>NC_050456.1:42667125-42967125 GCF_903995425.1 Onychomys torridus
ATTCCAATTGGATTTCTACATCAGTTGTGTAGGTTCTTTGCAAAATGCAAATTTAATTAAACAACCCTCTTAGGGTTTCAATTGCTGTGGAAGAGACACCATGATCACAGCAACTCTTATAAAGGAAAACATTTAGTTGGAGCTGACTTACATTTCAGAGGTTTAGTCCATTATCATGGTGGGATACAGCAGCATGCAGGGAGACATGGTGCCAGAGAAGCAGCTGAGAGTTAATACATCTGCAGGCAATAGGAAGTGAACTGTCTCATTGGGTGTAGCTTGAGCATAGGAGATCTCAAAGTCTCCCACAGTGATACATTTCCATCAATAAAGTCACACCTACTCCAACAAGGCCACACCTCATCACAGTGCCACTCCCTTTGGGGGCCATTTTCTTTCAAACCACCACACCTCTGTATTAGTAGTTACTTTTCTTGTTGCCATGACAAAATATCTGGGAAAAAATAACACAAGGAAGAAAGGGCTTACTTTAGCTCACAGTGTGAGGGTACAGACAGTCCATCATGGGGGGGGGATAGCATGTCACTTTGCACCAGTAGTCAGGAAGCAGAAAGCAATGAAAACTGGTTCTTAGTGCTTTCTTATTGTTTAGTCCATGTAATGATGCCATCTACATTTAGGGTGGCACTTCCCACCTTAGATAAGTCAATCTTATAACTCTGTCATAGATATGCCAGGAGGTTTATCTTCCAGTTGATTTTAGATCCTGTCAAGTTGACACTCAGTATTAACTATTGCAGATGTTATCCTGTATAGCATACCCCAAATTATAAAATAGACTTAACGTAAGTTTGAGCAATGCAGCATATTACTGTGCCATTGAACTATCACTGTTTTTCCAAATCTTCAAACCACCATTCCTTTTATACCCACTGACCCACCAGGTACCTTTCTCTTTCTGTTCTTACATTTTCTTTTCTCCTCTTCCTCTTCTTCCCCTTCTTCGTCTTCTTCCTCCTCTTCTCTCTCCTCCTCTTCCTCCTCCTCCTCTTCTTCCTCCTTCTCCTCTTCTTCCTCCTCTTCCTCCTCCTCCTTTTTCTTTGAGACTGGGCCTCACTATGTAGCTCTGGATGGCCTGGAATTGTCTATGTAGATTGGACTAGCCTTGAAGTGACAGAGACCTAGCTGCCTCTGCGGGGATTAAGGGAATGCTAAAGGCACACACAACCTTGCCTGGCTTTCACTCTTAGCTTTTCTTCAGATTGAAATCCGAAGACTTCCAGTAATAAAGGGCAGATATGAACAACCATTAGAAGGAAGTTGTATACCCATGGCTAAATATGTGAGGTGGTGATCTACTTTGCAATTCATCAATGTAAAGTCTTATAAAGACATTAAAAAGAAAACTCTTATTAATGTTAAAGATGGTTTACAAATGATAATAAAGTCCAATTCTCGGGCCTGGAGAGATAGCACAGTTTGCAAGGTGTTTGCTGTGTAATCATGAGGACTGAGTTTGACTCGCCAGTACCCACATTAAAAAATGAAACAAAACCCATCACTGCCACCACCATCAATACCACCAAAACCAGAGGCAATGCCAGGTTCTTAATTTCACTGCTGGGAAAGGGGGGACACGCAGATTCCTGGGGCTTCTTGGCCAGACTACTTGGTAATCTCAAGACCAGTGAGAAATCTTGTCTAAAGTAACAAAACAAAACAAAAGCAAACTAATCCAGGTGAGGATGACACCCAAGGTTGTCCTGTGGCCTCCATACTCACAAGCACACATGCACCTGAACACCCCTCTCCCCAGACCTGTCAACTCATCTTTGCCTCACTTCCTTTCTTAAACATAGATTTCAGTTGAAGACATGCATTCTGTCATCACTAAAGGACTCTGTACTTCAATCAGTGATAATAAGATGGAAAATATACACAAGGATTGAGCAGCTTCTCTCTTCCATTGTCTGATGGTCTAAGCAGTTGCACATAGGAAAACCTGACCAGTTGAAGGACGGGGTTCACAAGTTCTTTGGTTTTTGATTACATGCACTGTTTTTATATCTGAGAGGTAACAAGGTGTGACTATTGTCCTGCTTCCAGAATTAGCAGGAGTAAAAGGGCAAGATGAATAGGTGGGTTCATTATGTCTAAGACATTGGCTGGGATTTTTTTTTTTTTTCACAGAAAATAATTGCTTTTCTGAGTGCAAAGGCTTTGTTGATTCAGTGTCAAGATCTGTTATGGTGATTAGGGAATGAAGTCACTCTTCCTACTGTTTGTAGAGCAGAAAAATCAATATGTGTGATTGGTGGCTCTGTACCACATTGAAAAGTCTCCAGCAGATTTCTCTCTTTGGGGCTCACTAAAAACCAGAAGGCTACATACAAGAAAGCCAAATTGTCCTCTTTTGACATAGGGCCATAAACATAATGAAATGACTTCTTTTGTGAAAAATTTGGGCAAAACACTCTCCACTGATTTTTTTTTTGGTCTGGGTCACACTTACCTTGTTTTCCTTCTTGGATGCTGTTTTAAAAGAGTGTCATTGGAGTTTCCTTTTATGTCTAACATTGTGTAAGTGATTACACAATTTTAAGTGGGCACAGGGAAGTGGCAGTGGCGTGGAGAGTAAAGTTGTGGGCTCTTGAACCAGACATGTGGCTCAACAACTTGACTAGCTAGTTTTTTACTGTAGGCTCTTGGGTGAGTAAATTCATTTAACAATGCTTCTACTTCTTGATCTATAAAGTTGGGGGCTACAGAAATGCTCAGTAGTTAAGAGCATTTGCTGTTCTCACAGAGGACTTAGGTTTGGTTCTCAGGTCCTATGTTGGCAGGCTCAGAACTACTTGTAACTCCAGGGGACCCCACACCCTCTTCTGGTCTCTCAGTGCTCACATTCTCATGTACACCCAAATTAAAAGAAAGTAAATATTTCAAATGTATGAAGGGCACAACGTCTCAGAGAATACTTCCATGAGAATTGAATTTTTTCCTGTAAAGCATGTAGTGGATAGCAGCTTTCCACTGTTACTATTATTTGTGAGATTGTAGGAGACTAACCGAGAGTATGGTTGAATCCTTTCGGATGTAGCAGTTTAGAAAGTAATAAATAATTACTTAGGACTTGGCAGGGCAAACATACTCAACCACTCACAGCCCAAAGCCTCAGCATCTTTTAATCTTTTCATCTCTCACCAGGGACAGACCTAGTCACACAGAGAAATCAAGAACCTCACCAAGGTTTTGGCTAAAAGAGGCAGTCTACCCTAGCTTTTTGGAACTTACAACTCAGACAAGCCACGAGTGAATGAGTGTGATCTTCAAGTGAAGAAAGAATAGGAGGAGGTGGATTATTCCTCAAGTCTCAGCTAGCCTCCCTCCTTGTTCCCCCTTGGTTTCAGGTGTCCTGAGACTGGGTACCTCTGGTGGAAATAAAGAGAGGCTGGGACTTTGGGTTATGAGTAGTTAAGTGTGGAGAGCTAAGGAAGGATGGCCACCTGGAGTAAAGGAAGTCTGAGGCAGGTGCTTGAGCTGTGGATGCGGGGAAGGCCATGGGAATGCTCTAGAAGGTGCTGCGCCCTTGCAGGCTGCCTACCTTACATCACAGGTTGGCAAGAGGGACAAGGACCCAAGCTCATGGCCTTTTTCCCAAGTGGAGGGGCTACATTTGTCCTTTGGGGCCTGTAGAATGGATTCAAGGTACAGAAAGGAAGTTGGGGGTTCCAAAAACTAGTCCAGAGTATTTTCATCATTCCAGACACCCCAACCAGACTTAACCTTCTAGAAAGATGACAATTTTTCTTTTGAGAGAAAAAAAACAAAACAAAAAACAAACAGAAAACCCCAGCTCTTTGTCTACAATGTTCTTTTATAAGGATCCAGATTTTTATGGAGCCTTGGATTTCACTGAAATGTGAAGAACTAGGGCCACCGTTGACAAGAATTGTGTAAGTTAGTAAATTATGCATAAGAAGAACAGAAAGCAAGCACGCTTTTGGGACTGTGCAGAACAGCGGTGCTGGGAGTGAATGAGGAGGGCTGGCTTCCTGAGTGGAGGCGTGCTGGCTGCTGGAGGAAGAAATTAGCATGCCCCCAGTCTGTTCTACTCTGAGAGAGACTTCGTGCCCCATGCCATCTATATCATTTGGGTTGAATGGGTATGAAATATACTGGGGAAATCAACCCGAGTCCCTAGTGGGCAGACTCCAGTTCAGCCTCTTTCATGGATATGAAAGGAGGGGAAGTTGCCCCTCCCCATTTGTCTGACTGCTTTCTTAGTTTTTGCCTTTTAAAATTCCGCTAATCACTTTGTTTTCATTCTGGTCTTAGAACAAGGCAGAATGGTTTATTCTCTGGTGAGAAATTGAAAACCGAATCCTTTAATTTACCTTCCGCTCCCACACTTAAGGTGTGTGTACATGTGCATGCTCACACCCATAAGCAAAATCTCAGCCTCCATCCCTCTCTTCTCTCCCCCCAAACCCTATTTTTGAGCATTTCAGCATTGATTCAGTTTCAAGCCAATTGTCTCTTGCTGCTGCTGCTGGGAATGTGACTATAGGGAGACTCAAAAACAATGAACTTCAGCTGATTGTTGACTCGCTTTTGAGCAGTGTAGGCTGGTGGCCTCTGGGATCAGCTAGTATGCCCCAGTAGCTGCCATCGCATTGCTGAACATCCTTTGGGACTGCGGCTCGGGAGACTTAGGGGATTCTAAAGGATGGTGCACACACAGAGACAGGGCAGGCTGCATCAGGAAAAGGGGAGAAATATAGAACAAGTTTTCGGACTAGGGAACAAGGGGAAGGGAGAGGGAGAGAGAGAAGAATAAATCTAGAAAACACAACAGCAGCATGTGATCCCAGGCTAGATTAGCATGGACGAAGTGAGCTTGGAAAGACAAAGTGGGTAAGGTTCAGAATAGCTCTGAACATTGAAAATGTCTCAGTTTGGTAGAAGGTAGTCAGTTCTTGCCTTTGTGTTAGGGAGCTGTGTTTGTGTTTTGACACTTGTAGAGTTCTACCATATATATTTTTTAGGGTTCCTTTTTTTTTTCTTTTTTGGAAAATCTGAGGAAATTCAAGCCTGTCATCTCTTTCTTACTGCTGCTAGAGAAAGTGACATCAGGGAGACTCAGAAGGCTGAGCTCCAGCTGACTGTTGGCTCACACAGGGTGATTTGAACTGCAGCTATTTGAACCTGTAGCCTGTGGCAGGGCCCCAGTTACAATGGATAAATTCAGAGGTGTCTGTCATCTTCTAACAGAGATGTCTAGGTGCAAGACTGACTCAGTGTGGCTGGACCTGAGGATGCCGATGTGGGTCTCACTTGCCTGGCTTCCTCCCTCCTGTCCTTTGCTTTTCCTGGCCTTTCTCTCTGCATTACTGCCCTTTCTCAACCTCCCATGTCACATCACCAACCCCCCACCCTGTTCCTCTTCTCATCATTTTCTTGGCTTTTGTCTCTGTTCCCAGCTTTGCCTCCCTTCAATCTCCTCCTCTCTCTATCTCTCCCTGCTTTTCCTTCTTCCATCTTTACTCCTCTATCCTCTCGACCCCCAGTCCTACTTCCTGCCTCCACTCTTCATACTTCACAGCCTTTACTCCGCTTACTCTTCTTGGTCACCTGCTTTGCTGGCCATCCTTGGTCTCCCCACCTGCATTTCCTCTCTGCTTCTGATCCCTGATAGCCATCTGCCTTCTCACTGCTCATCATCTCTTGGTTCATGCTGAGATGTTCTAGTGTAGATCTTCTCCCATAATAACTTCCCTGCTCCTCTAGATGAATCCTGTCTAGCTTGGCCTTTTCCATGGAAAAGTAGTTTCTCTTTTACAATAGTTTTGTCCAAATGATCCAGGATTGCCCTTCACACAGCCCAATAGTGGGCTGAAATATGCTGACAGGTCAGAAGTTGAAGAGAGGTAGGGGCATTCTTTTGTCACCATGCATATTTAAGTTTAGGAAAGACACAGTTGTCTAGAGAAGAGAGTTTAGTGTGGTAGTCTGTGGGAGACCAGCTCTGACCTGCTCCTACCTTTCGAAAGGTTCTTAGGTAGAGGAGAGAGGAATGAGGAAATGATAGATAGGAAGATAAAAAGGGATAAGAAAGACAGGGAGATACAGGATAGCTTTGGGAGGGCCATGGGTCAATACACAGTTACCCAGAGGTTTATTCAAAAGGGCTTTTTATAATATGCCAAGGGGAGAGGCAAAAAGATTCCCCCTTGCAAGATCAAAGCACACCATACAGCCAAGTGTAGACCCTTCCAAACAGCTGGTAAACACCCAGCGGCCAAATCATCTCCTTATGCAGCCTTCCTGGGTAAAGCAAGCTCAGATTCTCTGACTTTGAATAAGGTCTCACTAGATACCCTCTGTGGGTTTCCACAGTTTCCCTTTCTTAATAATATAAAGGTTCCTCAAACCCCTCAGATGACTGTGTATTATTCCCAGCCTCTGGCAAGGGAGGGTGTAGAGCTTAATTCCATGTAACTTTGAAGCTGCTTTTCCACTAAGAGCTTGCAAATAGCTGGAATAATCATAGCAATATTCCTACTTCTTATGGATGCTATACTTCCTAGTAAAGGAGTAAGGACAATAAAGATGGAATGGCCTTTTTAAATGGGTCTAAGATGACTACAGCAGTCTTAGCTGCACAAAGCCCTTTTTTAAAATCAATAAACTCCTGATGCAACCACATCAAATAAATCAGTAAACTCCTGATGCAAGGGAATTAAATCTAAAGACTCCTTAGTGTCACCATTAACAGGTTAGCATCATAATTCTAGTATAAGTATTACTATACATAATTACAATTCTCACAAACTTACATCCAAAAGCAAACTCTCAATAGAACTATTTACACTTTACAAACTTTAGCAAAAATCCAAAAGCAATTTCTTCATAGAACTATTTACATTTTCTACTAACAAAACATAGGGTTCCTTAATACAGGCTAACATTATCCATACAAAAAAAAACAAGAAAAAAATTTTTTTTGTTCAAAAATTAAAGAGACTGAGGAATATTAATTCCCCCTTTACTTTATAATTTTTTTCAACTGCATCTTGAGCCTGGGTAGAAAAAACAAATTTCTTTATTTCTACACAAAGCATTTTCATTTCTATACAAACAACTCATGAGTCACCACAATTAATAAAGTATATGTGCATATACAAAACAGTTCATAAATCATCACAGTTGATAGTGTCTATATGAGTAAATGAATTCAAAACTGTCTCATTGCAATTGAACCACTCCTATTTGTCCCATTTCCTAAGTCTGAAAAGTTCAAAAAGTCACTTCTGATACCAGTCTTAAAGTTTCAAATAGGAAGAAACCCACAATGAAAAACTTGTTGCAGGTCCTCTGAATGCAACCCAGTCTCTGAAACTTTTGCTCTCAGCTACAGAGACACTTTATGGCAGTCTTCCCTTAGGCAGTATGCTCCAGGGAAAAGCTGCTAGCTGGGCAGGAAATGAATCAAAAAGCCATCTCTTAGAGGAGCCATGTATTTGTTCCCCACCAGCAAATAAAAACTTCATGGCTTTGGCTGCTGACTCCTTCCCATTTCAGCTTTTTACAGTTCCAGTCTGTCTGTGGCTCCTGTCACTGGCCCATCTGCCCAGGACCCATGTGTCCTGAGGTCCCAAGGGCTCTCTGGCATCTTGGGCTGCATAGCACAAGTTGTCACCCTGCTGCTATGAGCTATGACTCTCATGTAGCATGTTGGGTCCAGAAGGAAACCCAGCCTTGGCCAGTTGCGGCTGCTACACCCCAGTCCATTACCTGCTTTGCCCAGGGTCCTCCTCCACACTGCCCTGCTTGCAAGGCCAAATGCCACCCTCAGGGCAGCCACATGGCTCTGCCTTTCAGCTTGCTGCTGGGAGCCCAGGCTGGCCTGAGTTCTAGCGTGTCTGACCCAGACATTCTGTCAGGCAGCAGTTTCCACTGGGTCCACAGCACTACTTCTGCTGGGGTTCCACCCTGAGGGGATGCTGCCCCATCTCTGCAGGGACCTCATTGTCCCCAGAACACACTCAAACTTGGAGGGGCCTGCTCCCTGGCCCTCCTGGTGTGCACCCCATAGGCATCATTCTCTGGAGGCTTTGTTTCTTACACAGCAACCATGGAGCCCTGTGTACTCACCCTCTAGCTGTCCACTCAGCTCTCCAACTGCTCTCTCCTGGGTGTTCCTCACTTGGTTCTGGCCACAGGGGACCCCAGCTCTCTATGACAGATCTGCTCCAGCTGCTGGGCTCCAAAGTCTCTGCTGCCTTCTCCAAGCCACAGCCACTGCCTGCCATTTACCTCTCCCGCCTATCTCTGCCCAGCTTGTCAAAGCTGAGCATAGGTAGCCTCTAGGCATATCATTCTGGCTCTTACAAGCACTCTGACTGACTGCACTCTCCTCACTGCAGTTCTTTCATGGCAGAAAGTGCACAGAACCCCACTGCTTGTGCTGGCTCTTGGCACCTGCCACCGGAGCCTGTGCTCCAAGCTCTATGATGATGCCTGTGATGCTGTAAAGCCCTGCAGGTCTTAGCCCCGGATACCTGGCTGGGGCAGCTGCTGCTCTTGCTGCTGCTGCTTTCTAAAGCTGGTAGTCTCTGAAGCAGCTTTTTGTTCTTAGACTGCCAGGTTCACAGTGTCTGTTCAGTACTGGACACTGCTTTGTGTGTCTAAGGTCCCGCTCAGGAAAATCTACTCTAAGTTACTGTTATACCCAAGCCATCACAATATCCATGTACCTAAATTTCTCAACTTTCATTAAAACTTTTTTACAACTTTAAGCCTAACTTAGTAAACAGATAAACAGAGACAGAAGAGAGAGATGCTTGCTGCAGCCTAACTTGAACTACTCTGCTTTACATTTACAATTTTACTCCCAAAGAATAGAATTTCACAGCACCCCTTAACCTGTGGTATTACTGCTCTTTTATCCTCTGTACCTAAGTTCCATGTTCAGATGCCATATGTGAGAGACTCTGGGAGTCCAGCTCCGACCTGCTCCCACTATGGAAGAGTTCTTGGGTGGAGGAGAGAGGAATGAGGAAATAATAGAAAGCTAGAAAGAGATGATAAGAAAGACAGAGACACAGGATAGCTTTGGGAGGGCCCTGGTTCAATAACCAGTTGCCCAGAGGTTTATTCAAAAGGGCTTTATACACTATGCCAAGGGGAGAGGCAAAAGACTTCCCTCTTGTAAGATCAAAGCACACCATACAGCCAAGTGTAGACCCTTCCAAACAGCTGGTAAATACCCAGTGGCCAAATCATCTCCTTATGCAGCCCTGCTGGGTAAAGCAAGCTCAGAATCTCTGACCCTGAGTAAGGTCTCACTAGGTAGCCTCTGTGGGCTCCCACAGTTTAGGTGCTGGATTCAGAAGAGAAAGGACTGGGTGCAGGGCAGGTGTCATTGCTGTGCCTACTGGTCAGGCTATTGGTTCCTAGTGCTGTAACAATTACCCCAAATCTCAAGAGAATGTAAAATAATTCCTCTCTCTCAGTTTTCCACAGTTTAGTGTAGGTGAGGCTACTTCCACAGTGCTTCTCTCAGTGGCAAGAGTTTGAGGCTTATTTCTGATGTGGCCCTTTGGTCCTGTTCTGTGCTCTTCAATTCTGGATTTGTGGATGGGAGGGAAAGAGTAGAAAAAAAGTTACTCCTTACTTTCAGGTGGTATGCAGAATTCCTGTACACAGCACCTTAGCCAGAACCCAGACCCTTGCTCCTGATCCAGCTACAGAGGATGCTGGGAACTTGGGTGGTGGTCTGTACTTAGGAAGAACTTGAACATGACTCATGGAGTGCAGGGAACTGTTAGAACTGGAGTCAGGTAGTGGAAATATGAATGGGGTAGCAAGCTGTTGGATCTGACCCAATTGACTCTGGGTACACACACACACACACACACACACACACACACACACACACACACACATTTTCCTCCGAAGCACTTTCTATTCTTCCTTTGAATGGAGACCTGGCCCTGAAACTCTGCTTTTTCAAGAAGCTTTTTTGTATCATACTTTCTGACAACATGGACTTTAAGCTCAAGTCTATCCATTTTTCTAAGCAGAACATTTAGGAAACCAGCTTTCCTGAGTTCTTATTTCTACCTTTTATATACCATGCAAAGAATTACCATTAATATGAGCTGCATTTCAAAGGCATACTGACTGCTTTGGCAGTTGTGATGTTTTCTGTTTTTAGCTGTCATTTTACTTAGCAGTTCAGTGATGCTCTGCAAGTTTGCTTTACACCTGAGCGTGGGAGGTGCTGCAGGTACCCATTCTCCATCCACTAGCATCTTGTAAGTTCAGAGCTAAAAGAGAGTCCAGGAGTCACCTATTCAAACCTCTTATTTTTCCAGAAAGGTAAACTGAGGTCCGGAAAGACTACATGCTTATGCAGAGTCACGTAACTGGCTAGTGGCAGAGCTGGGGCTAGAGCCATGCCACCTGACCCCATGTCCCACGTATATGACTCTTCTTCTGGTGCAGCCTGTGTCCTTCTCTAGTGTTGTTATTTTGACAGCCCCAAACCTGCCAGCCAGACTTGAAGCCTGCTCAGCTTTGCCACCCAGCTCATAGGTGAGTCTATAGTTTTTCATAGGTTGAAGGTTCTCTCCCTCATGCCCCCGCTTTCAGCCCCCTCTTCATGAAGTGTAGCTTTATTATTTCTTTTTTTTTAATTTTTATTTTTTTCTGTGTTCCAGCGTCAGAGACTGTCCTATCTATAGAAAGTGTTGGTTGTACAGAGCAGGCTGCTGGCGCAGCTGAATGAGGGGTGATAAAGACATAGGTAATTGCCACAGAATAATACTGCTGCCAACAAGATGATTGAACTCCCACACAGAAGGTGAACAGATGGTATATTTATTGAAATTCATAGGCTGTGAGATGGAATAATTTAACTGATGGCTGGGTACCCTCGTTTCAGAGGGAGGGAGGCTTGTGAAGCAGTGAGCGGGCCCTGCCACTAGGTGGCATGATGCTCTCAGGCCCAGGCTGCCTCCTGTCATTGAGGAAGCCCAGGTCTGGGGACACTGAAGAATAACTTCAGTTCACTTCCTGATTGGGGCTCTAAAATCATCTCTGTGGATCAGGAGGAAACCACTATGTTCTTAAAACTTCAAGTCATTTTAAAAGGGCATTTCCATAAAGAAAGACACATTCAAATCGCATGGTATCAAGTCAATAAGGAGACAGGCCGTGGCATGTCGGGAGTAGGGGTGGGGCAGCAGCTTGGCTAGGAGTAGCTGGGGGTCCAATACTCTTTCACATCATTGCTCCAACTGGACCAACCTTTTAAAAAAATTTCTTTCATTCCCCCCACTTCACATCTTGCCCTGTAGTCTAGGCTAGCCTAAAGCTTACTATGGAGACTCACAGTCATACCCCTCTTTATCCTTCTGAGTCGCTGGGAACAGGCCTGTGGCAGCAGGCCAGGTCCCCAGTGACGTTCCTTTCCCATTGGCCGCTTCTCTTCTCAGCATAGCCTGCCTTGTGTAGCCTAGAAGCACAACACTGTTTCTAGAAACCTCATTCTGAATGCGTGGAGAAGAGTGTCTGAGTCCACTGGGAAGCCCCGTGACCAGAGGGAAGAGGGACAAGGAAAAGTGGGTTGATGACCACCTGGTATTGTCCCTCCCCAGGACCTTCTCCCCTTTTTGCCTCTGTTGTCTTATCTATTTTTAAGGCTCTTCCTCTGGTGGAGGTCCCCTCCGCTTTCCAGATTCAGAATGCTCGCAGGCATGGCTGGTGACTGTGGGCTTCTCCCACCTCCCTGACTCGGTGTGGGAGCCACTTCTTATTTGGGCTTTATAAATGCACCCATTTTTTGCACTCAGCAGTGTTCATTAAATTCCTTTCTTGCTCATGCAGCTTTTGTGTGTGTGTGTGCGACTACAGGTTCTCATCCTTAAAACGGAGATACAGTCCTCTAGTACAGGATTGTTTATAAAGATTAAGTAGACAATTTTATGTTTGAAACAAAGTCTGACAAATATAAAACACTCAACAAGTACTCCAGTTCACTGTGACTGCCTTGACCATTGTGCATTGTTACCACTGCTTCTAAACAGCCAAGGTATTATGTGGTTACTTAGTTACGCTGCTACTACTGAATTTGAATTTGGGGGCATTTATTAGCACTGAATGTAGAAACTATTTAATCTTACCATTTGAAGGTAAGTCCCTTTTCTTCATTGTTTAGGTATTAGTGAATCTGAAAAACTTCTTTTCATCTCAAAAGAATGAGTTGACCTGAGGCTTTCTTTCTGGTCCTGCAGGGCAGAGGGGGGGACCATGTTGCTAGCTATTATCCTATCTGCCCTGGGATACCTTGTCTTTACTTCAGATTGTTCTTTGTCCTCTGTCCTTGCACATCTCGGAGATCTCCAGCCATTGGCCTGATGGGACCCTATGGTGTCCAGCAGCTCTGTGACAGCCATTGGCCTGATGGGACCCTATGGTGTCCAGCAGCTCTGTGACAGCCATTGGCCTGATGGGACCCTATGGTGTCCAGCAGCTCTGTGAC
Organism: Onychomys torridus; assembly: GCF_903995425.1. NCBI lineage: Eukaryota > Metazoa > Chordata > Mammalia > Rodentia > Cricetidae > Onychomys > Onychomys torridus. The sequence continues at coordinate 42,679,637 of NC_050456.1, forward strand.
AGCCATTGGCCTGATGGGACCCTCTGTGAAGCTCAGCTACATCTTCCTGCTTCAGCTCCTTATTCATAGTGACATAGCCATTTGTGTCATTGTAATTTTGTGTCACACACACAATTGTTTGTGCTATGGTTTGATAGACCTGTCCAAGCAGTAGGTTTGGATCCACCAACCTCACCATAAACACCTGGACAATGTCTTCCTTCTTGCCATTAGGATGGCTTTTACATCATTAGTGGATAGGACTTTTTCAGCTCCATATGACCTCATGGGACCACTGTAGTATGTGGTTTGTGCTGACTGAACATGCACCATGTGGTACATGACTAGTTGCTTTTTAGTGTTTAGATGTTCATCTTGTACATTTGTATTATATACAAGGAAATATGTAAACTTCAGCTCCTCATCCCATATCACATACGCAAAGGTGGTAAATTAATACAGCCCCATCCTCTGTATTACTTGGGATATAGTTGTTTGTAAAAACTGAGACTTATATTTCTGGTTTGTGATGGCCGAGAGCAGAGGTTAATAAACCCTAAACTGTGTCAAACGCAGCCCATTGCCTGCTTCGTGCCTGACTTGAGAGCAAAGGATAACTTTTATACTTTTAAGTGGTTGAAAGAATCGAAAGAAGGTTGTTTTATGACACATGAACATTATGTGGAAATAAAGTTTCGGAGTCTATAAATAAAGTTTTATTGGAATTTAGCCATGCTCATGCGTTTACGTATTGTCTGTGGCTGCTTTCTGAGCGCACTGGCAGAACTGAGGAGTTGCAACAGACGCCATATGGCTTGCAAAGCTGAAAATATTTACTAGCTGACCCTTTATAGAAAAGAGTCTACTTACCCCCTCTGTAGGGGGAAGAGGAGTTGCAGAGTGCCATGTTTAAAATTTTCTTCCACCATTTACAGGTGGGAGCTAGACAGCCACACCGTGAGGAGTCCATCTTCAGGAGGACAGGCAGGGAAGCTGTGCTTTCCCCAGCCAGCACATCATGTTTCTATGGCTTCCACCTCTCATCTGTGGTTCTTGAAGTCTGCTGTTGTTTTACACCACCTGCATCACCTAATTTGCCCTAGTTACCACTTGGACCTTTTTAGAGTAAGGAGAATGGCTTTTATGAAGCCATCTGTAGATGAAAAAATAAATAGCAGATACATTCTCAGTCCTGGAAGGTTGTATTGAGAGAGCCAGTGAACAGCAAAAGAGAACACAGCTGATTCATCCTCCAAGTCCAGACACTGCTGAGGACAGTCCAGTACCTACTAGATGAGGGACCCTGGCAAAGGCATTTGGGAGGTAAAGGGAGATAAATCCTTGAACCCATGGACACACTGGGCTGGGGGCCTGGTGATAGCCTCAGGAAGCTCCACTCTCTGAAGGTCTCCTTTCCTCCTAGGCCCTGCTGGGCTTTCTTGAAACTCTAGAACCCAGCTCTCTTGGGGTTTTCTTTGCTGCACCAGGGATGTTTCCAGTACATCTCTAGTAAAGAAGATATCTGTCAGATCTCAGGTAAAAGCGGAGAGATGGCTCAGAGGTTAAGAGCACCAACTGCTCTTCCAGAGGTCCTGAGTTCAATTCCCAGCAACCACATGGTGGCTCAAAACCATCTGTAATGAGATCTGGTGCCCTCTTGTGGCCTGCAGGTACACATGCAGGCAGAACACTGTATACATAATAAATAAATCTTTAAAAAAGAAGAAGATATCTGAAGCTCAGCTCTAACTTTGTTTGCATTTGCCTCAACAATGTCAGGAATCAACATGACTGACCGTGTTCTTTTCTTCTGAGCCCTGCCCATCCCTATCTGCTGGTTACCCCTAGACAACATGACTGACCCCTGCCCATCCCTATCTGCTAGTTACCCCTAGACAACATGACTGACCGTGTTCTTTTCTTCCGAGCCTTGCCCATCCCCATCTGCTGGTTACCCCCAGAGGAGCTGTCAGGAGAAGATGCTCCAATGCCTAGCATCTAAGGGCAAACCAGAAGAATGCAACGAAAATAGAAGTGAATGTGACAAGTTAGAACGGTTCTCGGCTCAGGTTGAATAGTCCACATCCAAAATGCTGAAGGGCCAGATGGTTTCAATTTCAGGATCCTTGAGTTTTGGGACATTTGAATATGCCACTGATTTGGTACCCTCAATTAGAAAACCCTTTGAATTTCAGAGCCTTTCAGGTTTGGGGTTTTCACATGAGGGGTGCTCAAGCTGCATGTGAGTTCTTCCCTGTCATTCCCTATGCCTACTTCTAGTCTCCTGAGTAGATACAGACCCTCTGAATAGAAAATGGGGAACAAGCAGGAGAAAGAGCATGAGAAGTCCCCATCTGTTCTGTGTTCCCTAACTTCTGAAGCCAGGACCTCGCGTGACTGGGATGTAGTTCTCTTCACCTGTTTCATCTAGGACCATAGGACTAGAAAGGACCCAAGCATGGCATCCTGTATGATGTTGAAGGAGGCGGCAGACCTCATGAAAGAAACTCAGTTGCCACCATGGTGTTGTGTGTGGAACCAGCAGCTTGGAGTGGCCAAAGCTGGGGGAGATCCAAAGAGCTCTACGTTACTAATCCATATGATAATACTTTAAGAACTCCCACGTCGCCAGGCGGTGGTGGCGCACGCCTTTAATCCCAGCAGAGGCAGGCGGATCTCTGAGTTCGAGGCCAGCCTGGTCTACAGAGCGAGATCCAAAACTACATGGAGAAACCCGTCTCAAAAAACCAAAAAAATAAAAGAACTCCTATGTCTCCTTGCAATTGGAGGCTCGAACACATTGATTACACATTTTAGACCTGAAAGGGTCTTCCACGGGGGTGGCCTGTTTATGTTTAGAGAATGCTGGCACCTCGCTCCAGGGAGCCTTTCAAGGAAGCACTACCAATTGTCAGGGAATGGGAGAGGAAGTGTGTTCTAAGGAGCTAAGAACAGCAAAGTAGACAATTTAATATCTGAGTGTGTTTATTTTCCATACTGGACAGAATAGGACTCAAAGTTAGACGAATATTCAATTACAAGAAACAAGTTACAGTTTTTGCAGACCAGACTTTGGCATTGTAGCATTTCTACATGCTAAAGCCACATTTACTAAATACTGTGCACCAAGTGCCATACAAATGATTTCCATGCATTTTTACATTTAATATTCTTTTAATAACATTGGGAAACAGGTGTTACTAATCCCTTTCTGCAGAGGAAGCTGAGGTCTTCTGAGATGCTCTCATTAATTTAAGATCACCTCATCAAAAGGGTAGAGCTGGGCTTCTGGCCCAGGCGTTTTGACTCTGTGGACCTGCTGCACATACTCCACTATCTGTCGTCTTAGGCTAGTCCACTAGAAGGTCCTTTGCCATGGCTACTAGTGGGGAGAATCATTCTTATGTCAATAAAACCCTGTCTGGGTCTCTTTCCATGCCTGGTGTTGTGCTAGGTATGGGTACCAAGTGGGTAACTTTCACTTCCCCTGGGGACGTAGCAATCTGTCTCCATTTGTTCCTAACACATGGGAAGTGCTCAGTATGGGCTGGTGGAGTGAATACATTTTGAAAGGTACAAAGCTTCCGTAAGGGGAGAAGTTTTTGTCTATTTCAGGTGTAGCATTGGGAACACTGCAGCCACACTCAGAAAACTTGAAAGAGTTGGGAGATGGGGCTGGTGAAAAAAAGAGATTCAGCTGGAGAATGGATTTCACTGTAAGCCATGCTGGAAGGGCCTGCTGGTTAGAAGCCTCATCCCGGCTGAACAAAATCCAAAAGGGGCTACTGGGCTCAGCGCAGAGGGATGGACGGGCTGATTTGAGAAGGTTCTTTTATTCCTAACATCAGTGGTAAGGTGCTGATGAGCAAAATCAGCTAATGAATTCCCCCAGGATGGAACTGTGTTCAGAAGAGAGAACTCATTTTCCCCCAAAGCACTCCTTCTAGGTGTCCATAAAGCTTAAAATAAAAAGGATTACTAAAATGATTGGCATATGTACAAAATCTGGGTCACAATGCAACTTCTATTATCACATACCTCATACTCTATTGAATCTAAGATATGCAACTGGGCTTTAAGTTTCTACAATGGAAAGAAGAGAGGGCTGCTTCTGCCATTGTACCCTCAGCTGACCTTAAGCTGTGAGGTTTGTTGCCAGGCAATGAGTGCCAACCTTTAGGTTTCTGTAGTTTTCTTGTTGGTATGTCTAGTCTGAACATGATTGGCAAGGTCATTATTGTATACTAGGACTGTAGAAATCTTGGTGGCTTGTAATAAGCATTGCCCATGTGTCTGTCTTTTGAGACAGAGTCTCACTATTTAGCTCTGGTTAGCCTGAAATTCTCTATGTAGATCAGGCTAACCTTGTGCTCATGGAGATCCACCTCCCTCTGCCTCCTGAGTGCAGGGGTTAAGGATGTGTGCCACCATGCCTGGCTTGCTCTTCTGAATTTAAATGCAAAGAGAGTCTTCTGGAGTTGTGTAAAAGTCCACCGTGCAGAGAGGGCAGGGACTGAGCAATTCTGTAGGTATTGAGGTAGGAATTGCTCCATAACTTATTCTAGGCACTAGCGACAGTATCAATTAAATCTAGCTTCATGTATTCTTTCCATCCTCCTCCTACTGATTGACTCCAAGGGGAGAGGGCCTGTTTGGCCTGGCTTGGAGTTGGTCCCCACCCTGTGGCCAGGAGAAATCAAGGCTTCTTGACTTTAGTCCCAAAGACTGAGCTCATGGAAAAGAGACAGTTTCTTCAAGAAATTTGTGTGTGTACGTGTGTGTGCATGTTTATATGTGTGTGTGCATGTGCACACACGAACACATTAGAGGTTACCAAGAGAATGTGAGCCATGTGCCAGGCCGCTGTGCCAACACTTGGGCTGAAATGGCTCTCTTTCCTGAGGCTCTGTTGATGGTCGCACAATCCCTTGCTATGGCCGTGACCTTGATTTCCCACCTGTCCTGGAACTTCCCTGTGACATCCTCCTCGCCCACCGCCTTCATGCTCCTTCAGCAGAACTCAGTCTCACTCGCTCATTCTGACCTGTGCAGCTCTCTTCTCTCTGCTCTCCTGTCAGGTCCTTGTTGCAAGAAGCATGTCTCTTCCTTGTGTGTGAGCTCACAAAGCGTGTGCTGGGAAGTATTCTTACAAGTCCTGTTTTCTGGCTGAAGGATCTCTGTGTAGACATTGCTCCTGCTGAAGCAATACAAATGAAGCACTTCGTCTGTGTCAGGCTCTATCCTGAGCACTTCCTCTGTATCAACTTATTAGCTCTCCCCCATCCGACATTGTTAGTATTTCTAAGTTCCAGGTGAGAAAACTTCCCTTGTGGGGAAGGTAAGTAAGTTGCCCAAATTCAAAAAGCTAGTGAGTGAGTGACTGGTATAGAACTTGGTGGCACTCTGAGCCCTTGATAAGTCTTGATTCTTCTCTTCATGTGTCTCCAACCCTGATCACTCATCCTACATCTGTCCCATCCCTAAATGATTCTATTTTCCCATCACCCACATGCTTTTTGTTCAGTCCCGTACAATCTGTTTGAGCAACATATTAACTGGTCCCCATTCTTGAAGAGTGTTCAGCACACTGCCACCAGAGACGGCATCACAAAGTGAGATACAATCATATTGTTAATTTGCTTATAATCGTTGATTGGTTCTTGTTACCTATGGTGCCATGATCATTTGAGTCTAACTTTCCAGTTGCTTCATTCACTTTCTGCATTCCTTTCCACAGCTACTGTTATTCATCCTTTGTGTAAGGCTCAGGAAAGTGCTCAGGACATGCAAAGTGCTTTATAATTTGGCAGCTCCACCAAGTACTTGCCATTGTCTCAGTAGGCATCATGTTTTGCATCCTTGGCATAGTCTAGAAGATCTTTATGTGTTGACTCCTCTGTGTTCATGGCATAAGCCCTATGTGTGTCCCAAGGTCCTGTGCATATAGCATCCCTTTGAGAAGCCCTTCCTTCTTCATCACAGGTCAATAATTCCTTGGAGAAGTTGGCCTGCTTTTTGTTATACTCGTGCAAGCTCCCAACCACAGGAGAGGGAATCCTGATGTTGCTCCTGTGTACCACTTGACCATGATCTCACCCATTCCCTGGCACTAATGGATGACCACTGAGTACCAAAGTAACTGCCCATGCATATCTTCTCCTTGGGTCTCACACCTTTCTGGAAGTTTGGGTGCTCTCAGTTTTGACACAGGGTTGGGGGGAGGGTAGGAGCTTGATTAAGGACTCTTGACCCTAAGGAAATAAGATTTGCTGTTTCCTTGACTTCCTATAGCTTAGTATCATGTGAAATGCAAACCCAGGCTCCCCAGTACCTTGGAGGTTGGGGAGTAGAATCTGTTTTGGCATTTCTATGACACCATAAGAACGTGCTTGTTAATAACACACTCATACTTAGAACAGACGTTTATGAAACATCATGAGTACTGTCATACCCCTGGTCTGAGAGTTCAGGGTCTGGAAGGGAGGTGTGTGGAACTGACCTGCTTCTCAGGATCAGGAACTTGAATGGCTGCCTTGCTGCCATCCAGAGTTGGATGGTTGTAGCCAGTCTCTTACCACCCATTTGCTATTTGGCCACCATGTGAGCATATCATGAGCATCCAGCTGTCATGATTGCAGAGAAAGGGAGCCCCCAGAGACACCTGTATGCTCTCTGAACACTGACCTTCTGGCTTCCCCAGTGGAATGCTGGGGCCGTGATCAGGTGGAAGAAGCCATATCTTTGGCGGCTTCTCATCGATGTACCCCGTCCTTCTCATCGGGCCTCTATAGGCACATTGGCTAAAGCTGTGCCCCACTTTTGTCACATGTATTGTATTTGTGAATTTTTCCCTTTGTCGTTCCCCTATCTTGTACTATAATTAGCAGCTCCCAATCATCGTTCACTTGAACCACTGGGAGGTTAGAAGCACAGCAATTATTAAAAGAAGGAGATCATTAAAATTTACTCAAAGGAAATGAAGGAACGGTCATGAACACATTTTCTTAGGTGGCCTAAAACTTGCGATGCTACCTAATTGTGTCTGTTATATTGGGGTCAGGGTAGAATATCATACAATTACTTATCTTACATGCACCCACTTTGAAAAAAATCCCTCTTACCTTTCTTTCTTGTTCTTTCAGTGGCCTAATATCAAAGGCCTATTAGCACCCATTTTCCTTCCAATAAAAGATGACTGAGATCTCTGACATTCTTCTCAGATTCCTGAAATTCTACCCAGATTAATCTTGTAGCTTAAAGTCATGATTTATGCTAACAGTATTTTCTTTTGGAGGTGGGGGGCTTTAAACTGTGATCAAGTGCTGACTCTTTTCATGAATGAGTGTTGTGGTTAGGGAGTTAACTGACACGCACAGTTCTCTCCATGTGGTGCAGACTTGGTGCTTGGAGGCAGCTGCTGGGGTTGTCACTGGGACATGTGCTTGTGACATGTGGTTAGGAGTGGTGTAAACTGCCTTCAGGACTGGCTTTTGTGTCCTCCTCCTGTATGGGCTGGCTGACTGTCCACATCTGGGTTTTCTCAGACATTAAGGGTTGAGGACAACTGCATCTTTATCGGTCTAATCTGTGACTCTGTGGGTGGATCCCTCTATCCCGGCAGCAGCAGCAGCGGCGGGTGGACTTGTTTTGTGTTAAGTCTGTGTAAATTGAGTTTTCCTGTTCTACAACTAATACTATCCAGACTAATGAAGTGGCAAGACACTTCCTTAAAAACCTGTTTTGGTAGTGATTTTGAGGCAGCCAAGTGCCTCAGGGAGGAAGCAGGAGGAAGTTGTAACTGCAGGCAAACATGGGAAGGGTCTAGAATGGCAAGCAGTGGCTGCAGAACCAATTTCCAGACCCAGTCATTGTTGTCAGGGTTCTGCACTGCTTGTAATATTGGCTATCAGGTACTTCTCATTGTGTTAAGATTTAAGATTCTTTTTCAATTTTCAGTTTTCTTAGTATAACATTTTTTTGGCCTGGAACAAAGATTTGTAAATCATCTCTGATTTGCAGAGCACTGTCTGGAGCACCAGTGTGTAAAGTTTCAGTTTCTCCTCACTGCAGATCCCTGTCAAAATCCCAAGATAAAAATGTAATTATTCTAAACATCTCAGGATGTATCATTTATCATCCATTCATCCATCCACTCACCCATTTACCTACCCATCTACCCATGCACGTACCCACCCACCCATCCATCATCCATCGATCCATCCATCCATCGATCTATCCACCCACCCACCCACCCACCCACCCACTGATCTACCCATCCACCCATCCATCCACCCATCCATCCACCCATCCATCCACCCATCCATCCATCCATCCATCCCATGCCAGGAACTCTTCAAGATATTGAGGACACAGTCATAAATGAGCTACAGCACCTCTTAGCTCATAGATCTTACATTCTAAAACTCAGAAATCATCTTAGAAGTGAGTTAGCATTTTAACTGCTTTCTCATCCAGACCCTGTGTTACAAGTTGTGGTGCACATCAAAGGACTGGAATTCCTGCTCTGATAGCTTTGTTGAGCCAAGATAAGTCTGACTGGCCTCTTATCTTTACACCATAAGAGACAGATTATCTGAGCTGAATTACATGGTCCACTCAATAGTTGCTACAGACAAAGGAGTATCAGTGATAAGGAAGATTTTGAGTTTAAGTACATTTGACAAATGCCTTAGAAATATTTGATTATTTAGAATCTCAGTTGGAGCTGAAGATCCACTTCCAAGTAGGCTCCCCACTTATCTGTTGATGAGAGGCCCTGGTCTCTCACCATGGAGGCTTCTCCACAGGGTCATTTGTAATATGACTGCTCCTATCCCTAGATAGTGCTACCCAGAAGAGAGAGAACAGGGCAAAGACTGTTGTGCCCTTTAGACTATCCCAGGGCATGCCACCAGCCCCATAGGTCTTCCACATTCTATTTTTTTTTTTTTTAAGAAATCCACAATGGGTATGTTGTCACATACTTTTTTCTTTTCTTTTCTTTTCTTTTCTTTTTTTTTCCAGAGCTGAGGACCAAACCCAGGGCCTTGTGCTTGCTAGGCAAGCGCTCTACCACTGAGCTAAATCCCCAACCCCCCACATTCTATTTTTTTTATTCCATGATTCTATATTCAATTGTTTAGAACTTAGTATTGAATCCTTACTTAATTTTAAATATATTTGGAAATTTCTTACATACTATATTTACATAAGTTTCACCCCTTCTCCCTTTCTAACTCTTACCCTGTCTCCTTACTTTCTCTCAAGTTGATGATTCCTTCTTTAATTATTAATGTTTCATATGTACATATGTATATGTGTTTATGTATGTGTATACATATAACCAGCTAAATGCCTTTACTGTTGTTCATAGGTACTTGTGTTTAAGACTGACCATGTGGGATCGGATAGCTCATTGGGGGCTTGTCCTTGGAGAAGACTGATTCTTCATCTCTCAGTCCACTAATTAGTCCACTAATTTCTGTAGTTCTTCATCTAGGGTTGACCTTATGACATTCCCCCATTGAACCCATCATCTGGTGGCGTCATCGCACAGGTCTGGTTTAGCTGACCATATCATTGCGATTTCATGGGTGGAGCTTTCCCATCATGCATAGGAGGCACTACCTCACAGCAGATGTTTTGGTCTCTGGCTCTTTCATCCTTCTGTTCTCTTTGCCACAATGTTCCCTGAGCCTTAAGTAAAGGGGTTGCGTAGTAGATGGATCAGTTACTGTTAATCTTATATTCTATCTCTTGCACAGCTAACCCTGACACAGTGTGGGGGAGAAGAGCAGGGATGCTGGGAGTGGAGATCATGGGCGTGGGGAGCATCATGACAACTAGCTGGCTACCATAGTAGCTTTCCTCCATAACCTTTTAACTGTTAGAAATACCTGAAATAAAACAAGTGTATGAACGTGTTCCTACAGAAGGATTTAGTCTTAGACCTTTGACAGCGAGTTAGTTAGTTCTTTTGGTGTAGGTGTGGTCATGTGATCTTGATCCTCTTTCCCTCTCAGCACTTGGATTTTCAGACACGGTTGAGTATTTAACATACTGTCTCACTACCAGTCCTGGGCCTGAGGTGGCCAGACACCCCAGGTGGACACCCCTTTGGTCTGACAGGCCGCTTCCCCATCTTCCCTTCCCAGTTTCCTTTTCATGCTAACTGAAAACTGATTTGGGTGTAGAAAGCTTTGATGTTTAATGAAATCATAAGGTTATCCTTTAATCAGAAACTCTGTGATGATGCTAAGAGCAGCCTGGGGAGAGTCAGGTGCAGGGCACGTACTAAATTAGTGGCTCACAAACTTTTCTGGTCCTCAGAATTATCTGTCATGAGAAATACAGATTTCCATCTTTTCCTAGACCTGCTAAATCAGGATTGTTTGAGAAGAAGCTTGTGGGTTTTTTTGTTTTGCTTTTTGGTGTGCAATGTGTGTATGTGTGTGTGCATGTATACAATTCACATGTGTATTGACATGTTTATATTGTGTATATGAAGGCCAGCAGTTGAGACCCTGGATCTTCCTCCATTGCTCTCTATGAGCATTCCTGAGTCATGGTCTCTTGCTGAACCCAGAGCACGCAGATTCAGCTAGTCTAGCTAGCAAGCTTGCTCCCAGGAGCCCTGTGTTTGCTAGGATTACAGCAGGCTAACGTGTCCATTTATCGTGTGGATGCTTACGAATCTAATCAGAACACAGTCTTCAAACTCGATGACAAGCGCTTTACTCACTGAACCGCCACAGCCCCAGATTTATTTATTTGTCTGTCTGTCTGTCTGTCTGTCTATCTATCTATCTATCTATCTATCTATCTATCTATCTATCTATCTATTTATTTTGCCAGAGCTGAGGACAGAGCCCAGGGCCTTGCGCTTGCTAGGCAACCGCTCTACCACTGAGCTAAATCCCCAACCCCATGATTTATTTATTTTTGAAAAAGCATACATCTAACATATTTTTAAGTCTTATAAGTTTGTAAAACACTAGGTTGCCTTACAATGATAACATTAGTGAAGTGAACTTCTCACTTACAAACGTTCAAAGTCAGTCCTTGTTCATATGAAGTGGGATTGGGGGATATGATTGAACAGTCTTAATATGCAGGAAGTGTAGTTTCCTAATTGTTCTGGTGGCCATGTGACCTGGAGGAAGCATGGATGGAAGGGAAGTCTGGTTGTGTTGCTGTCATGGTAGTCTGAGCTCCAGAGGGCCTTCTGGGTGAGCGACTCTCCGTTTGACATTTAGTGCTTAGAGACACAGGATCTTGTAATAGTCCCAAAACTCAAGCCAGCCTCTGCCGCTGATGCTTAATCAAGAAGCAGCCATTTCAAGTGCTAAAGTCACAGTGGGCCTTGATGGATTTTTTTTTTTTTTTTTTTGTGAGTTCTTGTAGGGTAATATGAGGGATGCTCATAATTTAGACTACATGAAAATTTTATTTCATAGGTTAACTTTCAAACTCCATGAGAGGGACTGGGTGGATGGCTCAGTTAGCAAACCCGAGTCTGGTTCCCAAAACATGTGTAAACTGGGCATGGTGGTATGCTTGCCATCTCATTGCTGAGAAGGCAGAAGCAGTCATAACCTTGACTCTGGCCAGCCAGTCTGCCCTCATTGAAGTCCAGGTCAGTGAGAAATCCTGTTGAAAAAAGAAGGTGTATGGTGTTTCTGAGGGTGATATTCAAAGTTGTCCTGTGGCCTCCACATACACACATATTATGTTTACACACACACACACACACACACACACACACACACACACACACACTAAAAACTCCAAAAGAGAAGTATTAACTACTTATTTAGGTTCCCAGGGCTGCCATAAACAAAACAATCATGGCGACTCAGAAAAATAGTGATTGGTTTGCGTAGAGGTGTGGAATCTGAGAACAAGAAGTTGGCAGAGTTGAGCTCTATGAGAACTCTGAGGGAGAATCTTTCTTTGCATCTTTTGATGACTCGAAGTACTCCATGGATTATGGCTGCAAACTTCCATCTAGCTTTAGTTTGTTCACTCCATGATCTGGCTGTATCTCTCCTCTATGAGTCTTAGAAGGACAATTGTCATTAGGATTAGGGACCATCTAGAGAATCCAGGGTGGTCTCATCTCAACATGTTTCATTACAACTACAGAGATCTTTATCCCCTAGGCAAGGCTGCAGTTGTCAGTTCAAGGGCCAAGACCTTTTGGGAAATCATCCTTCAACCCACCTTGCCATAGCATAGAAAGCAAACCATATGTAACCTAACTTAGAGTGTCTAGAGTTGGCAGAACGCTTGTAGAGCCTTTAATTATGAATGGCTAAGCAACATTCGGTGATGTCCTTGGTCTTCCCCATCCCCATGTTTATTCTAAACCACCCCTGCCTTCTTTTCAGATGCTGAAACCAGATGTCATGCTGGGTTTGTTGCTGTTTCCTTGTTTGGCTCAGTGTCTTGCTCTGTAGCTCAGGCTGGTCTGAACCTCACAGTAGTCCTCTTGCTGCAGCATCCTGAATGCTGGGATTGCAAGTGCATACCTGCACACCCAGCTGGTTGCCCTTCGAGACAGTGGCCTGTGCACAGTCCGAGTCTGCAGCTTCTGCTTACATCCAATGGAAGTTCAGTCCTAACAGAAAACCATTGCCCCCAACATGACAAGGATTTCCATGATGACAGCCGTTTTTGTTCCCATTTGCACTCCATGTACAGGCTCTGCAACCCCATTATTTCTCAAGTAGGACATTGTATTGTTATAATGCTTTCTGCAAGATGTCCACAGCCTTTCAATGTATTCCAGACATGAGGCAGGCTCTGGTGCATAAGACAATAAACAGTGAGAATAAAGCATTGAGCATCTTCCTGCTTTTCAAATGTAGCTCTCTTGGGCTCTGTTTTCAGATGCTACTCTGAGCTCTGCTGGTCCCCCATGGCAGCCTGCTGCTTCGCTGGGATTTTGCTATTGATCAGTTTCTTGGCTATCGATTAACTGTGAAGGTTGCACTTTGATCGTGCCTACCAGACTAAACTTCATAGGGTATCTCCTCAGACAGATCTTTCTTAGCCTAACAGACAAATAAAGCCACAGGGATTCTAAGTGGATAGCTAAACATCCACGAAACCAGTACACAGCTGACCTTTGAAACGTTGCTCCTAAACTAGAGCCTTTGCAGAATGGCTCAAGGCTCTACCTTTCCATACACTCAGCTAACATAGGTACACATGGGTTCTTTAGATTTAGAAACTGTAGTGTGGCCAATTCCAAGGGGACATTCCCCTTGACAGCTCCAGATTGGAGGTCATCAGAATTAGAAAAGCAGGTGTTCTCCCAAGTCCATCCTTCTTTAGCCAAATGACCATTTTTAGCTGAAAGTCTCCAGAAGAGGTCGGTTGGTTTGCATCATTGAAATGAACACTGGGCAAATGGATAAGAGGCTCGGAGGAGCTGTGCCCTGTGTGTTTCAGGAAAAAAAAAATCAACCGGGATGCACAGAAGCTTAAAAAAATTGAAAGCACTAAAATCAATATTTAAAAAGTTCATTTAACCATAACAAAAACACCTTAGAAACAGACTTTTTTTTTTTTTTCTCACCATGCTTTGCAAAGGGAAGTGGGGTTGTCTGAGCTGGGATTGGTCACTTGATGTGGGGAACTCGTGATAAAGAACTCAATGTTCCATTGAACTGGAAGCAAATTATGTTACCGAGGAAACCAGCTCCTCTGTGCTTCTCAGGTGAAAGGATGTTTGAGCTTTAAAACAACAAAAAGAGACACTTCTATGAGGAGTATTCTCTGCGTTGCCCCTCTTGAAAAAGTGTGGTTAGGGAAAATGAGAGTATTCTTGCTGCAATTTGCTAAACTATAATAAAGGCAGAAAATTGCTAAGAAGGCATTTGACTTGTTTCCTATGAAGGATGCTGGTGAAATTCAATTGCAAATTCATTAACGTCATGTATGATTATGGAAGTGGTGTGTCTTCAAGGTGTAATGCCATCTTAGAACTAATTTTGACCAGTCAGTTAATAATTTGGTTTTATTTCTCTGGATACATGTCCCACACTACGTTACCAGTGATTTATTAATGCTTTCTTCCAATTTGAAAAAAGCCTCCTTTTTTTTTTTTTTTCCTTTCTAGGTACCAAGAAAGAGAATCATGCATGAAGAAAAGGGGGCTTTTTTTTTTTTTTTCAAACTGGAGGGTAGGATGGGGTAGGTAGAGCATGTCACTCATTTTCAGTTTGCTTACAGCTGGTGCACTAACAGTCTTATACAAGCGTGAGATTTTGTGTACTTAGGATCAATGAGACACTTGGTAGGTGTGATTTCAAGGGAGTCGGTTTGTATTAACCTGCCTTTGGGACACTCTTTGAATTGCTTGTACCTTTATCCTTGCAGTCTAGTGAAGACTGTTCAATAATGAAGTACATTTTTAATCAAAGATTTCCTCGCACTCTAATCCTTTATTTCCCAATGGGCCTAACCCGATTTTCTGTGCCGGGTGCTCTGCAAGGAGCCCACGTAGCCTTGGTTTTCTCGAGAGATGTATGTTGACTTTTGAGACAGCAAGGAAAAAAAAAATACAGGTTGCTTCCTGGATGTACTTGAGGTTTAGACTATCTATCCATTTGTCTCTCCACGGAATACTTCATTCCCCAGTGCACAAGGCAGCAAAGGAGACACAAAGATATATAAGACCCAGTTCCTGCCTTTGCCATCTCTTAATGGGAGACGCAGGATGAACTAACCCACAAGAGAGCCCCAGGAAGAACACGTGGGTGTGGCAAGCTCTCGAGAAATAGTTGTCAAACACATGAGTAAAGATAGAAATGCAGTAGAATGGGGAAGCAGGGGCTGACGGTGCCTACTAGGGAATGAGAAGTCCTGGTCCTCCTCATTTCGTCCAGATCTTGACTCAATAATGTCATAGTCAATGAAAATCCTCACCCCTATCTACATCCATCCTTTGGACAACTCAAATCTACTGTGATTTGCTTGACTCACTATAATTTTTCTCTTAACATGCGTCATTGTATACAAATAATGCTATATATTTGTTTCCCCCACTAGAATGAGAGCCCATGCAGATAGAGGTTTTCTCTCTGGCTTGCTACCGTACCCCAAGATCCTTAGTGCCCAATATACAACGAGTACTCATCAAATGATTTTTGTTAAAAGGATGAAATTTAGATTGGGCTAAATTTAGTACTGGGGATGCAGTACTATGGAGTTGAGGGACCGTATACTTTATTATAACCTTAGTGTATAGATTTGAAGAGACTGTTCAATTGGCCAAAATGTTAAGAACTTTTTCTTACACCTTAATAATAAAGCTAGTGCAGCTTAAGCCAGCATCACAGAATATTGGTGTATACTGCACGCAGAGGGCTTTGTTTTTGTTTGCCTTTTTAATTTTCCACTAGTATATACCATACATAATGAGTGTCATTATGTTGTTTCCATATATGTATTAATATATTCTAATCAGTCACCCGCTGTTGTCCTTTCCTGTCCCCATTTCACTCTTGTTGACCCCCTTCCCGTTCTCAATGAGTTTAATTGGGGTTGCTTACAGGAGGGTGGGTGAGGGGGTGTTGGCTACACTCCTGAAGTACATGCCCCTCTCCTAGAAACCATTAACTATGTATAAATCGTCTGGAGGGGGTGGGGCCTCATGAGCTCCTTTCCTCTCCATGACAGGATGTTGGTGGGTGCAATCTTGTGTAGTTCCTTTGCAGGTAATCACAGCTGGGTGTGGATTCAAGAGTGTCACAGCTCTGTAGTATCCCAAAGTCAGTCTTCCACACCATTCCCCTGCTTCTCTGCCTCTTACATCCTTTCCAAACCTTTTCTTTAATTACCACGAGTCGTAGCAGAGGTAACACAGACATCCATTTACGGCGGAGTGTTCAACAGTCGCTTTCTCCTAACATGTTGGCCAGTTATGAGTTTCTTCAGTCATCATTGCCCACTGTGAAACGATTCTCTGACTGAAGCTGACAGCAACACTAGTATATGAGGGCAAACGTAGTTCTTTAGAAGGTCATTTAATGGATGCTTCATCTCCATTTAGCAAAGAAGAGCCGTAGATTCCCCGGTAGGGCCTCTGAACTCCCCAGCCACTGCCTTCTGAGTAGGTGACAGTACCAGATATACATTTCTACCTGTGGAGTAGGCCTCAGACCCAGTTAGCACGTGGTTTGTTCCTCCTGTAACAGACTTGTCATTATTGCATTGGTGGGCCTATCTTGTGGGCCAGCCAGTAGTGTTGTGTATAGGTCTACAGCTAGGAAGAACACTGACCATTGTTCCCTAGCAACCCGCAGAGCACGTTCTTCAACTATGAGATCTCATGGACAGAGAGGAAGTTTCTAGTCCATTTCCAGCCTAATTTATTTTTCTCTGCTTGTGACCATAGATTTTTTTTAAAGTCTTTTATTGGTACATGTTAATGTATAATAATGTATACAGAGTGTTGATCGTTTCAGGTTTGGAATACAACAATTTCTCATCAGTAGAAATGAAGGAAAATATGCCCTTATTGTTATCATTATGTTGTGGTTATGGACATGGAATTTTATTTTCAAATGAAAACAGAGACAAAAAGGAATTATCATTTGATAAGTTTAGACTCCCCCCCCCCCCAAAAAAAAAAGAGATTGAGAGCAAATCTGAAGAGTAGAACTTGCTTGACACTTCAAAAAGATACAGCAGGTCATATCCATGAGAAAAGGGCTCATTAATTTTAAAGGCTGGGCCAGAGCTTTGGTTTGCCCAGCACAAACTCATCTGCAGACTCACTTGCTGCAAAGCAGTGGAGAAGCCACACTCAATTGGAGAACTCCAGATTTACTGTAACTCAGTATGTTGAAGTTGGTCTAAGAGAAACCCAGGTCCAGTTTTTTAATACATAAATGAATAAGCTCCCCAAGATCGCTCAGGGTGGGCACTCTTGTTCTTTCATATTGGGGGGATTCTCTTTGGAATTAAAAAATTGAAATATAATATTTATGCTTTTCAAAAATGTAAGGCCTGTGGACCTCTTTGGAACTGCACCACAGGAGACTCGAATTTCTTCAGTGTGAGCAGGCACTGATTTCTCTGTAGCCTCTCGTATTGTTTTGGAGGTGCAGAGAAGCCTTTGAAGCTCAGGCCCTACCCCAGTTTGTTTGCTAGAAAAACCTTTCATTGCAAGAAAAAGCATGGGCCAGAGGAGGTTTTGGTTTGCTTGTTTTTGTTCTTGCTTGTTTTCTGTGTTGGTAAAACCAAAGGCTTAGACGTTGAACCATGCTGTATGTGAAGTCCCTGGGCATGATTTTAGCCATCTTGGGATGACAGTTTTAACTCCAGTGCTGACCAGACATCAGAGTCATTTGTCTAGTCAGAATCTTGGCTTGGGAGTCCACTAAGCATCTCTAGCTGAGCATGACTATGGCAGACTTCTGAGTTCTTCCTTACCCCACCCCACAACCCCTCACCCTCCATCTCTCTTCTACCATTCCCTAGCTGTGTAAAATGGTACTACCTGTTTTCTGAAGCCAAAAATCTTGGAGTTATTCTAGACATGTTTTTGAATGCCACATTGGTTTATCAGCCACATCTGTTGGTTTGGCTGTGCCTCTATTATTGTCAGGCAGATACAAATCACCCTTATTCCTCTCTTGGATTTTCTACCTAATCTCCTTTCCCCCCACCTTCTCCTTCCAGCTGGTTCTCCGAGAACAGCAAAGTAAATCCTTTAAGTCACAAATCGGCCCTGTTATATTCAAGCCAAACCTGCTAATCATTTTCCACTACAAATAGAATCAGATCCAAATTCTTATATAGCTTCTTGATGGTACATGATCTGACCCAACCTATTTCCACCATACTTCTCCTTATTTACTAGCTCCTGGCATGTTCTGAATTGCTTAAGTAGGACAGCAAAGAGAGCCAGATGGTGAATAAAATATAAGCCTTTTTGTTATAAAACTGATGGATGAACATAGCTTTAGCTCTTTGGCTAAGAGAGAGACAGCAGTGAAGGGAACAAGGGTCCTTTTTCACAGAGCTAATATTCAAAGAAGATATATTTAAAACACACATATAATGCTGTATACACATACACATATGCACATACAAAACCAAGGCATTAAAAAGAACCAAGGAGGGTGGATCTGAAAAGAGTTGAGGAAGGTGAATATGATCAAAACATGTTGTACAAAACTCTCAAAGAATTAATAAAATATTAAACATAAAAAAGAACCAGAGTACTTTTTTTCTTTCCTTCTGAGAGACAGGATCTTCATGTCTAGCCCAGGCTGGCCTTAAGACTTTTTATAAGGTCTTTTATTATTCTGCTGATATGAAGGAAACATATTCCTTTATGAGCATCCTGCCTCAGCCTGCTGAGTGCTGGGATCTTGGGTATGTACCATTGTGTCTAGATAACACAAAAAATTCGAAGCCTCCAGTTGAACTCTAGGAACAAATTAACAATTATTTTTGTAGAGAAGTAGGGAATGCTTAGAACCAACCAACATGGAGGAGTTTATTGATTATACTTATGAATGTGAATATGTGTCTCTCTCTATATTTACTACTTACTCTTATTTTTCAATACTCATCACAATGAACAATGTTTTGGACCATATTGCCTCTGTAATGAAGATGATAACTATATATATTCCATTGTTGGAAAGATGACTCCTCTGTGCTAGGGTCCAGTGTGCCTTATCAGCTGGTCTTCCTACATTGGCATTCTTCAGACTTCTGGAAACCACACCGTTCCTTTGAAGGTTAAATTAAAGCACGGATTATTAATCTTTCTTCTGATGACATCATTGCACCAATGATATAGTCATTGCCAAAGATGATCTCATGTGTTCGAGGACAAAGGAAGCAGAATTCTGTAAATTCTACATGAGTATTGGACCATTCTTTTTTTTCTCCCATAGGAGCTGTCTGTCAAGGTGAAAGAGGGGAGTTTTGATTCGCTGCTACTGCATATGTTTGAAAGTCACTTTTTCCATGAATAGCTGCTAACAAAATGAAACACTGATTAAATATTAAAGATGACTTAAATTCAATCTTAAAGCATCTCACAGTTTCAGCTTATTCAAATCAAACATCTTCAAATCTTGTCGAGATTTACCTTTGAGCAGAACTTTTCCCCCTAGGGGAAGCATTTGGATTCATTTCAATCTTTGTTCAAAAAATACAAATTGATGTTTGCATCAAGAATAAGCAGGAAACCTAACTCTTTATAAGGTCTCTTTATATTGTGCTGTGTAAAGGAAATATGTTTCTCACTCACAAATGTGTTGTATGTAAAACCTTAGGCTTGTCTGCAGCCTTTTGCTTGGTTTCATGTGTAAAAACTTAATGCTGACTCTCTGAGTGGTTCATGACCTCAAAAAGTTAACATCACCATGCTAGAAAGTTCCATCCTTTCAAGATGTCTGGTTTTTTTTTTTATGCAGTATTCATTTCTCTTTTGGTAATTTCACTCCACCTTTTTTGGGCTATCTTTAGTATGTAGATGAGAGGTCTAAGATCTAGCTGTAACCAGGTCAGTGGGTCTGGCCACTCTCTGGATAATAAGGACCAGTGTTCGAGACACGTTTATTACCTGAGTGGTCCGGTAAGACCCTCTTCTGAGATTGGAGAGGGAGCATAATAAATGTGCTATATGAGTTATTGGACTTGAAACCACAATAACATAAAGGCAGTTGCTGTGGTAACTGTAGGTCAGCAGTTCTTAACCTGTGGGTCTCAACACCTTTGGGGGTAGAATGACCCTTTCCCTGGGGTCACCTAAGACCATCAGAAAAGACAGATATTTACATTATAATTTATAATGGTAGAAAACTTACAGTTATGAAGTAGCAATGAAAATAATTTTATGGTTGGGGGTCCCCACACCATGAGGAACTGCCTTAAAGGGTCGCAGCATTAGGAAGGCTGAGAACCACTGCCTTAAGCACACTGAAAGCAAAGCTGGGCAGTCAGTCCAGGGTATAATCTTTCTGGGATACTGTTTGAGCTTCTGGGTTTGATTATATCTGATTTAAATGATGTGAAACAGGTTTTTTCCTTTTTTTGCTGAAAGCTACTTGAATTAGCTTTTTAGACACTTGAAAATAAGAATCAGGACCATTCTTTACAAGGCCTTTATTCTCATTAGTAAACACAGAACTGCATTATAAGTGGCAGTAAAGACAGAATGTTGTCTTAGTAAGCAAAGTGTCAGCACTTGGGGATTTTCAGATAAGTACATTTTGCTGGTCTCTAGAAACACTAATAAAGGTTATACTTATTCTGCTTTAGATACACATTGACCTCCACATTATCCAGTATCATTCTGGTTATAGAGACTCAGAGATCTTTATAGTCAGCCGCCTGATAGAGTAGATGGCAGGCTGAACGTAGAACACTCATCCAGAGTGATTATGGCAGTAGTCACAAATGACCTAAAGTCAGTAGTTGGTGGTGACCAAATATGTCTGCCAGAGAAGAGGATGGAGACAGGGAACATGGGAGATGAGTGTGAAGGAAAATGCCAATGATAAAGAGACCGGGTCAGTATGTTAGGGCACCGTCTTATGTTGGAAATATTCTGTAGCCTTTAAGAATTGCATTTCAAATGTTTATATTTACAGAAGATTCTTAATATATTTCCTGGTAAGAAGAGCACAGTGTGTTACAGGAGTATCATTACATTTTAAAAACAAAACACACGTATAAATAGTAACGCGGCATTCTCAAAGATACGTTTGAAAATGCAGGAAGCAATTATCCACTGTGGGTGAGATGACAGTGGTCTACCTTTTCTTTTGCTTGCCTGTGTCCTGCTTTTTCCACGGGGAATATGAGTTACTTGAGTGAAAAACAATGCAGAAGTGACACCCTGAGGACAGACAGGGCGGACACATGGGCCAGGCGTTGCTAGGTGTCACAGAGACGCAGCAGGGAGATCTGGGAGTTAAGGGAAAACACTCTAACTCTGAGAAATAACAATGATGATGATAATGATAATAAGCAAAACTCAACATATGGGAATGAGTCCTAGAAGGGAAAACAGGACCTGGGTGCTGTCCTGGCGGCTCACTTGATGGCAGAGGACCATTCTTTTAACTTTCCTCTGGCAGCAACTTCCAGCTGAGCTCCATAGGCAGGCCCTTCTCCAATGGGAACATATTTTAACTTCGCCAAAATACAAGTGTCCGTGAATGGACCAACATGCCAGACTTGTAGAAACGTGTTGATGGTGTCAGTCAATAAGCACAGGTTGGTGTTTCCCCTCTCAAAGACACACTTTCGTTGCTTATTGCTGATGGAACAAATTACCACACAGCTGATGCACAGAGGTGTGCCCATTCATTATCGCGGTTTGTGGCTCAGATGTCTGAAATGTACCTTCCTGGGATAAAATCTAGGTGTCAGCAGAACTGTGTCCTTCCTGGAGACACCAGGGGCCTGTCGGTTGAGTTGCCTTATCTAGAGGCCACCCACCTCTCTGGCCTTACGGCTCCATTTCAAGTGTTAGTGGGTTGGAGTCATCTCGTGCTTCCATTTGTGCCATTATCTTGTCTGGTTCCCTCTTCCATTTACTTTTAAATTATTCATTTAGCATGTGCCGCACCGCCTGTGGAGGACAGGGGACACCTTGCAGGAGCCGGTTCTCATCCACCACATGGGTCCTGGGAACTGAATTCCGGCCGTCAGGCCTGGCAGCAAACACTTTTGCCCAGTGAACAGCTTGCTGCTCCCTCCATCACCCTTCTGCTTCTAAGGACAGTCAAGATTTCATATAGGACTCATCTGAATAATTGGGGATAATTTCTCATTTTCAGGTCACCTCATTGGCAACTTAGAACCGTGATTCTCCATAGTCTGTTTCCACAGAGTCTGGGGATCAGGGCTTGGGCGTATGGTAGCATTATTCTGCTTCTCATGGTACCTTCCACAGAGCTGCTGGAAAAAGCTGTCTGGTACTCACAATGGACCAGACCTCTGTATTGGTTAAAACCTCCCTGAGCCTACTGATCATTCCCTGGACTGTCCAACAAGTGTCTCCACTGTATGAATGAGTCTTACAGCTGTTCTATTCCTCCACTGTTTCCGCTCAGCAAGACCAGGGACGTTCTGAACTGCTAGACGTGTCTGCATTTCCCCTTTCTTTCTATGCGCCGCTCGTGATCCTTGGCCGATGCTGCCTCTTGTTCACCTGGTTGGTCTGTGGCTTATTTCCTCCCATTTTCATTGCTAACATCTTCCTGTTTTGTTTTTTTTTTTCCTGGCTGCCCCCTTCTCTCCCGAGTCTAAGAACTTGATCGTGACCTTCTTTTTTTTTACCCTTTCTCCTTAAGTGATCTCATCCATTGCTACGATGACAACCACCACCTTGATCATTAGCAGCTTTATATCTCCAGCTATAAATTTATTCTATCTGATCATTTATCAATTTTACATCTCCAGACATAATTTATGATAGCCCCCAACTCAGACCTGCCTCCAGGCTTGTATATACAGATGTCTGCTGGAACCTTTTAATTAAGTGCCTTGATAGAGTGTAGGCTTTTAGATAAAGCCATGGTTAGGACAGATGTCCTTTTGATTATCCTCAACCCAAATGCCTGCAGTTACACATTGGTTGAGTGTTTCTTAGTCTATGCAGCAACAGGAAGAGGGAAGATTCACTGGCTTTTAATTTTGTATGCCAGACACTCCTCTGCTTCACTCTCTATATAGTCATTGGGGCAGATACTATCCTTGCTTCCCTTTTATACAAGAAGATATTGAGGCCCAGAAAGGGTAAGTGGACTGTCTAGGCAGCTATGTGGTCCAGCCAGGACTTGAATCTTGGTAGCTTGACTCCAGTTACCCTTGCCTGCTAGGTTAAATAGCTAAATGGCCCCAGGCTTGCTTCCAGTGAACCCTCAGACCAGACTGGCTAAGGGACCCTCCCCCCATGGCTGTAGGCCCCCCCACTCACTCCCAGTTTGGTTGTGGACTTGTGACATTGAAATAGTGTTTCTCTCTTCTCTCCCTCTGGGGCAATGAGCATCCATTGAATCATTTCTGTTTTCTCAGCACTCTGTGCTGAGTTGAGAGCACAGAGCTGTCCATCAGAGACCCTTTTTGGTTGGGCCGAATAGATGGCCCTGTTTCTCACAGCCATGTCCCTCATGTCTCTGTAGCAGAGCATCGTCTTTGAACCTTCTCCTCCCGCCCAGGGTCCCTCTTGGCCCTTTGAATCATTATCAGGTCTAACATCAGATTTCCTTATTGCGCAAACCACTAGTCACTTCCTCATCTGCTACCACCTGGGATTCTCTTCTGAGGAGCCTTAATTTGCCACGGGCAAGGGGGCTACTCTCCCAGTTGCCTTCTCTCCAGCAGGAAGCCACTGTGTTTCTAACCTTTGCTCTGGAGGCAGTGTCAATATTTAGTTTTGCATCTGCCCTATCGGCACATTCTTTCTGCGGCTGTGTGGAGTCCACTTGGAGCAGCGTGACCTCAGGCATGAGTAGCTGCTCTGAGTGCCGGAGGGTTCGGCCATTAGAGTAAGGGTCTCAAGAGGGTCAGGAGAACCTTTCTGCTTGGTCCCTTCCTTCTTAACATGTCCTAACTCAAGTCAGCACCTCTACGAGTTGCCATTAGTCATATGAGGGGGACCCAACAAAGGGTGGACAGGGACCAGGTGGGGTAAAAGTGTCAGAGTGGGTAAGAGGAAGGGCATTGGAGCAGACAGATCTGGTTTCAAGCCTTAGCTAGAATCAAACCCTAGAGTACTTGAGAGTCTCCAGTGAGCACTTGCATCTGTGTTTTCTTTTTGACATTGGAGTGGGCCCAGTGTCCTTCCCAAATGGAACTATCTGGCACATAATTAACAGGCGACACAGTGGCCTCAAAGGGCATGCCATAGCACCATGTACAAAAAGAAAGACTTTATTTATTTATTTTCCGGGACAGGGTTTCTCCGTGTAGTTTTGGCGCCTGTCCTCGATCTCACTCTGTAGCCCAGGCTGGCCTTGAACTCACAGAGATCCACCTGGCTCTGCCTCCCGAGTGCTGGGATTAAAGGCGTGCACCACCATGGCCCTGAAAGACTTTATATGTTGATTTGGTAGACAGAAAGTGAAGAGATTCATTCTGCTCCTTTAGGCGTGTGGGAAGAGAATGGCCTTTGTGGATTTTTAATTGTATAAAATGTTAATTAGAGTACCAAAAGAATCTTCCAACATTTGGGGCCCAAATGATGACGCTATGGTACCAAATCCATTCCCAGGAAGGATGCCAATAAAAGCTGACCACTCTCTCTTTGCCTTCCCTTCATTATTAAGTGGCATGTGGCTTGAGGTAGGTATATTGATCTTAGTGATAAATTGTATTTATTTCTGCTTTTCTGGTTTATCGCACAGAGCCAGCAACTCTGTGCCAGAGATTCCAGGCACGTCTTTGTCAAATGTCTTGCTTTCTGACCTCACCACTGGACTACAAACCTGCCTGTACTTTGAACAAATGTCTTACGAGCTGTTTGTTGTGCTTTTATATCTTCAGAGACAGCCAAGTAAAATCTGGAGGAATCCTTAATTTTTTTCTCCTTTTTTGTTATTATTATATTTGTGTTTTAATTTTACACATCAGCCATGGGTTCCCCTGTCCTCCCCACTCCCGCCCCCGCTCCCACCTTCCCCCCAGCCCCTCCCCTCCATTTCCAGCTCCTCCAGGGCAAAGACTCTCCTGGGGATTCAATTCAACCTGGTGGATTCTGTACAGGCAGGTCCAGTCCCCTCCTTCCAGGCTGAGCAAAGTGTCCCTGTGTAAGCTCAAGGTTCCAAACAGCCAGCTCATGCACTAAGGACAGGTCCGGGTCCCACTGCCTGGGTGCCTTCCAAATAAAACTTAAGTCCAAGTGGATCAAAGACCTTGACATAAATCCAGTTACTCTGAACCTGATAGAAGAGAAAGTAGGAAGTAGTCTTGAACGCATTGGCACCAGAGAGCACTTTCTAAATATAACACCAGTAGCACAGACACTGAGAGAAACAATCAATCAATGGGACCTGTTGAAACTGAGAAGCTTTTGTAGAGCAAAGGACATGGTCAACAAGACAAAGTGACAGCCTACAGAATGGGAAAAGGTCTTCACCAACCCCACATCTGACAGAGGGCTGATATCCAGAATATATAAAGAACTCAAGAAATTAGACAGCAAATGCCCAACAGTCCAATTAAGAAATGGGCTATAGAACTAAACAGAGAATTCTCCACAGAGGAAGTTCAAATGGCTGAAAGACATTTAAGGAATTGCTCAACATCCCTAATTATCTGGGAAATGCAAATCAAAACGACACTGAGATACCACCTTACACCTGTCAGAATGGCTAAGATCAAAAACACAGAAGACAGCTTATGCTGGAGAGGATGTGGAGCAAGGGGAACTCTCCTCCACTGCTGGTGGGAATGCAAGCTTGTACAGCCACTTTGGAAATCAATATGGCGCTTCCTTAGAAAATTGGGAATCCATCTCCCCCAAGACCCAGCTGTAGCACTCTTGGGAATATACCCAAGAAATGCTCAATCATACCACAAGGACATTTGCTCAGCTATGTTTGTATCAGCATTGTTTGTACTAGCCAGAACCTGGAAACAATCTAGATGCCCTTCAACTGAAGAATGGATAAAGAAAATGTGGTACATATACACAATGGAGTGCTACTCAGCAGAGAAAAACAATGACATCATGAGGTTTGCAGGCAAATGGATGGATCTAGAAAAAAATCATCCTGAGTGAGGTAACCCAGACTCAGAAGGACAAACATGGTATGTACTCACTCATAGGAGGATACTAGATGTAAAACAAAGATGACTAGACTGCTGCTCACAACTCCAGGGAGCCTACCTAGAAAACAGGACCCTAAGAAAGACACAGGGATCGCCCAATGACAGAGAAGTGGATGAGATCTACATGAATAACCTGGATGACAGTGGGAGTAATGAAGGGCAAGGTTTGAGGGAAAGAGAGCTTAGGAGAGCAGGAGATCCCAGCTGGATCAAGAACAGAAAGGGAGAACAAGGAATAACAAACAGACCATGATAAATGAAGACCACATGAGAACAGGAATAGGCAGAGTGCTCGAGAGGTCCCCAGAAATCCACAATGATACATCCTCTGTAGACTGCTGGCAATGGTCGAGAGAAAGCCTGATCTGACCTAGTCTGGTGATTGGATGGCCAAGCACCCTAACTGTCATGATGGAACTCTCATCCAATAACTGATGGAAGTGGATGCAGACATCCTCAGCCAGGCCCCAGGTGGAGCTCCAGGAGTCCAATTGTTGAGAAAGAGGAGGGATTGTAAGAGCGTGAATTGTTGAGATCAAGATTGGAAAAGCACAGGGACAAATAGCCAAACCAATGGAAGCACATGAATTGTGAACCAAAGGCTGTGGAGCCCCAGCTGGATCAGGCCTTCTGGATAAGTGAGACAGTTGAATAGCTTGAACTGTTGGGGAATCCTTATTTTTATCCTCGGCTATTTATTAGCTTTGTGTTATGAAATCTCCACCCCCTAAAGGTTTTACAACTTCCTGGTCTCCACCCTAAAGGCCTAGTCTTTAATGTATGGGCCTCCATGGGAACATTATTTCTCCAATCCATGGTAGTCTTCAAAAATCTTAATAAAGTTATTGGGACACAGTACAACTAATGCCCGTGCCAGACAAGTGGAAATAAATTCCAGCTTGTGTTTGAATGTCAAAACTTAATTATCTAGTATTTGATATATTTTTAAAAGTGCTTAAAAATCAATCTGTCACTTCTTTGTAAAGTCTCAAAATCAACACACTATTAATTTGACCTTCCTTCAAAAACATGTTGGCAAAAATGATTAGACTGCATTCTTCATTAAGGCCACAATTAAAATGTTTTGTGATGCTTGTCAGTCTTTTTGTTTTGTTTTTGTAAGTGAATATTTTCTCTTAACAGTTAAGATACCTCATCAAGAAAAGTTAACACAGTGTGCCTCTATGAAAGACAGGTGTTCACAGAGGATCTCATATGGGAGAAATGGATGTGAGGCCACTGAAATTAGTTTTGACATACACACTGAAAAAGTGGTGAGAGAGGCTTGCATAGCATATACTTTCCATCAATGACCTTGGTTATGCCTAGCACTGTGCCAGGTAATATGGTGAGATACTATGAAAGAGCCATTTGGTGAAGATTATTTATTAGGATAGTTAACCTGAAACACCACAGGCTCCCCATGGCTTGTGGATCCTTGAGACCTTCAGACCATGATTCCTGTGTGTCGTCACGTATGGAACTTTTAACTATGACATGCAGGGCTTAGGGCAGACTTCCAGATAAAGCTGTAAAGCAACAAAGCTTGGAGATTTCATTGCAGTTGAGAGTGTACGTGTTAGGAATGGCAGAAGCAGCCATTTAGCGTGTAAGCACACACCCAGTGTGTTACTCATTCAGAACTGGGGTGTGGCTCCTTTCCACAATTAAATCAAGTACCTGAACTAAGTATTGGTGCTCAACTTTGAAAATATCATATACAACCAACCCACACAGGCAATGTAGTTAGCACTATCATCAGTATTCTGCAGCTAGACATGCTTGTCTCTCACACCACCATGTTTTCCTTTCTACATATGCAAACTTGCTGCTTAGGAGAGGACTTGGCAGAAAGATTCTTTTCAGTTACTTCTTTTGTAAAATAGTGGCGACAATAAGTAGCTACTAGGAGTGTTGTATGGATTTAATACATTTACTGCTCTGAGGGTTAAGTCAAATTACAAATGATAGGTACCCCAAGACAACCATACTTTAAACTGCTGAGAAGTTTGTCTTCCAGCTAAGCCAAGTTCACAGATAGTTTAATCTTAGGGCTTAGTGTTGGCTTTGGGTATGTTTGTGCAGGTGCACATTTGGGTATGAGTATGCACATTCATGGGAGCCAGAGGTCAGATGTTGGCTCTCAGGAGCTGTTCACATTTTTTTGAAGCAGTCTTGGAACTCACTAAGTAGGCTAGACTGGATGGCCAGTGAGTCCCAGGGATCATTCTGTACCCACCTCCCCAGTACTGGGATTACAAGTGCGTGCCAACACGAACAGCTTTTTTTTTTTTTATTTTTTTTTTTTTAAATGAGGGTTCTGGGGCTTGAACTAGGGTCCTTGTGCTTACACTTTACGGATGGAGTCATCTTCCCAGTCTCTTGCTGATGGTTTCCATGTGCTTCACTCTCAAGGCATCTCTAAGCTGCCCATCAAATGTGTACTTTCATTGCATCGCGTCCCCTAGTTAAATGGTCTCGTCTGGCTGGAGGTGCCGAGACGCCTGCCTTATTCTGGTCCAGCCATGAGCCTAGTTACAAGTCGGTGGTTCTATTGCTAAGGAAGAAGGAGAGAACATATAGCAGGCAGCAGCTAGTATTCTCTGGCATAGCAGTCTAGGGGTGCCAGGCATCCAACGCTCTCAGTTACCTCCTTATAGTTCTTCCTCCTCCTTTCATTTATTCTCAGCTGTTTATACCTGGGGTGGGTCCCTCATTTGTGGGTTAGAGGGTGTTAGGTCTTGAAAACAGAGCTTTAGGGCAGTAAGAGAGGAATGCCTGTGGCCAGTCTTTGTTAATTTGTGATTGTGGAAGAAAATCTTGGCACGGATAAGCATCCCATCGTGTGTTGTACAAAGAGTGCTCAATGTGGACACAAACTGCTGTATTAGCATTCAGATTTAAGTAGCTAATTATATTCTCAGCATTTAAAAATGTGGAAAACAAACACTTTCCAAGATTACTTCAGGAACTAGTTAGCACTGTTTAGACCCATTATAATTAATGTACAAAAAAGGGGAAGAGCTTCTCCAGTGCTTTGAGAGTTGTGTAATTGTGGTGCTCCTATGTGCACACTGTGTGTTCTCGGGGGAACATGGTCAGCCTTCATTTGGACCCTTCTTCAGTGCTTTTGCTTGGGTTTCTAACCAGCGTCTTTTGATGCGGTGATTTTCACCTGAATCTTGCTTTTCATCTGAAATGAGTCATAATTTCCCTACTTGAAGGTAAAGTCTTGGAAGAATTGTCTGTTTGGGGCCTGTACACAATTGATATTCCCCCCCATTCAGGGAAAAGATATGGATTTCCTGAGAATGGAAAGAGACAAGAACATTTAAAATTCTAGGACCAAGGTTATGGTCAAGATGGCATAAGACCATGTCTGTTCCATGTGGGTAGGGGCCATTTCTGTGTCAGTCCTGGCTGTATCTTTAGAATATGCTTGGTACATGGTAAGATGTACATAAAATATATGTTCTAAATAAGTAAGTGCTTAAATTAATTGTCAGGAATGGTGGATGATATATCCTAGCAGCCCATATGTAAAAGACACAGGTTTTAATGGACTGAGGACTACACAGGAGTTAAGTTGCGGCTTCCTAGTGATTAAGACATTAAGTACTAGAAGGAATTTGCTTTCTTTGTAGCTAAAAAGAAGTTTGGCCAAATGAATACTCAAAATGAAAGGAAAATATGTCCTATGTATGGTTGAGTCTCACGGGAAACACAGTATTTAGTTCTCAGTGCCCGCTCTGAGATGGGCATAGACAAATTACCAGTGACGTACTATTTTCTTGTCAGTTTGTTTTTAAGACAAGGTCTCTCATAGCCCAGCTGGACTCAGCCTTGCTGTGTCCCAGAGGAAGACCTTGAACTGCTGATCCCCCTGTCTCCATTGACTGAGAGCTGGTGTTATAGGCATGAACCACCACACTTGGGATTGCATGATGCTGGGGATCAGACTGCAGGCATGCTAGGCAAGTGCTCTGCCAACTGAGCTACATCTCAAGACTTCGTTGCATAATTTACTCACAAAATCTCAGATGGGAGCAGACTTCAGAGGCCATTTATTCTGGGTTCTCTCTGGGTCCTTGTATTTTTTCTGCAATACCCCTGATAATGGGTTTTTAGTCTCTCTACATCCCTGGTAAGCAGACAGATCCCAATTAATGTTGAAGCATACTATTTCATTTTCTATGAAAGTCTGTTTCTAGGCTTTGAGAAAAGAAACATATGACCAGGAGAATAAAGGAATGTAAAAATCAGGCTTGATGAAGATCACCAGGAAGGCCAGAAGCTTCAACTCCGAAGAGTGAGGCTGTGCAAGAAGAATTATTTTGGGGTCCTGGTTGCATGGGGATTGCACCAAGGTTCTGGTTAGTGTCACTTAGGAAGAGGAATTTCTCATCCTAGAGATAGGGAGCCTCAGAGGCCTTTTTAGATGGCTGTTAAGGGGGCCTCTACAAGGCTCTGTGCATGGGAGAAGGTTCAAAGCTTTCACCTGTTTCAGAGGGTATCCTGGGCCCTGTAACTAGGCTCCACTGTTGTGGGGTCTTCTGTAACTGAGCTTGCTTGCGTGCTTTTCTGTCTGTCTGTCTGTCTTTCTGTGTCTCTTGTGTACAGAATTAAAACACTGTCTTTCTTTTGTACTTATGGAAAATAGACTAATTAGATACTCTAAGAATTGCTCAGCTGTAATTATGTGATTCCTCTCGTGTAAAAAAGGAGAATTTACAATCTGTTCCAACTGAGAAGCAGTGATGTTTCATCCCACAGATGCCACATTTTTGGGTTTCAGGGAGTCAGCTCCCAGGTATTGCTTCTGCCTTCACATCTCACCCAGGCAAAACCAGTGCTTTTTATCTTCTGTGATCCTCTTGGTTTTAAATTCTGGGAGTCACGGCTTTACCTCTGCCCAAAGCACTATGGAGCTATCCAGAGAAGCTGTGATGAGTCAATGCATGAGGAATGACTTTTCATCCCAGCTTATGATGTTCACAGGAGACTAGGCATTTTGACTTCATCAGAATCCCACCTTGTCGTCTTGTATTTGAGTTTCAGTGTAGGGACTATAGGTACAAATAAGAGCAAGTCCCTTTTATGATTAATGGAAATAGTTATGATCAGAGTCTGAGTTTAACCAGTGCAGCAACTCATATCTGTTCCTCGAAGGGAATACCACTTGCAGTTTGAGAGATTAACAACTTGTAGCAACATCTCCAGGAAGATAATTTTGCCCATAAGAAAGAACTAATAGCTCCACTGAACAGGTGGTTATAATTTTTTTTTAAAAAAATGCTTATTAAATTCCTAAGGCAGACGGTTCTCACCGCATTGGTGGTGAGTCAAACAAGCTTCTCCTCCTCCTCCTCCTCCTCAGCAAACATTGCTGTGGTGAGTCTCACTCAAGTAAGCAGCCAGCTTTCCTCTCTTCCTGCCAGGTGAGAATCATAGCCATCGGCAGCTGGAGAACATAGTGTTAACTCCAAAGAGGGTCCCAACGCATTGTAATGAGGAGGTAGAGGAAACCAGAGTAACCCACTCTCAGGAGGAGTGGGAGGGGGAGGGGGTGTGACAATGGGGTTGCCTTTTCAGGAAATAGTGGGTAACCCTGAAACCATTGTGAGTCAGCTTTCAAGGAAACATTGTGTCTGACTCAAAACTCTTTGCACTTGTGAAGGCTCCATAGAACCTGGTGAGTTGGACCTTCTTCTAGACCATTCTTGTGCTGACTTTGGAAGGTTGTTGCTGGAAATGTGCAAGAACTTTGATAGATATTAATTTGATATTTAACCTAGCAGGACTTGGTTTTCTTTTGAGTTAAGGTATGATTCTTATTGCTGGAAATTGAAATGCTTTATGGATCTGTGCCACAGGTGATCGCTTGACCACTACAGGAACTAGAGGAGGTTAAAAATTAGAGTGGCACAGAGGCTGGAGGTGGGTCTAGATGATTGAATGAGTGAATAAATGAATGAGCACTGGCCAGATTTGCTATTTCCATCACAGATTGGAATGGACACCCAGGGACTCCCAGGGAGGAAGGTGCTGGAAAGTCCTTCACTGAGTAGCAATTGTAGGAAGCGAAGTTATGACTCAGGTTTTTTGCTTTCCTGTGTATGTATAAATTTGTGTTCTAGCTTTGACTTTGATGTAGGGCTTTGAGCCTAGTGTGGACTCCCACAAGTCTAGGTATCTGGCCAGGAGACCATGTATAGGAGGATTAGCAGTGTATAGCCAGTGAAAATCCATGGCAACAGGGCCTTGGCTTTATTATGCACAGCTGATTCTTTTATGTCTAGGTGCAAAGCTCAGCCATTGGGGGCTTGGCAGAACAGGTGGTACCGTTTCATTTGGATGTTATTTGCAAGGTGTCCTGGCTATTAGATGGATTCTTGTCTGTGAATATTGGCTTCTCCTTTGTTCAGAGGCACATTAGAGGTGTCTGGTTAGTTTATTAAAAAAAAGACTTTGGATTAAAATGGAAGCCCCACTTCCTTCTGAGCTAGAGCATAGCCTACAGCTGGTTGTCAGGGTCATGATAATGAGGCTAAGTACACAAGCCGGGACAGAAGCACTTTGCAAAGCATGGTCTCTAGCAGGCAGAGAGGAGATTTAGTAGACAGAAGCCTGACACTTCCTGTGTGCATAGTCATTAGTGACAACCTGTGAGCTTGGGGAAAACATGTTTTGTACTGTGGAACAAGAATATTGCTAAATGCCTGCCCCCGCAAAATCCTCAAACTAAACATATCTGATAGGTCACCTCTTCAGCATTGGCTACAATTTGCTGTTTTCCTTTTTCCCTTTTTAATTCACTCTGCAGCTCAGTGGAAGAACAGACCAGGGGCTACAGGATCCTCTGGCTTTTATTCATAGAATTGGTTATAGCTGCACTCTGTAAACAACTTAAAACAGGCCCTGAGAAGCTGGCTGGTCGAACCTGTTCACTAACCCTTTCAGGTTTGGTAGATAAAGAAAACATGGTTGGAATTGCTTGAGGATTGAGTCATGGGTTATGAAATAAAGAAAATTCTTGGTGTTTAAACTTTCATACAGAGAGGTAGATGGAAACAGATACAGTGTTCACGTTGAGTGGAAAGAAAATGTATAGTGATCAGGTGATGGTTTGAAGGGTCTAGGAATATAAAATTATAAGCTTAAGAGATGAGAACTGACAGTCATCAGCTCTAAATGTTAACTGCTAACAATGGCTCTCCGCTTTACAGCAGCTCCTCTGTCAACAGCCAGGGGTTAACTTTTAACCCCCTTATAGCCAACAATTGCCTGGACCAAAGTTAACTCTTTTTTTGAGACAGGGTTTCTCTGTGTGACTTTGCACCTTTCCTGGAACTCACTCTGTAGCCCAGGCTGACCTCGAACTCACAAAGATCCGCCTGCCTCTGCCTCCCGAGTGCTGGGATTAAAGGCGTGTGCTGCCACCGCCCAGCCCAAAGTTAACTCTTAACAACTGTGTTTACGTGATTCCTAGCATGCACCCGGTGCTTGATACTATAGAAGGGGCCAGTCCCCACCTCCATTGCAATAGCCTCAGAATTCCAACCTTGGCTGTGGTCTCAGCTAGCTGGTAAGCTTTTGTGCCCCATGGTGTTGTTTTTTTTTTTTTAATTTTAAATTTTTATTTTTTTTTTATTTTTCTGGAATAAAGTTTGCTTCTGATTTAATAGACTTTGGTGGTCTGTCCCCCATTATTTCGAGACCCCAGACCCAACAGGTTCAGAAAGTATTGTGGAAGATTGAGTTGGGATTTGAGTTAGCCAGGGTGGATCTGAGGGACCCATTGGAGAAGTAACCCCTGGGAAGCCACTGATCCCCTCTTTCCTGCTCTGTCCTACTTGAGTTCATCAGATACATATAATGACCACCGCAGCACTCCTTCTGGATTTTAGCTGGTTCAGGGAGGGTGTTGCTGCAGCAGTAGTCGGGCAAAGACAAAGCGTCCGTTAGTCTTTCTTTCTCTGCTCTTGGACTGCTGCGGCGAGCCAGTTTGAAATATCTCAGGTGGTGGTACTGCTGAATATGTGTTAGAAGAACTTGGCTTTGTGTGACCACATGAGCTTGACTGCTTTCCTCTGTGAGTGTTTCTAAAAGATAGTATCTTAGCAAAGGTATTCCAGAATTAGCTGTGAGTGATGGGGAACTTGTAGTGCTTTACATATGCTTCCCAGGGTTAGATAGCTTACAGCGTTTTTCTGTTGGAAAACTAGTTAAGACTGCTGCAAACACACTGTTAGTTTTTGTATAACAGTGCTGTCCATCAGGTTGATGCATATACAGGCAACTGTACTTTGTGGTTATCTTACACATAAACTTTAGAATTCACAGAAACCTGAGGCACATTTCCCTGTGGCTTTTATACACCTTGATGCTACCCCTTCTTCATCCCATGTCATGGTCCCATGTTAGCCCATGTTTCTAAACCTGAGTAAAAATGATCCTGTCCAGCCGGGCGGTGGTGGTGCATGCCTGTAATCCCAGCACTCAGGAGGCAGAGGCAGGTGGATCTCTATGAGTTCGAGACCAGCCTGGTCTACAGAGCTAGTCCAGGACAGGCTCCAAAGCTACAGAGAAACCCTGTCTCGAAGAAACAACAACAACAACAACAACAGCAACAACAACAACAACAAAAGAACCTCCACTGTCTTCAATGCCTCTCCACTGTTTTGTCTCCCCAATAGTCCAGGTTTTGTTTAAAAGAAGTAATGGATACATGTTGGATGGGTAAATGAAAATCACCCCCTTTTCAGGAGCCTACTCTAACCTAGCTGTGAGCTCTCTGCCATTTTTTTTTTTTTATTAAGATAGATTAAAAGTCAATTGGGTACTTTAATCACTTTTTATTGAATCCATTTGTCCCTTGGCAATTTCACACATGTACACAGTGCGTTGTGTTCATTCTCACCCCATCTTCTCTTCCTTCTGCAGCCTTTATCCTCACCTTCCTACTGGTCCACGTCCCACACTCACGGCTTTTGTTTCGTTTTATGACTCTGATTTAATCAAGACTGTGTGGCCTTGGGTTTGGAACTATTCACTGGAGCCTTGTAGGCTCATTGTATGTGACCACATGCAACAACTACCACTTTCCTAGAATCCGTCAGTTGCCAGAAGTTCACCAAGGAGGAAGAAGGCCCCACAAGCCCTTCTGTGATTGGTGATTAGTTGTTTACAGGCCCAATCTTGTGCAACAGAAGCTACTGGGAGATTATGTTTGCAATGGCATTGTTATGCCCCAAAGATAGCCTTTCCTAGCTCTCTTCTCTCCTCCGGCTTTTACGTCATTTCTGCTCTTTCTTGTGCAGTGTTTCTGAGCCTTAGAGGGGGCTTTCTGCCTTCATCATGGTTCACTGACAAGAGAAAGCATCTCTGATTAAGGATAAAAGTAGCATGGGTATAAACATAAATACTTAGCCTACAGTTTGGTGTCATGTCAGCTTAGCTACATCATAGTATGGAGGCATCCCTAGAGCTATGGCCATCCCAGGCATGGATTTTTGACAGGGCTTATGGTACCATCCTTTTAATATATACTTTAAACAATTACATAATAAACATTTTATTGTAAGCGACAAATCCACAATGATGCCGTTCAGGACCATCTTTGTTATTTTGAAGTTATTTTTCTAGTTATTTACCTCTATCTCTATTTTAAGAAGAATCTACTTAATGCCTTAAAAACCACCATTTAGTACAATGCAGACATTTTTAACTTTCTATTTCATGGCTGCATGGAGTTCTGTATAGCTGAACTGGGCTTTATTTAATTTATGTCTCATGTGATTGAACTTCTGGGCTGTTTCAAACTTCCCTCTATTGTGAGCAACATTGTCATGAATGTTTTTGTGAATTCTTTGTGTGCATCTGTGATGAGCTCCTTAGAATTCCTTCTTTATATGCAATGGCTGGGTCAAGGACTCTGGGAGGTTTGTGGTACATAATAAATATTTCTCAGCTGGAGAGGTGATAGGTGAATATGATCAAAATACATTGTATGAAATTCTCAGTTAATAAAAGTGTTATTAAAAACTATCCTCAAACTGCCTTCCAGAAAGATTGTGCCAAACTGCCATCCCACTAAGAGTGCCCTTTATGAAGGCACTCTTCCCGCTCTTGGTATCTTTGTAATGAGAAAGCTAAAGAGCATGGCATCAAAGGCAACCAGAGGATAACATTTATATTGGACATGACCACTGCCATAAGCAGCTAACCTCAGACTGGCCACTGTGGCCAGCGACCAGCCCACCTAGCTCCTGTGTAACCAAGGCATCCCTGCTTCCATCCATCCAGAAGATTGAGGTCATTGCTCCTCAGAAAACTCTTGACAGTTAGCCTCTCACTTCCTGCTACACCCAACACCAGAAGATAAGAACCTTGGCCCTCCGGTTTTTATAGGCATCTGGTTTCTGGCAGGCATCTGTATGTAAAGGAGATGTTGTGGGCTAACAAACACAGCCTGCTCTTTTTCCTGCTCTGCCACTCTGACTCCAGACCTTATCTGCTCATGGGGAGATAGGTACTGCATGCTGTACAGTTGGGTGTGAGCCTCCTAAATGGCTGCCGAGTAGACCAGGCCGACGTTTTGTCTATTCAATAGCAAACCAAAAATCAGCTGCCTAGGGTGGGTTGTAGTTAGCCTCACCTGTGGCTGGTTTTGGTAACATTCATTAGCTATAAACAGGAGCAGTAATGGGATGTCATGTTTATTAGCTGAGGTACACTCCCTCATCCATGTCTTCTCTAGTGCAATGGTTGTTGTTGTTGTTGTTGTGTTGTGTTTCTCTTTTTTTATTCCCCAAGTTTAAGGGAGCCAGGCTAGTTGCCATAGCAATGCAGAAGCTTTCAGGCATTTGTTTGTTTGTTATATTCCTTTGTCACTTGGAGCGGTCTTTGGAGGCTCTTGAAGGAAGATGTGCGGCTCACAGTTTGACAGTTAAATCACTAGCTGCCTGTCATAGAGCAGAGCTTGGAGGAGGAAGAGGAGAAGGCCAGCCACAAAGCACCCCCCCCCCACACACCTGCTTTCACAAAGACCGACTTATGGAAGATGGCACAAGAATGCACAGTTTCTTACCCAGTATCTCCCTCAACTCACAAAAGAAAACCAACAAAGGCTGGAACCATAAAACCCAACTTTGGTCCTGTTTTCCAACTTCCGCTCTGTCTTCCTTCCCAGATGCAGGGCGGTTAGCTGTAGTGAGGTGAGTTTCTCTGGAAGGTTCGAGGCGCGAGAGCTTTTAGTCAGCCCACACACTCTGAAACAGAAGTGAGGCTGGAGGAAGGATGTGAAGATGTCTTGGAGGATGTCTGGTGCTTCCTCCTGCCTTTAACTCTGTGGAGTGTACCTGCACTGTGTGGTCCTCCATCTGAAGAAGCCAGCCAGGTTTCGGACCCTCAGTGTTCCTCAGAGGTCAGGGCCTCGTTGCCTCCGGTAGGATGGCTCAGTGAAAGTGGTGAGAGTCAAGTGTAAAACACATCAGGGGGTGCCTGGTGGATAAATGTTTGAGCAATTGGAAGAGAAACTTATTTAGGAGGAAAAAAAACTGTATGTCTATAGCAAAAAAAAAAAAAATTAGGAAATTTAAAAACCACCATATTTTACTTCTTTAACCCCAAATTAACATTTTTGTCTGAATTTTTTGTGTGTATATGTACGTACACACACACACACACACACACACACACACACACACACACACACACACACACTTTTTATTTGTCCAAGTAAGATACTTCGATGTCTATAATTTTA
Source organism: Onychomys torridus (assembly GCF_903995425.1). Classification (NCBI taxonomy): domain Eukaryota; kingdom Metazoa; phylum Chordata; class Mammalia; order Rodentia; family Cricetidae; genus Onychomys; species Onychomys torridus. The sequence goes on from NC_050456.1 coordinate 42,717,201, forward strand.
ATGATTATTTAAAAAAAAATTATCCTGTCTTTGAAAATGCTTTCATTCATTCTTTGAGAATTTAGTACGGTGTGTCTTGTAACTCCTCCCACATTCAACCCCATTCCCTATCCACCCTCTTTTGTTTTTAAAGCCATTGAGTCCAATTTTTATGGTCTATCTACTTTTGGGTGTGTGGCCATCCACTGGGGCTTGGTCAACGTACCAGGGACTGACTCTCTTTCTCCCATCAAGTACCAGTTGCCAATAAATCCTCAGCTAAAGGTGGGACTTCCTGCCCTTCTTTCTCCCTCTTTGTCCTTGGGTTTTGTCTGAGTTTGTCTGAGCTTGTGTAGGTCTTGTGCCCGCGCTATCACAATCGCCACGACTCCATATGTGCATCTGCGCCGTCTGTGTCTGGAGAATGCTTTCATTTCAATCATCCACTGTCTCTAGCTCTGAAAGTTTTCCTCTCGTCTTCAGACGTCCCTGAGCCTTGAGAGGAGGGGCTGTGATACAGACATCCCATTTAGGGCTGAGCATCCATACCACAGCCTCTTATTCTCTATACTTGACCAGTTATGGGCCTCTGCGTTATTTGCCATTTATTATAAAGGACAGGTCTTTGATGAGAGTTAAAAGATGCACTAGTCCTAGTGATAAGTCTAGGGTTTAATGACAAGCCGCCATTAGGGGGTCAGTTTAATAGTATGTCTTTTTAACAGAGTAATATCGTTGTCCTCCTTTAGGGCCTGTGACTTTTTTAGCCATAGGTTCTCAAGCCCTGATGACTGTGCCAGGTATGGGTTCTTGTAGAGTGGGCCTTAAATCCAATCAGAATGTGTTTGGTTACTCCTGATGTGTGCCATAACTATACTGGTAGTGCATAGTTTGCCAGACTGGTTGTCATTGTGTCTCCTAGGGTTCACAGCTGAGATTGTTAATTACCTTTCCTCTCTGATAGGGAGGAGCTTCCAGGTCAGAACCAGCTTTCTTCACATATTATAATGGCTCGAGAATGTGGTGTCGTCATCAATAGGGTATTTATTACCATCATGTTCTGGAAGAGCAGCAATGTTCACGAAGGAGCAGGAGTAGCTATACTTGGATATAGACTCCTTTGGGTGTATACCCAAGAGTGGTACAGCTGGATCATGAGGGAGATCTATTTCCAGTTTTAGAGGAACTTTCACACTGATTTCCATAAGATTGTACCAGTTTCCACTCTTACCAACTGTAGAAAGCATTTCCCTTTCCTCATACCCTTGTCAACATGAGGTTGGCCATTCTGCCTGGAATAAGATGGAATCTCAGAGTAGTTTTATTTTGTATCATCCTATCTTTTACCCACATCAAAATACTATAATTTAATTCAGTCTTCCTTTGTGTTAACTTTTAGATTGTTTCTAGTTTTCTGTTCTTTGGAGGAGTCCACACTCAACGTTAAGTACCCAGCAAATCAACCAGTACCCGGACAGTACCCGTTACATGTTGGCCATTTACAGTCTCCATTTTTCTCTTAAGTTGGTCCAGAAACCCGAGAAAAGGCTACATAAGAGCATGTGTTGAGTGTTTTGTGTGTGTGTGACTCCTAATGCTGGCTCCTACATCAAGACATCATGCAAAGGAAACTTCAGGAAGGAAAATGAGTGGGGCAGTACTAGCAGGCAAACCCCACTGTAAGATGCATTTCTCTGTACTAATACCGACTGTGGAGGAGCTGACTGCATGTTTTACATTCCCTAGGATGATGCTAAGGTGCCAGATGCAGCAGAGAGGACAAAGGCAGGTCTGGGACAGGGCCAGCTCTCTACTGGTCCTGCTCCCAACAAACTTGTGGGACTAGGGTCAACTCCTAAGTTTTCTTACCTGTAAATTTGTAAGTTGACATATATTTTTTAAATCTCTGGGATTCTCCTCAGATTTAAATTTTATTTATTTTAATCTTATGATATGTGTTGAGTGAATTTGCAGTAACTTATGAGGAAAGAATGGACTTTAAAAATATTCCCTGAAGTTTTAAGTGTTGTGGCCTAGGCAACTTGCTGTATTTTATTGTGGAGAATTTAGTGTAGTTTACTGAAAGACTAAGTGTGTGTGTGTGTGTGTGTGTGTGTGTGTGTGTGTGTGTGTGTGTGTGTGTGTGTGATGGGGCATGTATATGCACTTGGGTACAGATATACGTGCCTACATGTTATGGCCAAAGGAAGACAATGGGTATTCTTCTTTGCCACTGTCTGCCTTACCCTCACTGAACCTGGAGCTAGGAGAGAGCAACCAGCAAAGCCCCAGCCATCATTTTGTGACCTCCCTTTCCCTCACTGCTAGGATTACAGGCATGTGTATGACCATGCTTAACTTTTTACATGGATTCTGGGATTTGAACTCAGGTACTCACACAGCACATGCAGCAAATGTCCTCATCCATCGTCTCCCCAGCCCATTGCAAGAGTAATCTTGCCTGCTCATTCCTCATTTTTCTATTTAAAATTTATTTCTAGTGCCTATATGAAAAAATACACAGTATGGCATTTTGATGTCCATAGACACAGCAACATTACCAAGGGCATACCATTAAACACATTGATCACCTTACATATAACCTCTTTGTCTATATCTCTTTCCTTCATGATCTTACTGGGCATGGGAAGCCACTCTGCTTTGAATGAAGACAGTGTTGATGACTCTGTCAATCATAATGCCACTCCAGCCCACAGGTCAGCATGTTGCTTCTGACCCTTCAGTAAAGAACTTAAGGTCCAGAGAATCAAAGCTGCTACCAGTTCCTCCCTCTCCCATCCAGATGCCCAGATGACCTGGAGTCCAGTCCCCTTTCAATCTTATTTCCTTTTCTTTCTAGTCTTTAGAGTTTACATGAAAACAATCACAGTCTAGTTCCATTTAAAATTTTTCTCATCATTATTGTTTATTCTGTCCTCTTCAGTCCTATATCTTTTAAATTGAACATAGTTTTTTTTTCATAAAATACATTCTGCTTACAGCGTCTCTTTCCCCAGCATCTCCCCACCAACCCAAACCCCCTCCCTTTCTCATTAGAAAACAAGCAGGTGTCTAATTAACATGAATAGGGCAAAACAAACACATGAATGGAACAGAAAAGAGCCAAAGAAGAAGTACAAGAAAGACACATGGATGCAGACACACACACACAATTGCATTCATAGAAATTCCATAATGGAACAAACCCAGAAACTACACTATGTAAACAAAAGACTTATAGGGTAAGGGTGGGGTTGGGGGTGGGGAGAACCTAGACAAAGCATTAGAAGGCAAAAAACAAAACAAAAAAATCCAAAACAAATAAACAACCCAAACAAAACAATCCTTCAAAAATACCACAGTTTGTTCTGTACTGAGCATCTACAGCTGGGCATAGGGCCTGCTCTTAAGTATGGTTTGCTGCTCTCTCTCTCTCTCTCTCTCTCTCTCTCTCTCTCTCTCTCTCTCTCTCTCTCTCTCTCTCTCTCTCAAGTCAGAGTCTGATTTTGCTGTTTGTAATAGAAAATTTTAACCATTCATTACTGGTACCAACCTAGTCTTGGTTCTCCAGTTGGCCAAGATTTTGTGCTCAGGAGTAAGGTGCTCTATCTCTGTGTCCAGATCTGTTCCAGAGAGGGAGGTGTAGCACCTGTCTAGAGATTGTGTTGGGGATGATACTGACCATGCACAGGGCTGGCTCATGGTTCTTTCCTTCAACTCCAAGTTTCTTTGGGATGGTGGTTCCCTGTGAACTTGACAATCATCTGGGTGTTTCAACAGTGGATTCTGATACAGTGGACTTAGAAAGATGTTTCTAGTAATCATTGTACTTAGCTTGTTCTCAATCTTGCTTTACACTGTGGTAAGCATATAGAAGATTCTTCATTTTTGTTTCTATTTAATTTTAGTTTTTTGAGACAGAGTTTCATGTAGCTTAGGCTGGTCTCAAACTCACTCTGTAGCCAAGGCTACATGTAGCCATGGACTCCAGACTTTCCTACCTCTGCCTCCCAAGTGTTGGTAAGTGCTACTTATGTAGAAGTTCTTTAGAATGACTCCTAGAAGCCATTAAATAAGGACACAGGAAAGAATCTGTGATGCTGGGGTTTTAGCAGTATATTTTCTTTATCATTCAGGATTTAGTTCACTGAGCAAAGGGTTCAAATCTTCTGGTTCTTTTGGCCAGATCTTGTAAGTGCTTCGTCAGAGGGAACCTTTTATCTAACCTGGTTGCTTTGTAGGAATTTGAGTTGTACAAGAATGCTGTAATTATCAGAATCTTCTTTAGCAAAAGGCTCTGAGGTTTGTGATAAGTTTACATATTATTATACGAAGCACAATTTTCTTTAAGAGCTTATCTAAATCCCATCTGTTTGATTGGAAAGAGGAACTCGGAATGAATCCATCTAATTTTCAGTTTTCTTCCTCAGAGAGGATTATGATTGAAAGTCAGAGACGGTTATGTGGCTTGCCTTTTTTTTTTTTTTTCCTCCCTTATGATTTCTAGAGGAAGTTTTAAGGTTTCCATAGTGATGCACAAGGAGTCGTCATTTTCTTCTGTGATTTCCCAGCAAAGAAAAGAGTATTGGTAACCATGGCTTAGTAGAAATGAAAAAGATGGCACCAGGATTGTTCTAAATGCCTGACAGGGGCAGGACATGGCTTTGTCAATTGAATGGGACTGACTCCAGCTCAGGAGATTACTAATCACCTGCTGATAATGTTAGGGGAGTTGGCTCCTTGCTTTGACCAAGAGAGGGTCCTGTTGCGATTGGTTAGTGAGTTCACATTTTGGAGCCCAATGATGTTGCTGCCTAGCCTTCCATCACTTTCCTCTTCCCACATGCCCTGGCTTCCTCTCTGCTCTCTGCTCCACTGGCCTCTCCTTTGATCCCTATCGGCTCTCTACCTATTACTCTGGAATCTTGTCCTGGTTGCTTGAGCCCCAGGGAGAGTAGGCCACAGGCCTCACATCCTGCATCCTCCCTCTTCTTACTGCCTCCAGGCACTGGGCCTGCTGGGTTCCCTTCCTTGTAACAGTTCAACCTGTTTTCATGTTTTCTAAAAGAGGCCACATCTCCTGCTTCTGTCATTAGGTAGGTATATTCCACATCTTTGTTTGGTTAAACCCAAACAAAAATGTTCCCATTGCTGAATTTAGAAAAAAGAAAATACTGCATCCACGGACCAATGTAAACATGGACGGTCTTACCCATGAGAAAGCCAACAAAAAGACTGTGACAGGAACATCTGTAGCTCCATCGTTGCTGGCTGTGGCTTGGCCAGGGACTTCCCTATGAAGAAGGCCATCTCTGGGATTTCATTTGTAAGAGCTTAAGCATTTACATTTGCCTTTAAGTGGTTTTTCTTTGAAACAGTATTTCGTCATAGCTTTAAAAATCAGTCATTGCTCATAATTTCTAGGACAATCCTAACATTAATGATAACCATGCTTGGCAGTGTTTATTTAACTGAGAGTGAGTTTCAGAAAAGCCATAATGGCCCGGCAGTGGTGGCGCACGCCTTTAATCCCAGCACTCCGGAGGCAGAGCCAGGTGGACCTCTGTGATTTTAAGACCAGCCTGGTCTACAGAGCCAGATCCAGGACAAGCACCAAAATTACAAAACTACAAAAAAAAAAAAAGAAAAGCCAGGATGATCCTTTGCCTTAGAAGAAGACTTGCTTCTTTCATTGCTAGTTCTGAAGGAAAGTCCCTGGACCGTGAGGCAATGGCTTTGTTTTGAGAGCCTGTTAATCAATTGTCAACTTAGAGCCTTGTCTTTGTTCTTAAGATCACTGAAGTCTTTGCTGACACAGTCTCAGATGACTTCAGGACCAGCCAGAGTAACTGTCCCAACTGCTTTAGATGGACAGGACATCTTTTTAGCCTTTCCTAGGAAGAGCAAGTGACTACTGTTTTAAGTAGTAGAAAGAAACCCAAGTCTGAATTAGGTACCAGATTTCCCTGTACAATGTAGCTTTGGGGCGTCTTAAGTTCCAGCTGCACAGGGAAGAATGGAACCTTCTCCCAGGAAAACATCACATGTTCATGTTCAGACACAGAATTCTTCCATGTAGCTGAGGGAATACTCACATAGACAGCAGGCCATCAGTACGACATACAACTATCCTTCAAAGAATGTACCTTCTGGTGAGGAGTGCCTATTTTAGCTTTCAACTCATGTCTTTTCTGTTACCCCATAGCCGATCCAATTTAAAAAAAAAAGGAAGAGACAGCACACATCTGCACTAACTGCTAAGTTAGTTTACATTCTCAATTACTTATCTAAGGATAAGGGGAATAGTAAGACAATGCTCAAACAGAATATGGCTTACTGTAGGTTCTCTTTTCATACTCTTTGAGTCTTAGGTCATACTGTACTGTTTCCTGAATGGTGTGCTATCCAGACTGTCATAGACACTGTGTGTGATGGGAGGTAGGGAGGCAGGGAATAAGGACTATTGAAGGCTTTCTCAAAGGACCAAACCTTTAACTATTACACTCCTGCCCAGTTTGCCAGGTATTTAAATGCTTAAACTGAGGTTTTTGGAGATGCTGTATAGTCCCCTTTGAGAGCTGAACGGGAAAACATCATGTAAGAGGGGGACTTGGGGTAACATTTAACTAGGAGGGTGTTCCTGGGGGAGGGGTTGGATTAGAGGCCCACAGGCTTAGATATGGATATGCAATCACTCTGTCTAGAGGCAGTGAGTTGAACACACTAACTGTCAAACTGGAAGCCATGATGAGGGAGGTCGCTTTGGGTTCAAATTGGATTCCGTGTATGAAGACTCGATGGGTTTGATCTTGTAGCTACTGAGGAACAATTAGCCTCCGTTGAGGAGTGACAGGAGAAGGCATACTTGGTAGGAGATGGATTTGGTGTAATATGCCGAAGGATGAATTTATAGGGTAGAGGGGGCAAGTAACAGAGAGAATCTAAAGGCTTTTTGTGTTGATTCACAAGGACTAGAGTATGGTTTTGAACAGAGGCCTCACCGTGCTCAACTTTGTTCCAGAAACCTGTGAGGTCTTGCGTCATTTTTTCTCTTCCCAGCTCTGTGAGTGGCGTGATCTCTTCCCAGCTCTGATTGTGTCTGTTTTAGGATTGGGAGACATACATATTTAGTCAATGAGACAGCAAGTGATTCTCTGATCTACATCTGTAGTTCAAAGCGTGCAGCTGTGTTAGTCGGCTAGGCTGCTGTAACAAATACCATTGCCTGTGAGGTGTAAACAGCAGCTGGTCTGCAGGGAGGCTTCTGAGATCAAGGGCTGCTCTGATTCTTCCTCGTTGTCATAGGTGGTCATCTGCCTTTGTCTTGAGAGGGGCTTTCTTCCTACATGCCCATGCCGGTGGCCAAATTTCTTCTTGTTATAAAGACAGCAGTTGAGTTGGATGTGGCTCCATTCTTAAGAACTCAGTTTATCTTATTTCTCAGCAGATGGTATGTCTAAATATGGTTACGATCCAAAGTACTGGGGGTTAGGACTCCCACATCTGAACTGGGGAGGGGGCAGGGCAAAACCTGGGTTGTAATGGCATCAAAGGGAAAAAAGGTGTAGAGCAGAAGAGAAACCAGGTTCCCCCCTCCCCCAACCCTCCTGACACCCCCCTGCATGTTCTGCCTCACTCCTGTCCCTGCTGATGAAATGAGTCACCTCCAAAGAGAAAGTTCCAGGAGCCAGCTTCCTGTCATTCCTTTTCTAGGAGTATTTAGGCTGATGTCATTTGGGGGCTTTTCAGCTCGAAATCTTAGAATTAGCAGCCTTTCTCTCTTTCTTTAAAAAACCTTTCTGGCAATGCTAGTTCCTTACCATATTTATTGCAGTCATCTGCTTATGCGCAATGGTAATTTTTATCTCCATGGGAGGAAATCTCAGGCTGAGAACATACATAATAAACAGATGCATGCAGCAAAGTGCAACCACATAGTTTTTGTTGTTGTTTTTTTTTGTTTAATATGTATTACTCTTTTTTCAGGGTCAGCAAATATTTTTGACTTTAACTTTGACCTTTGAGGAGACATCCCTTTTATTTCCAGGTTTTTTTTTTTTTTTTCTATTTCCATCTGTTGGCTCAAATTGGTGTCCAAGGTCCTCATACCATTCTGTATTCTTGTTTGCTCTTCAGACTTCAGACCAAAATTGTTGTGCTTATGGTTGCTAAATCTATTACACTGTAGTGTCAGAGAAGTTCCATTGCAAGTGGCAGGCTAGCAGAATGATTCAATGGAGGACTCCAGCTAGACTGCTGGGGTCAAATCCTGGCTCTGACACTTACTACCTTGTGACTGTGGGCGTTTCCCTCATTTTCTACAGCTCAGCTTTGTCTCATCTGTTAAGTGATGATGATAATAATTTCAATTTCACGGGACCATTGTTAGACTTAAATGAGCGTAAAGGACCTGGCACATAGCAAGTGCCAAGTAAGTGCAAAATATAATAATTATGATGCTGCGTGCCTTTGTTCTGCATAGCTTCCCTGGAGATTCTGTTCCTGCTTGGCTCATTCTCGGTTTCTCCCCTACTGGGTTTTCTGTTTGTAACCCATGCAGGGGTAGGCAGGCTTCCCTGGAATCCTCATTAGACCAGCTGTCCCCAGCTCAGTCTGAGAACCAGAATGGTTGACAAGGTCTGTAAGTTTTACTGGACTTCGGGTAGGGATGCCACATCTGCTTGAACAGAGAAAGGTTTATCCTGCCTTGTTCCTGCATTGACCATAACCCTTTGCCCCATTCTTATGCTAATGACCACCATTTTGGAGGCAGGAGGTTGGGTAGTACATTTCCATATCATCTTAGTCTGGACACACCAGAGCACTGATACAGACAAGGAGGGTGTCTGTGTCTGCCTTTCTGACATTATTGAACAGATTCCTGATCTCAGTTATATTGTGCAGATACCAACATCTTTCATTGTCCGTGCCCTGCCTTGGGCTGGCTCCTGCTAAAGGACTCCCCAGTCATCACCGGTACCTTCATGACTCATAGTGAGATACCATCATCACAAGACCTCCAAGGGCTTCAAGAGCCAGGGTTCTCCTAGCGAGGCACCATCTCCTACTGAGATCAGTAGTCCTTTAGACTCCTACCTTTGCCTCCCTCTTCAGGCTAGTCTGTGCCTGGGTGAATGGTAGCTGTTGGTTCTCTCATCCCTAACCCTCCCATTCTGCCTAGTAAGCTGGGGTTCTCCTAATTCAAAGTGACTCTGTGAGAAGTCCTGAGTTCTCTTGTTTACTGCCTGACACTGTACTCTCCACTTCAAAGCCCCCTTTACCTGGCCAAACAGAATCTCTTCTTTTCTTTTCACTCTTGTGGCTCATTTTCTTACAGTCTTCCTGTCCTTATTCTTTCCCCCCATGTGCACACTCCATCATCATTTCCCTAGTACAAATTTGCTCCTTCCATACATCAAGTTCCCATGTCTCTACCACAAGGAAGTAGGGGCTAAGTTCTTAATATCTTGTTTGTGGACAATTGAAATGATTTTATATTTAAAATGATATTTTAAGGCTTTAAGACACATCAACAAGCACTTTGGAAAATATATGGAGTTTTTTTTCTTTTTTTTTTTGTGTGTGTCTTTGTTAGTAAGGCTTTTTTGGCCATATATAAAAATATTTCTCATTAATTAAACTTACTTATTTATCAATATTAGAGATGATTAGAAATTGGCAGAATATCCTGTTTTATTTTTTGTCAAATTGTAAGAAGGCAATATCTCCCACCAATTTCTTTGGCATCTTTAATATCTACATTTCAGATTTTGGTCTCATTTTTATTGTAGATAGTACTTATGGATGTAGATGATGGGGTGTTTTAAAACTAAGTTCGGGAGTGATTCTTGCTAAGTCACATAGCAGGAATTTTTTTGCAAGTCTTGTTAAATGTGGAATGAATGTTGCGTGAATGGAGTCCTCTGTGAAAATCTTTATTAAACTTCTTGAGGTCAGACATCAAGAATGGATGCCCAATACATGGTTGAATTATTGAAGAAGTCATCTCAGGTTGGTTCAAGAACAGGCTGTTTTCAATCTCTACTCTCTTCAGTGGAACTATCAGTGGGCCTCCACTAGATTTCAGTAATGAAAGCATACTGGAAAGACGTGAGAAATACATTTCTTGTTTCATTTTTCTCCTCACAGTGGGAAGAGAACCTCAGCAGGGGTTTAGATGGTTGCAGTCCCATGGAAGACATGTACTGAATATTTTTGGTTTTGAAATGATGCTTTTTAGTGAGTCCTTTCCTAGATTAGTGGTGGTGGTGGAAGGGGGGAAAATAAGAGAGAACGTTTGGAAGTCTTTCCATCTCCACTCTGGAAAGTTTCGGTCTAACTTGCCTGTGTTACAGGATGCTGTGGCTCTTTGCTTCCCTCAGAGGCTTCAGCAGCAGCCTGTTTAGACACCCACAGTCCCCTTGGTCTCTACCCAATAGAAATTAGTTTGAAAGCCGCACGCTCTCAAGTAATGTTTTTCTGTTGCTGGGTTCTGCGTTTTATTGTCCAGACATCCTACAGAGCTGATGGCTGTGGGAATTTGCAGAGAACATTCAGAGAAGCAGGCATGGGGGGGGGGGTGGGGCCAGGGGATGTAGCCTAGTGGTAGAATGCTTACCTCACACGTGCAATCTCAGTACCACCAAATGAATGAATGAATGAATGAATGAATGAATGAATGAATGAATAAAGAGGCTACAATGGCCATTTTTCCAAAGACCTCACTTATCTTTCTTTTCAAACCCCAGAGTTGTTGAGGACAAGGTCCTATTCTATGGAGGAAGAGGAGGGAACTAGAAAGCTACCATTGTTTAGGTGAGGGAAAGAAAGCTGGGAGGCACAGAGCTGTCATGAGAGACTCACAGGACAGACGTATCCTCTCTTTGTGAGGAAGAATGTCTGCTGAGAAGACACAGATGAAGAAGAAAGGGATTACTTGGCAGAGCAGTGACCTCAGCTATCATAAGCATTAGAACAGATGCTGCCAGCTGTCAATCACACGGGGGCACACTTCTTTGGCTTCCTCATTAGGTGAGGTTGGGGAGGAGGAGGGCATTCCTTTGAAGATTCTGCAATGTTGTGGAAGAGGGTTTTAGGGAGAAACAGTGGAGTGTGGAGAAAACCAACACCATCAGAATGTGTGGAGAAGCCAGGCTCAGCCTCAGCCCTGCTCCTGTGTGGCTAGGTATGCTGTGTATGTTTTTAGAAGTAATAGTTTTTGCAGCCTGTGCATTTGGTCATGGGCTGCAGGCCTGGAACCACTGATGGACCTAAAACCACAGGGCAAGAGCAGCAGAGCCATGAAGTGTCAGAGCCAGCAAGAACAAGGGTTCTGTTTTCTGAAGAAGTCCTGAGGGGCTTATCTTCTCCTGTCTAATTCAGCAACCATTCGCTGATGGGGAGACTATGGATCAATGAATCCAAAAGAAAGGAAAACATTATGGGTTATTCTTTCTCATTCGTTTAAACTAACAGAGATTTCAGCTCTCTTTAAACAGAGCATCAAGAATGTGTTGAGGAGTAAAGAGGAGGCCACCCCTGGGTTAAACTACCAATGAGGAAACATACTAACCTTTGTGTGAAGGTATGCCCACGTGCAAAGGACAGTGTCATTAAATCTGCCCGGTGAGACTGGAGTGATGGAGACACGTGAGGTTTCAGAGGACTTTTGACAACGAGGATGAATTAATTGAACCCTGAGCTTGGTAATGCCGCATTGGTTTAATTGGAGTGAGCCAGTTCACACATTGAGCATTTCTCTGGGAATTTCAAATCTCCTCATCTTGAACTGTGAAGCCCCGGGATGGAATTGGACTGTGGTGGTTTCTGGAGAGGTTGCTTGAAGCCGTCCGATGGCATCTTTCATGTTTCACAGTATTTGAAAGGATCTTGGTTCACCTCTCAAAGGAAGGCATTGTTTTCCGCTGCAAGTGATCAGCGCCCCGTGTGTTACAATTAGACCTTTGTTTCTCATGACTCTGCAATGCAGGGCCTGCAAAGTACACAAATAAACACATCACCTTCTGCATTGTGATGAAGGGACTTGGACAACTCCCTCGATCCTACACACATTGTTTGGACTCGTCTAACAGATTTTTGTTTTGCACTTTTTTGTTTGTTTGTTTTTTTGAGCTGAGGATCGAACCCAGGGCCTTGCTCTTGCTAGGCAAGTGCTCTACCACTGAGCTAAATTCCCAACCCTTGTTTTGCACTTTTTGAATCCATAAAGATAAATATAATTAGCCACCAAGATCCAGTTGGGATCCATTGTGATTAATTTTTTTTTTTTTTTTGAGCTGAGGATTGAACCCAGGACCTTGCGCTTGCTAGGCAAGCACTCTACCACTGAGCTAAATCCCCAACCCCATTGTGAATAATTTTTTAGATTGAAAATTTTTTTTTTCACCTTGAAAATTTCATGTATGAATATGGATAGTTACACAATTTCCACCCCACCTTCTCCCTGCCGTCCCTCTGGAATTCATTACCTCTTCTTTAAAAAAGTGTTACATATATGTGCATATGTTCATATAAATATAGCCTGCTGAGTGCATTTGGTGTTTCTCATACGTGTATGTGCTTAGGGTGTCCACTTGGATTGGATAAGCCTTCAGGGGTAATACTGATTTCCCTCTTTCAGAAGCCATTAGTTGCTTATAGCTCTTCATTAGGAGCAGAGCCTTATGAAATTTCCCCCACTCATACTGGCATGTGAACTGGTGCTGTAACTGTGCAGGACTTGTATAGGTGACAGCACTTTTGGGAGGTCTTGGGTACAGCTTCTGTCATACATAGTAGACACTATTTCACAGCAGATACCCAGTCCTCTCTCTGGCTCCTATAGTCTTTTCCTACCTCTGTGATGTTCCCTGGACTTGGGTGTATGGGGTTCTGTTGTAGATGTTATGTTATTGTGGTTGGGGTTGGATGAGAGGTGAGGGGCACACCTACCTGGGGATACAGTGCATGTATTAGAAGGCAGTTGGGAATTTACACTGGTTTAGTAAAGTGTCAGTAGTAGGTTCTTTTCTAGGGTCTATGACCTTCACCCATGAGTAACTGGCTTAGAGGTTTATGGTACCAGGTATAATTCCCTCCTGTCAAGTGGGATTTAAATCCAATGAGATGGCTGTTGGTTGCCCCCAAGATACAAATGCCACTATTGTACTGTAGAGATATATTGCCATGATGGTTATTTTTTGTGGTTCATAGACTTTACAGTTGGGTAGGACTGTTGATTTCTTTTCTCCCTTGAGAGATTGCATAGCACTTTTGCATACTATGAGAGCTAGCCCTCAGGTAGGAGGCTTCCAGGTCAGTTCGAGTTTGATTCCTCCAATGCTTTTGATGTTTGGGGTGTCTTCAGAAATAGGTTCTTAACCTTTCAGTTCTGGGAGGAAACCAAGGGCAATAGCAATATCCTACAGTGAGAGTCTTCAAATTGCACAACCAACATGTTGAAGGGAAGTTTCCACTGGGAATAACTTTAAGAATCACTTCATGTCAAAATATATTTAGACAACCTGTTTACATCTCAAGAATTGGTTGGCTCTCTGAATTGGCTTCAATCTGGCAATGTAAAAGGGGAGTGGGGTTTGAAGGTATCCTTTGGCTGAGTCAGGTACTTCTCAAGGTTGGTGATCAAGGAACCTCTTAAATAGACCTGTCATAGCTGTGTTAGAAGATCAGCACTCACAAATGCCAAGTGGAGCCAGACCTCTGGCTTCACAGCTGTACCCACCAGACCCAATGTATAATCATCCCTTGATGTGCAATGATAATCACCAAGTGGGATGCCTGGTCCAGATGGCCTTCCATGCTTCAGTGCATGGCCCCTCTGGGTATGGATGATGTGCAATAGAGCAATGTGGGCATGTAAGTGGGTGGAAATTTTCTAATGTGCCACAATAATAACAATGCTGAATCCTATCGCTGCTCAGCTTCCTCTAGAACTTCAGCCCACGCAGCAGCCTACTTGGTTCACATTCCAATGTGAATGCTAGACAATTAGCAACTGATAATGAAAAATGCCATGGGAACCAGTGGGAAAATAATAGCTTACTCCAAGGATATAATGAAATGAAATTAGCACAGACAGTAAAACAGACAATTTATGGTGTCTTTTTTTTTTTCTTTTTGTAATTAAAAAGAACCAGTAAATACTTAGAGTAGAGAAATCTGAGAATTGATTAGACTCCCCCATCTGCTTTGGAAGAGGCTTTTTTCCCCACCCAGAAATCCATCTAGAGGAGCTGCCTCATTGGGAGGCACTCTTGCTAAGGTCCAATAGTATGAAAAGTTCCTGTTTTATTTGAAAATCATGACAGTTTTGTTGCCATTGTTACCTAAGTGGCTGTCATATGGTCTGGGCCTTAGGAAGGGATGCTACACTAGATACTTGATTTTAGTGTTAGGTTATACAGCTTTGCTTTTGGATGAAGTATCAATAGCTTTTGATGTTTGCAACTAACAAATTCTGAGCAACAAGATGAACTTACAAGTATCTTTCTGAACACAAGAAAATGTGTTGTGCATGAAATTAGAAGTTGAAATGCCTTTAAATCTTCCATATCTAGATGTCTCATTCTCTGCTTCACAATAGCCTTGAACATTTAACCCTATACATTATTTTTTGTGGGTGGGCAAAACTTTAAAAATGAAGCATTTCATAATAATCATTAAAGTATTATAATTGCTCTAGGATGCAAGAAAGTGGCTTAATTTTTTTCCCAAAAAGGGATTGGATTAGTTTCAAACAATTCTGTTAAAATTTCAGTCTCCCTGTGTGGGTAGTCTTCTGTGAGTTGAAAAATAAAGAAGTCATAAACAAATCAAAATTAAATTCACTCCAAATGTTCTCCAAATGCATTTGTTTTGGAGTGTTGAAGAAAGTTGAATATTATTCTCCTAAGATATTTTATTCATCTGAAGTAGATGAATCTATCCACTTCTGTCTATTTGAAAATTAAATTGTCCCAATTGATCTAAAAGAAACCCATCCCAACAAGTACAGAGACCCACAGCTGGACAATGTGCAGAGAGTGAGAGACCTTGGAACACTCTGTTCTAGATAGGATGCCTCCATCAATTCCTTCCCGTCAAGACTGAGGGAGCCTGCAGAAGAGAAGGCAGAAAGATTGTTAAGAGTCAGTGGGGATGGAGGACACCAAGGAAACAAGGCCTGCTAGCAACAACAGGACTGATGCAGCTATGAACTCAGAGAGACTGAGGCAGCATGCACAGGGCCTACACAGGTCTAAGCCAGATGGAGCCTTAGTACTGAGTGAAGTTAAGCCCTGTCTCTAACCTGGAAGCTGTTTCCAATCGAAAACCACTTGCTATCAGTTTTCTTCAACAGAATCTCACTGGGGAAACAAACCACTCTTAGGGGCAGTCCTCATGCCCAGCAGTAGATGGCCAACACAAACAGTACTCAGTGGTATTTTTGCAGTGAGTATGTATATATGTATGTATGCAAGCATGCATGCATGCATGTATTTATTTAGTCTCACAATGTTTTGTCTGGGCATTTTTTTTAAACCTTACAGGTCTTTTGCTTATATATTATGCTTTCTGATTTTGCGTTTTTATGGGATTCGTGTGTGTGTGTGTGTGTGTGTGTGTGTGTGTGTGTGAGAGAGAGAGAGAGAGAGAGAGAGAGAGAGAGAGAGAGAGAGAGAATGAATGAATGAATGTGTATCTCTGTGTCTGTATGTGTTTCATGTGTTCTTTCTTTGTCTCTCTTTTTTTCCTATTTGGTTATTTTGTCTAATTCTGGTTTGTTTTTATTTTATTTTATTTACATTTTTTTAGATGCCTGTTTGTTTTTCAATGAGAGAGAGAAAGAGTCGGGGGATTTGAATGGGTAGGGAGGTGCGGAGGATCTGGGATAAGTTGGGGGAGGGGAAACCATGATCTATAAGCTCCCAGGTTTTCATAAGATATGTTTTTATTGGGCATATGTTCCCAGTTTTATCATGGAATTCTATTAAGCTGAGTAATATCAGATGGTAATAAATACAGTCGCCCCATGTTAACTATTCAGGTTTCTTTGCAAAGGCTAAATTGTACAAGGCCCATATATTGCTCAATTAAATTTGGCTACAAGAGCATGCTAATAAGATACTGACAGTCTAGAAATGTTGGCAGTGGCTTTAAAAACTGGCAGAATAACCTAATCCCTTGAGCTTTTTTTCTATCTTCTTTTCCTTCTGGGAAGATGAAGGATGTCTGGGCCAGTAGAGAGCTGTCACAGTGTCTAGGGGAACTCAAACCATGGAGGAAAGACCCCAAGCCTCAGAGCTTCCATTTGGGGGGTACATTGCTGCCTTTCTGTCATTTTCAAGTGTTACTTCCAAACTGTTATCCTTGAGCATTAAGGGAAAAGTGATTGAGCTTGCTTGATGAGTCTTGACTTGTAGAGGGGTGTGTGTGTGTGTGTGTGTGTGTGTGTGTGTGTGTGTGTGTGTATGTGTGTGTGTATATGTGTGAGTGTGTGTGTGTGTGTGTGTGTGTGTAAGCTAAGTGAGAATTTGTATTTGGACATGTAAATCAGATAGGTTAGACCACTTAATTTTCAGAAGAAGATGGACACATTTCAACACATATATTACTATATTAAAGATAGCACTCTGTGCGGCCCCCAAATGTATTCTCAAGTGTTTTGGGAGATGATTGGTTGCTAGTGACTCCATATGTTGCTGTGTTTTATTTTGGAACATGTTAAAATCTCACTTAGGTTTCATTAAGCCATTCCTTTCCCCCTATTTTTTGAAAAGTCTATTTCTTACTTCCAAAGAATTTGTTTGAACATGTAGTTAACTTCCCCTTGTTAGCTATTCCTAGGACAAAGGTTTAGGTGGGGCCACACACTTCCTCACAGCGTGTGGACACAAGTGTGGATGCATGTCTACACGTATGAAATATTTTACAATTCTAAAGTTATCGTTTATCTCTGAATGCTATTGAGTATATATTATTTAATTATGCCCAAATTTAGAACCACAACACAATATGCTTTCAAATATCAAAGATGTTTGTTTATTTTTATTGTAGAATATTGTATAGGGGAAGGAGTGGGAATTACAGCTGTTATTTGATAGGGATTCTGTTTTTTTTTTTTTTTAAAAAAAACAGAACATTTTTCATTTTTTAAAAATTTTATTTTATGTGCATTAGTGCTTTGCCATGGGTTTCAGGTCCCCTGGAACTGGAGTTATAGACAGTTGTGAGCTGCCACGTGGGTGCTGAGAACTGAACCTAGGTCCTCTGGAAGAACAGTCAGTGCTCTTAACTGCTGAACCATCTCTCCAGCCCCTTGATAAGAATTCTTAAGTAGTTTATTGAACCTGTGCACACTCTCTCTCTCTCTCTCTCTCTCTCTCTCTCTCTCTCTCTCTCTCTCTCCTGCAATGTGTGCATATGCTTGCATGTTGTATATGCAGGTATACTTATTTGTGTGTCCACATGTGGAGGTCAGGCATTGACTTTAGTTTTCCACCTTGTTCTTTGAGCCAGGGTCTCTCACCGGACCTTGCCAGCAGTCGTCTTGCATCTGCCTAGGGCTGGAGTCACAGGTGTGGACAGCCTCGCCCCCACTTTTCCAAGCCCTTTGGGGATCAAACTCAGGTCTTCATGCTTGTATAACTGTGGTAGCCCCCTAGGTTTCTAGTGGCCGTACTCAGCAGGATTGCATAAGAGAATGATTGGACCACAGGCCTGGGTACCAGGTGTTTATAAGGGTCTACACTTGACTGTAACTAGCAAGTGGGGCCGGTCTTTTGATCCACCCTTTGGCATTGTTATAAATAGACCTTTGGAATAAAGTTCTGGGTTGGTGCATAAGTATCCAGACTCACTCCAGTCTATCCTGTGTTTTCTCTCTGTTTCTCTTCACTCTATCTCTAAGTCTCTTATCCCTCCTTCTTCAAGAGTCCCTGGGGTGAATAAGTGTGGGGGCCAGTCCCCCACATATAACTTATGTGTTTTATCTATTGAGCCATCTCTTCAGCACCTTCTTTCTTTCTTTTCTTCTCTTTCTTTCTTTCTTTCTTTCTTTCTTTCTTTCTTTCTTTCTTTCTTCCTCCCTCCCTCCCTCCCTCCCTTCCTCCCTCCCTTATTCCCTCCCTTCCTTCCGCCATGTGAATTGTCTTTATTTAGGTATGCATCCACACTTCAGCATTTAGTGCTCCTGAGCGGAGTGGGAACTGTGGCAGTGAGCCGGGTCCACTGATGAGAAAACGCTGTGACACAGAGCTCCTTGGGGTCCCTGCTGAGGGCCTGAAGAGCAACGCAGAAACCAGAGTCCGCAGGATCAGGGCCTCGTGTTCCAGCTGTCCAGCTTCACATCAGGGTGACCACGAGACCCCTGTGCAAACCTCTTCAATGTGTAAAAGCTAAGTGATAAGTAGAAAAGAAACTGACTCAGAACCATGCGTGCTTAGGACTTTGTGGGTGGCCTTTCTCTAGGCCTAACCACCAAGGACCCTAAGCTCTGCCAGGTCTGAGTAGCCCCTTGACTACTCTGTTCACCTCAAGACCTGAGCTCAAAGCTGGTGGTGGTGGCAGGCTGAGGAACAGTAATCCCTTCCCAGAATGGTGGCTGGCGCTAAGTGAGTGAGGCCTGGTTCTTGGAAACTCATTTGATTTTTTTGGGCCATAGAAAGTGTCAGGTTGTGATGGGCACCAAGGGAGTTAAGGAAGAGGGAGGAAGCATTACTGTTGTATGATATTTATTTATTTGTGTTCTGACAAATAAAGATTGCCTGGAGATCAGAGGACAGAGTTAGCCATAGAGGCCAGGCAGTGGTAGTACACACTATTTTTTTTTTTTTTTTTTTTTTTTGGTTTTTCGAGACAGGGTTTCTCTGTGTAGTTTTGGCACCTGTCCTGGATCTCCCTCTGTAGACCAGGCTGGCCTCAAACTCACAGAGATCCACCTGGCTCTGTGGCCTCAAACTCACAGAGATCCACTCTGCCTCCTGCGTGCTGGGATTAAAGGTGCACACACCTTTAATCCCAGCATTTGGGAGGAGGAAGCAGGAAGATAAGGGGTTCAAGGCCACCCTGGGCTACACTAGATTGAACCAGTCTAAAAGAGAAATAAGCCGGACAGTAGTGATGCATGCCTTTAATCCCAGCACTAGGGAAGTGGAGACAGTAATATAAGGCAGGTGGAGACAGGATCTCAGCCCCGGCCCCCCTTTTCAGCCTGAGGATCTGGAGAGATAAGAAGTTCCAAGTGGCTGCTCCTTTGCTCCTCTGATCTTTCAGGTTGTTACCCTGATTATTTGACTCTTGGTTTTTATTGATAAGACTAATTAGGATCATGCTTCACATTATCCCTTTATAAAGGTGGGGAGAAAAAATGGGAAGCTCGGAATCTTCACTAAAGGCCAATTTCAGAGGGATTGGAGGATTATAAGCTTCATCAGGGTGGGAGTGGAAGAATGGGGACAGGAGAGTGGCTGTGAAGGCATAGTACTTTTTAAGAAAGAAAGCAGGGGTGCAGCCAGAGCACCCCAAATCCAGAAGTAGTCCCATGGGCTGCTCCCTGAAGCCTGACTGTTTGCTCTAAGGGCTACTATGTGGTGGTGGCTGGCCGGCAGGATGGAGCCAGCATTAGGCGATTGTGTGATGTGTTTTGTGCTTGCTTATAGTTGTTCGTTGTGCCCGCCACTCCTGATGGGCACGCCTTCTTGATTCAAGTAGGTGGACATTTGTTACACTCATCAGGGAGATGCTCCACAGCACAACTTAGGTATTTCAAATGGTCAAGAAATTAGGATCAGTATGGTATCTCAGGATGATGTCTGAGTGAGCTTCCTCCTCTCTAGGACTTTGAGGTCCTAAAAGATGTCTCTAGAAAATGCACTCCTGTGGAAAATGAAGAGCTAGGTTGGATGGGGGAACAGGAGGCTGGAGCTTTGGTGACTAATTGCTGTCACGCTGTCCTTTTGGCAGCTGCGGTCGCCTCTTGTTCTTTTTTTTTTTTTTTTTAGACATCACCACACATTGAAGTTCCTGCAGGATGACTGCGATACTGTGGGAATTGTGCCACTTTGCCAGCACTGCCATGGCTCTTCAGTCTACCACTCCATTTGAACTACTCACACCACTCATGTTGACTTTTGTTAGAAATGTTGCAGACGAAGCACTTCTGCAGACGTGGGTTCGCATTCGATTTTAAGGCTTATGTTCATTTTTCATAAATTGTTCTTGAAGAGCCAATGGCCATCCCTGTCTTTCTTTTTAAGTGTCACGTCTTCACTGTCCTCTAGACCCCAGCCAACTGTGCCCTTACCCACTCCTTTCTGACCTCCTTTCAGCTCTTCCTAGAGTCAGTGAGTTTGAGGGACTTTCAGTTCAGAGCCTGTGGTGGCTGCCGTCCTACATGGCGTCTCTCCTTCTTTGTTGTTTTCAGTGAGGTTTCTCATGCTTCCTGGAGTAGTGCTGGGAAAGTTTATACCTAAGAAATGAAGCTTCTGATCTTTCTTCTGCTGTCGCTGTCCAGTTATTTCTGGTTTCAGCCTTACTATTTCTGTTAAATGTTGTTTTCACTGTCTTTTTCCCCCAGTTCTTGTGAGTCAGATGGCTTTAGTTGACCATGGAGGGGGGGAATTATAAACGTCCAGAGACTATGACACAAGAGACTTCTCTCTCTCACTCTATGCTCTACTGGCTCCTTGGGCTCTTGCTTGAAAACCAACAGATGGAGCCTTCCAGGGGCTTGCCAGAGATACAGCTAACTTTGAGGAAGTTTTCAACATGAACTATGTGACCGAACTTCACAGCCATCTGATTTCCAATTTAGTAATTACTGGAATAATTAGATGAGTTACTCTGCAGATGGCTCTTAAGTTTCATGACATATGTGTCCTTGTCATCCATAACAGATGATATATGGAATATTTGTTCTTCACTATGATCTGATATATGTGATGCAAAATGCCTTTAAGGTTTTTCCCTCTAAGCTTCTAATTTTGTGTAGACCCAAGTGAAACATCAGACTTGCCTTGGCTTGCATTGTCAGAACTATTGGCTTGCTGTGTGTGTTCAATGGTGCGCGTCAACTGCAGCACCGTGCTGATGGTAGTCCTCAGGACTCTTACAGTATTTAAACTCTTTATAATTTTAAATGTTGAATAATAAAATTACAGAATGTTCAAACACAAAGATCATCACTTATAACAAATCTTAGAAAACTAGAATGATTTTCCTCATATGCTTCCTTCCAGGCTTTCTAAAAATGGTATTTTTGGAATTTTAAGCTTATTTTTTTTAAATTAAAATTCATATACTATAAATACGTACTTTAAAAAATTAAGATTAAAATTTTGGGAGGAATTTCCTACATGTGTACTATGTTCACATCTCTTTAAAAAATACAGATAGAAAAGCAGTTTATTCCATTATCAGCATGTACACAGTCAGTCACGGTGAATAACAGTCTCAATGGTAAGACAGGTCAACCGAAATGGAGTGGGCAAGTACACAGTTAGCTGGGGTCTAGAGGACAGTGAAGATGTGACACTTAAAAGGTAGGTAAGAATGGTCATTGGCTCCTCGAGAACAATTTATGAAAAATGAATATTGTATTAATCAGGGTTCTCTAGAGTCACAGAAATTATGGAACAAATCTCTCTGAGAGAGAAAAAAAAACATATAAAGGGAATTTATTAGACTAACAAACAGCTGCAGTCCAACTAATCCAACAGTGGCCAGCTATGAATGGAAAGTCCAAGAATCCAGTAGTTGCTCAGTCCCACAAGGCTGGGTGTCTCAGCTGGTCTTCTGTATATGCTGGAATCCCAAAGAAGCAGACTCTAATGCCAGTGAAAGAATGGATGTGTATGGTGATATTTTATTTGTATGTTAATAAATAAAGATTGGGGGTTGGGGATTTAGCTTAGCAGTAGAGGGTTCAATCCTCAGCTCTGGCAAAAATAAATAAATAAATAAATAAATAAATAAATAAATAAATAAATAAAGCTTGCCTGGAGATCAGGGGGGAAAGGCCAGCCATTTTAAGTAAACAAGAAGTCAGGCAGCACACGCCTTTAATCCTTTAGCAGGCAGGATCTCTGTGTGTTCAAGGCCACACTAAGGGAACAGAGCCACCATGAGGAGACACACGCCTTTAATCCCAGTACCAACCACAGAGGCCTGGAGGTCTGTACAAACAGAAAGTGACAGTGGGTAGACAGGAGTAATGTGCGTTTGAAGGCTGCAGAGTGGGTGAGGGAAGGTTGGCTGGTGGTTTTCCCTTTCCCTGATCTAAGGCTTTCACCCCTATATTTGGCTCCATGTTTTCTTTTTTCTTCCACCCCCCCAACCCAGAGCCTTGCACTTGCTAGGCAAGCGCTCTACCACTGAGCTAAATCCCCAACCCCAGGCTCCATGTTTTCTAGTTAATAATAATTTTTCTATTTAAAAATTCATCTACAGATGTGCTGACAAGGTGAGGGCAAGAAGGGTTCCTTCTTCCATTGTCCTTATACAGGCTTCCAGCGGGAGGTGTGGTCCAGATTAAAGGAATTATTAATAAAATCAAACCCAGAGCCAGGTATTGGGGTGAATGCTGAAAGATCAGAGAGAGACAGAAATAGGCCACAGCTAACCTCACCAACTTCTCAGCCCATCCTGTTTCCTCAAACTAGAAGCCTCTTTGTTTTTATATCCGAATGGATCTCAGCTGAACTGCTGCTAGAAGCCTAAAAGCTTAACCAGGCTCTAGTTCCTGGTTTTCATGCCTTATATACTTTCCTGCTTCCTGCCAACACTTCCTGGGATTAAAGGCGTGTCAGCATGCCTGACTATTTCCAATGTGGCTTTAAACTCACAGAGATCCAGTCAGATCTCTGCTTCCAGAATGCTAGGATTAAAGGCGTGTGTGCCACCATTTTCTAGCCTCTGTATCTAGTGGCTGTCTGTTCTTTGACCCCAGATAAGTTTATTAAGGTGCACAATATATTGGGGGACACAATACTGCCACAAGCACTCATGTTAATTATAATCCTCATTTCTGCAACTAGTCATGTGGGCACACTTGGTGGAAGGAGAGAAATGATTCACACAGTTGTCCTTTGACTTCCGACCTTGCCCCTCCCTCGGCAAATATGCATCTAATTGCACCTCTGCAGCAGGCGCAGAAGTAAAGATGTTAGGGCGGGGCATCTTTCTGCCATCTTGGTGCCAGTGGAGGCCTGCTGGGAACAGGACTTCTAAAAGGCAAATATGTCTGGAAGGCTTTGGTGCAAGTCCATTTTTGCTGACTATAAGCGAGGTCTCCAGAACCAGAGAGAGCACACAGTTCTTCCTTAAATTGAAGGTGTTTATACTGGAGATGAAATGGAATTCTATTTGGGGGGCAAGAGATGTGCTTATGTGTAGAAAGCAAAACAAACAAACAAACAAAAAACAAAAACAAAACAACAACAACACAGTGACGCCTGGAGGCAAACCAAACAAAACCCAAGTGATCTAGGGAAAAGTAACTTGGTCCCATGGAAACAGTGGTATGGCTCACGCCAAATTCCGAAGCAACCTTCCTGCAAACGCCATTGGACACAGAATCCATATGATGCTGTACCCTTCCCGGATTTAAACTAATGAAAGTAAAGAAATAAAAGTGGATTTGTGGAAAAAAAGTAAAGATGTTAGTTAATAAATGTAAATTAAAAAAAATCCCTCTTTCCTTAAACATAAAATGCAAAATTGAAAACAGAAAAACAGCTTCAAAGTTTCACGGGAAACGGAGCCGTAGATTCTGGCTCGCATTTTTGTCTGGAGAATGCCAGCCTGTAGGAAAACATAAACCCTCACCCAACCACGGGCTGGGGTAGCAGCGCACCAAGGATGGCTTCAGCTGGCGGTGGCCGGTCCTAGGGTAACGTTGGCAGGCTCTGTTCTCTAACACCGCTGCGCCATCACATGGAGAAATCTGGAGTGACCAGCAGTGGGCGGTGTCATGAGGCAGGGGTGGTGCTGGGAGTGGACTTTCGTTGTTACCAGTGTCTGAGGCTGGGTGATCCGGTCTTCCAGGATACGGGTGCCCGAGGCTGGGTGATCTGAGCCATGGTCTTCCAGGATCCAGGCAGACTGCGGCTCACTCCAATGCAGTTCTAGTGCGGTTTTTTTTGAGTATTCACAGGGGGCTGTACCTCCCACTGATTGGCTGCTGCTGGCCCTGGAAGCTAGGGTCGGTCAGACCAGAGATGTTTGTACCACCGGTTGTGAGACACCGAGGGTATCGCTGAAGAACACATATGGTGGGACACCTTTGGAGATGGGGTTTTCTCACTTCAGCAAGACACTTTAGTGTGGATAAGAAAGACGTATCTGTAGTGGGGTGTAGTTTAAAATGCAGGAGGCAGTCGTGCCTTTGGGAGGTCAGAAGGGGGTTTCCGATCTGCTGGATCTGGGGCTACAGACCGCTGTGAGCCACTGTGGATGTCGGGAAGTGAACTCAGATCCTCTGCAAGGCAGAGAAGTGTTCTAAATCACTGATCAATCTCTCCAATCCCAGCTGTATTTATTTTTACTTGTTTTAATTTAGGAAATGGAAGTACAAAGAACTTATTAGTTTGTCCAAGGCCAGCCAGATAATAAATAGAGCCTAATTTCAGCTGGGTACTGGGATTGATGACACTCTGTGTGTGTGTGTGTGTGTGTGTGTGTGTGTGTGTGTGTGTGTGAACGCACAGAGGGCTGAGATGACCTTGGCTGTCTGGCACCATCTTATCTCCCTGAGACAGGATCTTTCTCTCAGAATCAAGAACGGTTCTCTTGTCTTCACCCCATAGAGTGCTGGACTTAAAGAAGTTGTGCTCTTATCCCAGAGGATTCCCAGAGAGCTTCTGGTCTCAGGTTAATGTAGCAATTTTGGTTTTTCGAGAGACAGGATTTCTCTGTATAGCCCTAGCTGTCCTGGAACTCGACTTGTAGACCAGGCTGGCCCTGAACTCACAGAGATCCGCCTACCTCTGCCGCCTGAGTGCTGGGATCAAAGGTGTGTGCCACTACTGCCTGGTTTATGTTGCAGTTTCAAAGAGTAGATTTTAACACCAGCAAAGGAATGCCTCAGTAGCAGGTTAGATGAATCTTCCAAAGAGAATGAAGGCAAATAGGTAAAAGGCAAAAACTTCCATATCCCTTTATGTGGGCTGCCACCAGAAGCTGGGGCCCTGATTTAGGGTGGGTCTTGTCATCTCTTATGATCCATTCAAGAAAATCCCTCACAGGTGGGCCCAACTTCTTAGGTTTTAGTTGATTCCAGATGTAGTCAAATTGACAAGTACAATTAGCCATAACAAAGGGCTAATGTTTCTCTTATGATCCTGTTTCCTTAAGCTTCATGCACATTTTTCTGCCACTATTCTCTCTTATGGACATTTGTTCTATAATAGATTCCTTTGTACATATTGACTTCTAGATTTTTTTTAACTGAATGTTATCTTGGCTAAAATGTCTCTTACAGGAGTCTTCTCTAAGCTGGATGTGGTGTTCCTGTTTGATGTGCTCATAGCAGAGTTAAAGAACTAAATATCAGGGGCTGTTTAAAGTATGTGGAGTTATGTCACCATCCTATTGCGCATTTGGGTCCTCAAAAACATATCCAGGAAATGACTTTTTCTACCTTTGCCAACATTGATGGACGTATCCTTAAAATCTTTCTCAAGTTGCTCAATTTATATGCTTCTGGCAGTTGTATTTTATAGTAGCATGGGTTTATAGTCCTGGACAACCATTTGTAGCTCGTTTGAAGAATCTGTCTTCATGTTTGTGAAAATGAATACCAGGCTCGTGATAGGAACAAGAAGATGTTGCAGGGTATTCACCAGAGAAGACTGTTCAGACACAGGTTTAAGCCATAGAAAATCTTTATTAGCTGGCCAGTGACTACACTGGGTGCTCAGGATCCCAATGTAGCCCCAAGCCTTCCTCACGGTGAGCTTTTTAGGACAAAAATCATGTTCTGGGTTGATGTTGATATACTTCAGTTAACAAGAACAGTTAGCCAAAGCAGAACCATAGAAGCCCCCAAACCATAGTACATTTTGAGACTTTCCCAGAGCTATATAGACTTTTTATGGATTAGGCCTCTGTTTTAGTTTTGGCAGGTGGTACTGTCTCCAGGCTGAGTTTTATAGCCTGAATGGTACTTCCATCATGGAGTTAGTTGGGCTAAGGTCTGAGGCCCTGTTACGAAGAATGGTGTTCTATGTTGAAGAAACCCCACCTGCAAAGATATGAGGTCTGTCATGTGAGAAATCTGCCTGAGTGAGGTGTGAACCCAGTCACAGCCCCTGCCTGTCCCTTTAGCAAGGGACAGGCTGCAGAGTGTTTGTCGTTCTAATGAGTTTGAGTACTGGATCTGTTCGGTTTTAAGAACCAAAAGTTGAGTCATTGTAATAGTGATGATGTTTTTTTCCCCCTCCTCTTGATATTCTTGCCAGTTACTCCTGCAGCCATTGGCTTCCTGTCTGCCATAGGGGTTTTCATTGTCCTTCTGACTGTCCTTGCACTCTTCATCAACAAGAAGCTGTACTCTGAAACCATCAGAGACCATCCGCATCTGGAACAAAGAGGGAAGAAGAGAAAGCAGTCTTTGAGAGCCGAGACTGGGGGCCACACAGGACTGGGTAAGCACCACGTTTTATGTTCTTCTGAGCCAGGCAGCCTGCTGCTGTTTGAAGAGCTAGAAAGTGGCACTCTTTCCAAGGTGGCCCCATCAGGATTCACAGCTGAGCTGGCCAATAATAAACAGCACCACCAAGGATGCCTTAACTCTTCCCAGTGTCCTTAGAGCTGATGGGGAAAGACTTACCTCCACTTCCCATCCTTTATGCTCTTTAGACCTTTAGTTTGAAGACATCCTTCTCCCCCGCTCCCAGTAATCCTGAAGGAGAAAAAGTTCATTGACAAGAATCTGTAAGTATTTCATCTTCATGATGGAACAATACTGAATTGTTGCTCCTTTAGCTGTTTTTGAGATATTCAGTGTTTGAGGACCATTTCCACTTTGGAGCACAGAAGCCCCCTTTCCAGAGAGAAAATTGTAGTTTCCATATCTAACTCTATTTGATGAGGGGGAAGTCATATGATGAGATGACTTCTTGCTCTTGAAGGACATACTCTTTCAGTTGCTTAAGTATAGAATTTGGTGATGAAGGACAGCATCACAGGGTCCAGGTTGTCACCCGGGAAGATGAGACATGGATAGGCAGCTTTCTTGCTCTTAGTAGCCAGATTCTCAACTTCCTCTCACATGCCCTTCAGGTTCTTTATTGGAACTGGTCAAGGAGCAACTTTGCATGCTCTTTGGGGTAGGTCCTAGCCCGTGACAACACCCTCCAATTCCAAGGGCGTTGTAGAAGAGCATTTGATGGAGCAGCTTCTGTAGCCAGGCATAGTTCAGCTTTATTGATAGTGTTTAGCTATGTAGCTTGGTACATTTTCTCAGTATGACTCTGTGTCTAGCTGGCAACTCCTTGGCCCTTCCTCTTCCCAGAATTCTCAATTTGGTCGCCCTACCTGTATTTCCTGCCTGGTTACTGGCCAATCAGCATTTTATTAAACCAGTCTGAGTGACAAATCTTTATAGTGTACAAGAGGATTATTCCACAGCATCCCCCCTTTTTTTTGTCTAATTAAAAAGGAAGGTTTTAACTTTAACATAGTAAGATTATATACAACAAAAACAAGTAAGAATTATAGTAACACTAGCTAATCTACTTGCATTTGGCAAAATTAGAAAAAATACTTATCTATCTTATCTTGGTGAGTCTAAGGTTTTGTATCTAATTTACTTTCTGTTGTAACTAAGGGAAGCTATAATTACAACTATTTGGTCTTAAACTCCATCAGAGACCCCAGAAGGGTGAAATGTTACCTAATGACAGGGACCTCAAGCTGCCTGAACAGTCATCCAAATTTCCTCTGCAATATTGGGGCATCCAACTCTGGCCCATAAATGTCTGTCAGATTTTCCTGTGAAGCAGGGAATTCTGTAGGACTGCCCTATCTTGTTTTGGTGAAGTTCAGCAGTCACCTTGCTTGTATCCTGCTGGTCCAGTTTGGACAGTAACCGTCTGCACTTGAGACAAGGACAGTTCATTTTCCCACATGACTAGCTTTTGCCATATGAAATTTCTTTGATGCCCATCATCCTTTGTGAAGTAATTGGTGCTGCGAGGAGCAGATGTGTTTCACTGTCGAGAAAAGTCTAATTTCTTAAGACATTAAGACATTTAAATGCCATTTCTTCCTTCCTTCCTTCCTTTCTTTCTTTCTTTCTTTCTTTCTTTCTTTCTTTCTTTCTTTCTTTTTTTGAGACAGGGTTTCTCTGTGTAGCTTTGCTGGCCTTGAACTCACAGAGATCCGCCTGGCTCTGCCTCCCGAGTGCTGGGATTAAAGGCGTGTGCCACCACCACCACCCGGCTTAAATGCCATTTCTATAGGTCTTTGAAGTGTTTAAAGATTGCCTATCTTGAAATCATACCTAACATGAGTATAAATTTGCTACTATAGATGACTATTAATCTATATTTCTTTTTTAAAAAAATTTTTATTTTGTTTTTATGTGCACTTGTGTTTTTGCCAAGGGTGTCAGGTCCCCTGAAACTGGAGTTACAGACAGGTGTGAGCTGCCATGTGGGTGCTGGGAATTGGACTTGGGTCCTCTGGAAGAAGAGTCAGCACTTTTAACCCCTGAGCCACCTCTCCAGCCCTAATCTGTATTTCTTAATTATATATTACATTTTTAAATGAGCTGCATAAACACAATACTTTAAACAAAAGTAGAAATATACATACAGTATAACAAAATTAACTTCACATTTGAATCAATAAACCAAAATCCATACTAATATAAAATATGTAAGATTAATAGTTGTTTTAGTTAAAGTAGATTCAACAGTCTGCCTTTTTATCCTGTCATTTCTATATCCCCCTTTTTTCTTTTCAGGATAAGATCCCTGAATCTACTCTCCTTTGTTTAACTTTTTCCTGACCATTATCCATAACAACTTTTACCCAACCCCCACTAAATGATAACAAATACCACATGACCCATTTTTGGGAATGTGTGTATAGTTTTCTAGACTACTTTCTGATGACCGGGGGCACTAGGAATCTTTGGGGGGGGGCCCTGAGAAAATTTAGGATAATTGTTAAGTCTTTGCTGGAGTATTCCATGAGGGTGGATCATCTCAGTCAGCAGCCTGGAAGCTGTTCTGGATATTGAATCACTTGGGCAATGGTTTTCACTGATGTCTGGTACCCTTGCTCTGAAAATTTACAAACTTTTAAAGGTAACACACATATCTATATTAGTATAAGTATAGATTGTCCATTGTACACAAGTCACCAAAGATGATTTTTTTGTTTTATGTTCGAACAGGTAAAAATATACATCATATGTTTTGTAGTTCTTTTAGGTTTATTTCTTTACGTTTGTAACCAGATTTTTCAGGGGCTTTTCCTTAAGCAAACCTGATTTTTCTGAACCAAGAATGAATCCACAGCTTCTCATTTCCTGTGCAAACAAAAACATATCCTCTACCCCAAAGTAATATATCTTTTGACTTAAATTTTGAAGTCAAGGCAATTTTAAAATATATAGGTTGGATTAATCCAACAACATTTATCATCAAATGTCTCTTAGCAGCTGTTGCTCCTTCCTCAGCTGTCAAACAACTCAAAGACAACACAATAACACATAGTATCCAGACTTCCTGTGTATTTTCCATCTTTACATGGCTTTTTAATATTACTTTACTCCCTTTTAAAGAACTTTGTTATTTTAAAACTATATATCTCTTTTGTATGACTGTCTATATCTTCTCTTTTCTCCCCCAAATCTATGTATATTTTAAAACACACTGTGAACCATTTACAGGTTTTTTATTTTATTTTTTAAAGATTTATTTATTTATTATGTATACAGAAGAGGGTGCCAGGTCTCACTATAGATGGTTGTGAGCCACCATGTGGTTGCTGGGAATTGAACTCAGGACCTCTGGAGGAGCAGTTGGTGCTCTTAACCTCTGAGCCATCTCTCCAGCCTGGTGGGTTTTTTTTTTGTTGTTGTTGTTTTTGTTTGTTTGTTTTTGTTTGTTTGTTTGTTTTTTTAATCTGAATCTGTCTTTACTGCATATCTTTATCTTTTTTCTGACCACATGAGTCTTTAAATTGCTAAGCAGCATGGCTAGGATCACAGTGGCTGGGTCCACCCCATTCCTTGGCTTCCTGAAAGTCTAGCTACATGGTAGAGGTACTGGCATGAGCCAAATATATTGTCTCCAACTTTGGGGAGTTTCTAGGTCCATGCTACCACTGATTAGCTTGCTGTAGGCTGCTCATAAATATCATACAAGTGTTTGGTAGCAGGGTCTCTTAAAAGAGCTGTGTGGGTTTTTGTTTTTGTTTTTGTTTTATTTTGTTTTGTTTTTTGCCGCTAATGCTGAGTCAGGAAGCCATCTCTTAAAGGTATTGTGCCTCTGCTTGCTGCTAGAAAACAGCCTACCCAAGAAAAAACTGGTTACCAAGAAGCCAAATTTGACTATGCTTTTATGTGTTTAGAATCCTTTTTCAAGCTTTTGTCAGATTTTACATGGAAACGCCAGTACCACCTTAGAATGCCATATGTAGGCAGAAGTTTCTGTCTCACCAGCAACTTCTAAATACCTAGAAGCTGCTTCTCAAATAATTGACTCAGAGGCTTGATAGTACTTATAATGCTCATCCAGTAAGCTCAGGCTTATTACTAACTAGCTCTTATACTTAAATTAACCCATAATTCTTATCTATGTTTAGCCGTGTGGCTTGGTACCTTTTCTCAGCATGACATTCTTATCTTGCTTCCTCTGTATCTGGTTGGTGACTCCCTGACTCCACCCTTCCTCTTCCCAGAATTCTCAGCTTGGCCTTGCTGCCTATACTTCCTGCCTGGTTACTGGCCAATCAGCATTTTATTAAACTAATTTGAGTGACAAATCTTTATAGTGTACAAGAGTATTTTATTCCACAGCAGGCAAAAAACACCTCTGGAGTGGCTGGAGGCTCAGTTCCAGTTTTATAGATATCTCCGGGACTCCTTGAATTTTCACAACATAGCAGCAACTGGTTTCTGAGCGCAGACTCACAGAGAGTAAGGAGGAGCCACAGTTTCCTTTTACAACCTCATCCACAAAGTCACACATTGTCATTTCTGTTCTCTTCTGCTTTTCACTGACTCAAGTCTATGCCCAGAGGACGAGGAGTCAGGCTTCACTTGTGGAGGGATGGAGTATCAAGGAGTGTGTGAGCATGTTTTAAGTCACTGTGGAGTCAGTCATGGGAAACGGTGCAGCTGTTGGGTGGTGCTGCTGTTGCCCTGCTCTTTTGAACTCCACTCGAGACATCTGACTCATCTTTACAAAATAGAACAGAATATTTTATGGAGTTTGTCATGTAAAATCGGGGACTTGCACATCCTTTAGCACTACTGTCCCAGCTGGGTCTAGG
Organism: Onychomys torridus; assembly: GCF_903995425.1. Classification (NCBI taxonomy): domain Eukaryota; kingdom Metazoa; phylum Chordata; class Mammalia; order Rodentia; family Cricetidae; genus Onychomys; species Onychomys torridus. The sequence continues at coordinate 42,748,686 of NC_050456.1, forward strand.
TTAAGGGAGAAGAGCAGGTATTATCCGGCCGTAGGTTGGTAAGGAGGTAGACTTCAGAATGATTCTTCTCCTCTGGATCTGACTGTTACTCTGATGTGACCTTGGTGAATTAGGCAACCATTCTGACCTTCAATCTCCTTTATCTGCATGTTGGGATTATTGGAAATGGTTTATTTTGTAAAGGTGCTGGCATAGCATCTACTGTGAAGGCCCTCGTGGAACTTTAACTATAGTTGTTGAGCAGACAAGCAAGCCTTCTGATACCCATGCCGTATGTCAATATGTTGGATTCTTTACATAAACTGGGAGATTGAGGTTGGTGAGGTGTTCTCCTTTGCAAATAATAATGACCAGGACTAAGGCTGGAGCTTTTAGAAACACCCCCCCCCCCCCCCACTTTTTTTGGAGTGTTTTAGAGACAATTCCAAATTATACTTGCAAAAAAATTGAGATTTTTTTCTTTTTCTTTTTCTTTTGGAGCTGAGGATCGAATCCAGAGCCTTGCGCTTGCTAGACCAGTGCTCTACCACTGAATAAATCCCCAACCTCCAAAGTTGAGATTTTTAAGATCACGTTGGAACACTAACAAGAAGGCACAAGATATTGCAAAGCTCTAGCCTCAGACTTAGAGCAGTATCACCAGGAGAACTTTAAAAAGAGCCGAATCTTCAGATGACCCTGAGAAGCAAACACCTTCCTTTGACATTGCTTCTCTGAAAGCATTCATTTTCATGGATCAGAAGTTACAGAAGACACACTCCTATTCCACATTTTACCTAACCTTTGATATTTTCTTTAACTGCCTTCCCTGATGCACTAATTTCTCCATGAAGTTGGGATGTTCCTTACATGTTTTGACAAGTGTTAAGGAATGAAGGCAGCCCCGTGTGGTGGAGAGGAGCATGGGGCAGACACTTGGAGCTTACTTTGCTGCTAATTGGCCATGCTGTATTTTGGGAAACCCGCTTCACCTCACTGGGCCTTAAGTCCTCATTTGCAAATTGATGAGTCTGGACTAGTTTCTCCCAGCTCTCATTCCGTGGTGATCCTATTTGGTGCATAGGGTTGCCATAGCAACTTCTGGGGCTCTGTGAATGGAAAAGACCTAATAAGAAAGATTAAACATCAACTAGGCCATCCTACTCTTAGACTGTACTGTATGAAACCGAAAATTTTGAGGACCAAAAAGATGGCTTTAGCATCCACAACTCATTAACCATTCTAATCCATGCAAGGGTTTGAAACAGGAAAGAAGTCTCTTAGCTCATCTGGTATTGTCAGATATGAAGAAACAGGGGTCTGTTTTCTGCATCTACAGTGCAAAATAATTTGCCTGACAAATACCATATCTTCGTTTAGGCTATGTATTTTCCATAGTTTGAGGTCTACACGTGTGCCTGGAATTAGAAGGGGGAAGATTTGTCAGATGGTATCTTCCTAGTAACACAGGCAATAGCCGTGATTAGCTGGCAGCTGACATTTATTTAGCACTTGCTACTGCGGTGGACAGACCCAGTATTCCAACGAGTTATTTGCTTTCTTTATTTAAGGTGCTATGTTGATCATTGGTAGTGATTGTTTCTGGGGGAAATATCACTTGGAACAAAGAAGGTATTTTTTAACTTTGAGATAGAAAATTGATTGAAAATAAAATCCCATGGTGAGAGGAGAGAGAGAGAGAGAGAGAGAGAGAGAGAGAGAGAGAGAGAGAGAGAGAATGAATGAATTGACTAAATGGATTTTATTTTGTCTCCAATAAAGCATTATTTTTTGAGACAGGGTCTCATGTCACCCTATTGACTTCAAACTTGCTCTATGACTGAGAATTATCTTTAATTTTTTATTATTACAATTATTTATCATTTTTTGTGTGCGCTCATGAATACCACAGATTTTTTTTTTTTTGCCTGTGCTCATGAATATCAACATATGTGGAGATCAGAAAAAGGCTTGTAGGTCCTAGCCCTTTGATGTCTGAGTTTTGAGGCTCCACCTCAGGTTATCAGGCTTGGCAACAAGCACCTTTTCCTGATGTGAGCCATCCCACCAGGCTCCCAAGGATGACCTTACACTTCTGATCTTCAACCAACTGAACTACACCTCCAGTCCAGTCACCTGACAGTCCTTTGCAAGGCTCTGCCTTTTCCTTGTCAGTTATGCTGTCCTTGCAGCCTAGGCGACCACCAAAAGGCACATGGATACTTTCCAAGACTGCTGTCAGAAAGAGGTTGATTCCTCTCCTCAGTGGTAGCTAGTGGGAACAATGTGTTGTGCTAAATTAGCTTCAGTCTATGCTTCAGTGTTTCTGCTCTAAGAGATCATTGGGGGTGACAGTAGAACTCTCAAAGACCGGATTCCTTATCCATAATGAAACTAATTCAATCATCCTGGGTGGGCAAGTTGAGCATTTAGATTCTCCATGCTGAACAGGGGGAAGGGGCTCCTGAGAAAGAAAGATGGGAGGTCCTTATTTAAGAATGTATAAGGAGACAGATTTTTTTTTTTCTTACGTTTAAGCAAGCAGACATATAGCTGGTACTCAGCACACAGGCTATGATAGCTGGTACTCTGAATGAAGCTTTTCAAAGGTTTTCTCTCTAGCAGTTTCTAAAATGACCCAGCTGAATGGCCTCTTCTGAGTGTACTTCCAGCTCCTGATCCTTATCTGTAGCTATGTGGTTATTTCATGGTCTAGCAGAGATCCCCCGGCTTACTCCAGCAATTGCTTCAACTTGGGCTATAATAGCTTTTTTTTTTTTTTTAAATCACACCTATACATTTAGGTTATAGTATGTTCAAGTACATATTTCCCATGATGTAGTTCAATGAGTAAGTCCTATTACCATCTGTTTTATTGGTGAGGAAGCTGTGACTTGCTAAGATGAATGTTTGTCGTAGGCCAGTGGTTCTCAACCTTCCTAATGTTGTGAACCTTTAATACAGTTAGTTCCTCACGTTGTTGTGACCTCCCCTCAGCCAGAAAATGATGTCATGGCTACTTCATAACTGTAATTTGGCTACTCTTATGAATCATAATGTAAATATCTGATGTGCAAGATATCTGATATGCACCCTCAGGCTACTAATAGGCAGAACTCAAACTTAACGCTTGCCTAACCCCAGAGGTAGGATTTTAATTTCTGTTTTTCTACCCTTATCACCTCCACAGTTGAACCCATTCCATCGTGCTTTTACATGAGGATGAGTGTGGTAGAAACTGGACAGGTGGGTCTGTGCGGCTGCTTGCAGATTGGTACATACTGGGTGTCTTAGTGGAAGTTCATTCTGGTACAGTTCTGGATCTGATCCTGACTTGAAGTTAGGATGTTCATGGGGCCACCCTCATTCTGGACATTCCAGGGAGGAGTCTGCCCCTTGTCCCTCTCCTCTCTGGTCAGTTGACCTTGGCATCCATTAGCTTGTACTTGATTGAATCACTCTACTCTCTGCTTCTAATGTCACATCACCTCTCTCTCCTGTATTTCTGTCTCTAGTTTGTCACTTGTCCTTGTATTTAGTCCTCGCTATGATAATCCAGGAAGCTTGTCTTATCTTAGATCAGTAATTATACCATCACATACCCCCACCACCTTTTTTTTTTTTTTTTTTTTAAATCAGCACACCAGGTTCCAGGGCTATGGGTGTGGCCATAACTTTTGGAGGTCTACCATTCAGGTTACTATAGGGAGAGGATGACATCACTTGGGAATGCTTTTCAATCACCGATGTTAGGAGAGTTGGTTAAGTATGGAATACATGATTCTCTCTTCATTGTCCTCTAGTAATTACTCCCCACACTCCCCAGGAAGGGATAGGAAGGTTTTTACAAAGACATAGAGCTGTAGCCTGTCAAACAGTTAAGATATAGATGATGATTAGGTATCAGAGATTATAACTCTAGGTTGAGTTGAGCTATCTTGGATTTCCATCCTCAACAGCTTTTACAAAAGCTATAAGCCAATACCCACTGTGAATTAATTAAGAATAGGAAGTGATAGCAACAGGGAAATGTGTAGCTTTAAAAAGAACTCCAGGGGCCAGGCAGTGGTGGCGCACACCTTTAATCCCAGCACTGGGAGGCAGAGGCAGGCGGATCTTTGTGAGTTCCAGGCCAGCCTGGTCTACAGAGTGAGATCCAGGACAGGCGCAAAGCTACACAGAGAAACCCTGTCTTGAAAAACCAAAAAAAAAAAAAAAAAAAAAAAAAAAGAATTCCAGGGAGTGGAACGCGGTAGTTTGAATGAAAATGATCCCATAGATTCCAGGTGATTTAAAGATGTTGGGGTGCGGTGGGGTACCCTGATGAAAGGAGTGAAGATGAGCACTGTTTACTGTGTCTGCTGCTTTCCAACAATATCTGTGAGGGCCTTCCTCCTTACTGCTTCTGTTCAGCCTTGGACAGTGAGGGAGGTGTGTTCCTCACATGTTTTCCTTACCTGCATGTATGACTCCTTGTGCAAAACCTGGGTTCATGGATTTAAATAATGAGTGTTTGTGGGTGTTCAGGATTATTATATTGTAGATGTCTTAGTTAGGGTTTCTATTGCTGTGAAGAGATGCCATGACCACGGCAACTCTTATAAAGGAAAACATGTAATTGGGGATGGCTTACAGTTCAGAGTTTTAGTCCATTATCATCATGGCAGGAAGCATGGCAGCCTGCAGGCAGACACGGTGCTGGAGAGGAGCTGAGAATTCTATATCCTGAAAGGCAGGAAGCAAGAAGACAATGCTATGCTGGACCTGGCTTGAGCATCTGAGACCTTAAAGCCCACCCCCAGGGACACACTTCCTCCAACAATGCCACATTTATTCCAACAAGGCCACACCTTCTAATAGCGCCAGTACCTATGAGTCTATGGGACCATTTTCATTCAAACTACCACATTCCATTCCCTGGCCCTTATATATTTTTAGTTATATCATAATGCAAAATGCATTTAGTCCAACTTCGAAAGTCTCCATAGTCTATAATAGTCTCAAAGTTGTTTAAAAGTCCAAAGTTTAAAGTCTCTTCTGAGACTAATGCAATCTCTTCACTGTAATCTTCTGTAAAATCAAAATGAAAAAACAGGTCATATACTTGCAATGTAAAATTGAACTGAATATACATTACCATTGCAAAATGTAGGGAAGGGAGCATAGTGAGGAAATACTGGACCAAGGCAAGTCCAAAAACCAGTCAGGTAAATGCCAAACTCTACATTTCCATGTTGGATATCAAAACATTCTTCAGATCTCCACTCCTTTCAGCTTTGTTGACTGCAACACACTTCCCTCTCTTGGGCTGGTTTCACTCCCTGTTAGCAGCTCTCCTTGGCAGATATCCCGGGCTCTGGCACCTTTAACATTTTTGAGGTCTCTAAAACAATCCAGGCATCACCTTCACAGGTTTACACAATGGCCTCTCCAGGCTCCATGCAGGGATACTTCTGACACATGCCTCTCAACAGTTCTCCTTAGTCAAGGAGTAAGATTCCACAACCCCTTTCCTTATTTTTTTATTTTTTATTGTTTACTTATTTATTTATCTATCTATTTATTTATTTATCTATTTATTTATTTGAGACAGGGTTTCTCTGTGTAGCTTTTGCACCTTTCCTGGATCTTGCTCTGTAGACCAGGCTGGCCTCAAACTCACAAAGATCTGCCTGCCTCTGCCTCCTCAGTGCTGGGATTAAAAGTGTGCGCCACCACTGCCCAGCTACAACCCCTTTCTTATATCCTTGACTCTAAAGCCAAAACCACATGGCCAAAGCTGCCACGTTATGCTGCTTGCTGGGGCTGGAATGTGGCCCCCTCATTCAATTACATCTTCACCAGCTTTCTGTTTTTGATGGTTTCCTTTACAGCCTAAGCTTGGCTGTCCTGAAACTTGATCTGTAGACCAGAGATATGTCTGCCTCTGCCTTCAGAGTGCTAGGATTAAAGAGTGTATACTATCACGCCTAGTTCTAAGCTTTTCTTTAATTCCTTTATACAAATTGGAATCTTAGCTGAATGAGATCTTGCCCTGAGGCTACCACTCCCTTTATTCCATTTAGCATCAGGAATTTCTTTAATCTATTTATCTCCTTGAGCACAGAATTTAGCTCCATTCCACTTCCTGGTGCCCTCTTTTCTCTTCAAATTATACATTTTGTAACTTCCTTGCTTAGCCTTCTCCATTTCATTATAGATTTGCATAAGTGTTGCTACTAATAACCACATGGCATAGTCCATACTTGGCTGTTTTGAAATCTCTGTAAACACAATCCAGAACTCTTCAATTTAGCCCCAGACAGATTTTTTTTTTTTCTTGGACAAGGGCAGAAAGCAGCCACATTCTTTACCAAAATATTACAAGAATACTCTCTAGGCCACATATTAACATTTTTCTCCTCTGAAACCTCTTCAGCCAGCCAGTCCTCCTCCCTTTTCCCCCCAGTTCATCAGATCACACTTAGTACCATTATCTTCCATGCTCCTACTGATATGGCCCATTAAGTATCATTTAAAGCATTCAACTGCTTTTTAAATCAGAATTCCCAAAGTCCACATTCTTTGAAATAAGAGCATAGTCAGGACTATCATAGTAATGCCCCAGTCCCTAGTGCCAACTTCTGTTTTAGGGTTTCTATTACTGTGAAGAGACACCATGACCACAGCAACTCTTATAAAGGAAAACATTTAATTGGGGGTGGGCTTACAGTTCAGAGGTTTAGTCCAGTATTGTCGTGGGAGGAAGCATGGTGCCATGCAGGCAATCATGGTGCTGGAGAAGGAGCTGAGAGTTCTACATCTTGATCCATAGGCAGCAAGAAGAGAATGAGACTCACTGGGCCTGGTTTGAGCATCTGAGACCTCAAAACCTGCCTCTAGTGATACTTTCTCCAACAATGTTACACCTAATCCAACAAGGCCACACCTCCCAATAGTGCCAGTCCCTATGAGCCTATGGGGCCATTTCCATTCAGCCACAATAGACATACACACACACACACACACACACACACACACACACACACACACATGTATATTTGTGATTCTGAGACTTACAAGTTTTCAGTAAACTTGTCCAAACAGAAAAGTGTGGCTGTCTCAGCTATGTATTTACTAGTGTTATAATATTTATTTTAACAACACTTTTTCTTTTATGCCAAAATAAGAAAAGCCAATGAAAAAGCTTGTGGAATGATGAGACAATCATGAAAATAAAAACACATAGATGTGTTCCTGGGTGGAATAGGCTATGGCTGTAATTCTAGCACTTTTGAGGCTGAGGCATGAAGGTTGGGAGTTTGAGGTCATCCTCAGATTCACTGCCAGATTATATAAAAAAAAAAACCCCTAAAACACAAAGCAAGGAACCAAAGAAAATAAGAATATGTAGCTATATAGTGTAGTGACCAATATATATTCATGGTTTTACTTTTTTCTTTCAGCCCCTTGAGATGAAGAAGGACATGCAGACATGTGCCTATCTAACCGTCATTCACTTTCTCACATTTCAGGTTTTTAGTATAGTCGGCTAGTTAAATATAGTTAGGGAACAATCTTTATGGGTAATGTAAGAGCAGTATGATTCGTATTAAACTTGCTGGAACAGTTTCTTGATGTTGTATTTTGAGTATCACCATCTATGTTTCCAGATTTCCTTTGGGATATCCTACTCAGATGAATTCTAAATAAATACAATATTATGTAACCCCCAGAGTCCCAATATTCTTCTTAGAAGAGGATTAAAAGCTATGCATGCTACTGATGTACTTTTATAAACATCACACAATTTAGGATTACACTATTAAAACATTACATTACAAAATTAGGATTTTTTTGTTGTTGTTGTTCTGGAGCATGACCTTCATAGTTCCTGTCACTCTTCCCCACCGGACATATGCAAAATAAGACCTGATTTGTCAGCAAGCCAAGCTGCATGGTGTTTTCTCTCCTGATGTTATCACCTTGGTTTGCAGTCTGCACATGTATCTATGAAATGCCTTTTCACTGGGTTGGAAATTTCATATGCCTCAACCAAATTACAGGAGATGTGGAACTGTAAAAGATATAGCAAAGCTTGTATCTCCTTGTAATGACTAGTGATGCTTTGGGTGACTTTGATTGAGACACAAACCGTGGTAAATTGATTTGGTCTTGTTCTCTGGAAAATTATCTGAACTTGTAATAACTCAGATGGGCCCATCATAGTATAACTAACTGAACCCTGTTTGTTTGGAGGGTGAAAATCCCTAAGGGGTCTATTTAGGGTTGCTGCCTTGAGAATACTCATTTCTGTACATATTAGTATTTATTGGGACTCTGTGTCCTGCTCCATGCTGTGCTAAGTGCTGGAAGTAAAGTGGTAGAGACGAGTAGTGTAGTCATTAATCTCTTGGAAATTACATTCTTTTAGTGAAGGCAGGTAAAACTAAAACTAAAGAGGCAAATAATTGATATAATTATAGGTTATTATAAATGGTATAAGCACATAAAATAAAGACTAATTGATGAGGCAGGGAGATTCATGTGAAATGGGATTGTAAATACACTTTTTATTGCTGGATAGAATAACTAAAAAGTTTGAGTGGGCCATAGTGTGTGTGTGTGTGTGTGTGTGTGTGTGTGTGTGTGTAGGGAGGTAGAAGAGAGTGTGTCAGGAAGAAAGGAAGAATAGGGGTTTGATTAATTTTTAATGAATTATGTGGCTAAGGAACCTGACAAGTTCTGGGCCTGCAGGGTGGGCTGGTCAACTGGAGACCAGCAAAAACTCAGTGCTGTGGTCCTGTCAGAATTATGTCAGAATTATTCTCCAATTATTCTTTGATTAGCTCAAGACTTGAAGAGTTCAGAGATGGCTCACCCACAGTAGAGGAAATCTGCTTTGCACGAAGTTCACTGCTTTAAATGTCAGTCTCACACAAAGAGTACCCTTCAGAAACATCTAGAATGATCTTTGACCAACATTTTAGCACAGTGGCCCAGTTAACTTGACACATACAATTAACCTTGACAGGAACTTACCTGTTTCTGTTCTTATTTCCTTCAGTGAATTATGGTAGAGAGGTTGGGAAAAGGTTGTCGTTAAAAACCTCTATTAGGAAAGATGTTCAATCATACAAGAAAGTAGGGAAAGAATGGTATAATGAACCCATGTGCCCATCATCCATTGTTAACACTTAGCAACAAAGATGATTCATTTCTGAATTATACCCTCTTGTCTCAAGTTCTTTCTTTGTCTTTTCTCAAGAGGTAATGTTCCCTTAAGCTCCACTAGTGAACTAACCTAGACAACTGTCTCCCTTCTTGCAATTTAGAAAGCAGGCTGTAGTCTCCTGTCCAAGAATTTCATCTAGGCCATGAACTTGTTATCCAGTCAGCTGGATAGGGGGATGAAAGCATCAACTTGGAAGGTTGGGAGGAATTGTGACACCCTTGACAGATCTGGGCACACTCACAGTTGAGCAGCTCTGCTTCTCAATTATTTACATAAGCGTGCATAGTGAGTTACCTTAGAAACAGATTCTTCTTGTGGCATTTGAGCTTCCTCTGTGATGGAGGCTATTAATAAAAGCAAGCCTGAGCGCTTTGTAAGTATGGATCACTGCTGGAAATGTTTAGCGCCGAAGTGTGAGAGCTTCCTAAAACACACACCATGGTTTCGAGAGCTGCAGATTTCCCCTGTGATTTTTCACATTACCAATAACTAACTGTGTAACATACGGGCGCATGTGTCTGACATACAGAATTCCATCTTATTTTTAGCAGACACTCTTGAGCCTTTTCTGTTTTGAAAATGGATGGCATGGAGTTTCACTATGGAGAATTCTAGACAGCTCTTCATAAGCCTCAGTTGTCTACATGGGCTCACCCAGTAGTGTCTGTGACTTAGCAGATAGACGTGTCTCAGTCTTGCAGTGGACCTCCACAGGATGAACAGTGTGTGTGTGTACCCTCCATTACACATCTTTTTGCTGGATCTAGTGAAGGTATTTCACCTACTTTCTGGATAGTTTCAAGAGCTTTTTGGTGTAGTCAGGATGTACATACTATTTTTAATCATGGGAGAGCCAAGTTATCATAAATTAAAAGCTTTGCTTGCATATGTGAAAGAGTAGTACTGTCTGAACTCTTGTTTCCTCCTTGGAGTTTCCAGAGCAATCTCTTCACGTTACGGGCAGTCTAGAGGAATCCACAAGGCAGTGTTGGTTGCGTTCGTTACCAGAGTTTGGATATTTATGCTTTTATCAGTCAGACAGTAGTGCTCATGTGTTTTTTAGAGAGGCATATGCTTTAATCTTTAAAAAAATCATTTCTAGGGAGGTGGAAAGGAAAAGGAGTTATTGTTTGAATAGAATAGAGTTAGTCACACAGATCTCTGCTCCAGCATAGAGGTGGGTGTCTGGGAATCCACACACTCCACCAGCTGTTTGAGCAATCACTTTTAAAGGAATCATTGAAGTAACTGATTTAAAATCTTATTGCTTACTTTGCATGGCAGGCTAAAATCAATGAATGGGCCTGTTTGGATTACTTATTAAAATATTTACGTTCTTCTAAAACATGAATAAGAAGCAGAGGCATTCTTCAGAGAAGCTCTCATTATAGTGGAAATCCTGTGATTCCAGGTTTGATGACTGAAGTTTAATGGCAAGATGACAGATGTTGTTTGAAGTATGTGCATTTAAGAATTCCAAAAGCATTTTCGATCTTAACTTTCTTGTAGTTTCTCCACATGGGATCCTCCAAACTGTTCTTAGTACTAATGTAAGTGGCAGAGGATATTCTTATTTGCTTAAAACCTGCTTGTACTAGTTTCTCCCTAGCAAAGTCTTGATAGAACATTAATTCATGGTTGTTAGTCCATAAAAGTGAAGGGCATTTGATAGGAGAATGGTGGATGAACCTACTTTTAAAATATGAGCACTTGGAATATTTAAATTTTGTTATTACATTTATGTGTGCATGCATGCAGAATTCACACCTATATGTGTGTAGGCATGAGTGCTATGGTGTGCATGTGTTGATTAAATGATATTTAGTGGGAGTTGGTTCTCTCTTCTTCAACCTAGTGGATCTGGGGACTGAGCTCATGTTTCCAGGCTTCTCAGGAAGAACTTTTACCCACAGAATCTCATGGGCCCTGAGGTGGTTTTTCAAAATCACCATAAAGCAAAATCCAAATCACAACCTTGCAAACCACAGCACAGAAGTTGTGGTGGGGTTTTAGGGCTTTGTCTTGACTTTTAAAAAAAATAGCCATCATGCCGGGTGGTGATGGCACACGCCTTTAATCCCAGCACTTGGGAGGCAGAGGAAGGCGGATCTCTGTGAGTTCAAGGCCAGCCTGGGCTACCAAGTGAGTTCCAGGAAAGGCACAAAGCTACACAGAGATACCTTGTCTTGAAACAAACAAACAAATAAACAGAAAAATTAGCCATCATATACTTTTATTTTTTTATTACGTTTATTTATTTATTTGTGTGTGCCTGTGTGCGTGCGTGTGCACATGAGTGTGAGTGTGCGTGTGTGTGTGTGTGTGTGTGTGTGTGTGTGTGTGTGTGTGCGCGCGCGTGCGCGCGCATATGTATAGTTCAGAGGACAACTGAATTTGCAGAAGTCAGTTCTCTCCTTTCAACATGTGAGTCCTAGGGATTGAGCTGAGGTCTTCAGCCTTAGCCTCAGGCTTACCTGCTGAGCCTCCTTGCCCACCCTTCCCTTGACTCTTCATTACAAAGTTCTTCATCCCCTATTTGGGGTTTGTAAAGGCCATTCTCTGTTGCCATTGTTACTTAGTTACTTTTAATGACAAAAGAAAGCCCTAAAGACACACATAGATGTGACTAATGTAAGGCTCTATGATTAGTTAACCAGATTTGAGCTATTCCGCATTTTTTTTCCCCAAATGAAAAGAAAACATCTAGCCAGCTGGAGAAAAACACTTGCTTCTGCTCTTTGGGATGCATCTGACCCACAGGAAGCTCTTGTTTTAAGTTAGTCTTTGATCTGCCCAAGTCTCTCCATTTCCCTCTGTCCTCTAGACAGTCAGGCTATGACAGCTGCACTTCCTGCTTCGTTGTCTAGTTCAGAAACCCTCCCGATGCTTGCATATCTTATTTTTTCCTATCCTTTGCCTTTGCATTAAATTCCTAGCTCATACTGGTCTTAGGAGTCTCTTAGGGAAAGAATTCAATTTAGAATTTTCCCCAAAGAAGCTGAACCTAGCCAAAAAATATGTATTCGATGTGAGATTTTGTTCAGAATAGAGGCTGACAGGGAACACCCTTTTCAAGTGATGGGGATTTCTGCTCATGACCTAGTCCTTTGCAGCACGCAGGGAGCAGTAGAATTCTCTTTGGAATGAGATGCTGCTGGTAGTTTGTTTGCAGGCTGCCCTTCCTCCCGGGAGGGAGGCGTGAGCCCTAGTCCAGTGTGAGTGGGACCATCTGAGTGGAAGGTCATAGAGGTGTTTAGTGTCCCCAGCAAGCAATATTTGGTGGCTTTTTGTGAGAAACTGCAAGACTTAAAGAGGAAGAGAGTGAAAAGACAATAGGCCTGCATAGTGGGATTAAAATAGAAATATAACTAGCATTTTGTTTTAGCTGAATAGATGCAACGATTATACACATCTGTATATGTACATATTGCTATGAAATAGGTCATATGTATGTAGTTACTTAAGAGACAGTTGGCTCCAGGGTTAGACTCAGAAAAATAGTGCCTCACAGTTCTCATGTGGACTCTGCTCGTGGTGAGGGAAATGTAGAAGCAGTGTTTCCCAACATTCTTTGGGGCCACCTTGTCTGAGCAGACCCAAGAGACATTGTGTACCCCCCGCCTAGCCTACTTCTGTTTGTAACCACAAAGATCCCATTAAGGCTGCTGATTCTGATGGGATCTCAGGGGAATCTGATTATTAATGCTTGCCAGACACAAAAGCATTGACATTGTCATGTTATTAGCGTCACCATCCTAAGAGCCCAGTCATCAAGGACGCCAGGAGACCTAATCTTCATAACCGCTAATGAAGGAGATAAAATGTGTAGCAATAGTCATTTTTGTAATGACTGAGTTTACTATCTGCTTGGATTGAAAGCTTGCATAAACAACCAAAAGGAAACCATAGGAGAAACAACAATCAGTTGTAAGCATTGATTTAGCTTGAGAATTTCAGTTGATGTCCTCATTCAGACATGAGGGGGCCCGGGATGAATCAGACTGTGGGACTGTGTCCTTTGACCTTGTAGAACTATATTCAATGGATTAGTTATTTGTGATGGATTGGATTTCTGCTCATGCATGAAAATTTCATTAGATGAAAGATTCATATTCCCCTCATCACAAACCTAAATGGAACCAGGTTAAAACCTGTTGTATAATTGTTGGTCGTGGGATATCTTTTAGGTTCAGACCAACTTCAGCAGTCTGTATTGTCTGTAGCAGTGACAAATGGGAACAAGGACTCATTGAGACTCTAGGAATGATAAGATTATCTTCAGGAAACAGCTTGTTCAGTCAACAGTTTGAAAATAGTGTAAAATTTCTAAAAAAAAAAAAAAAAATTGTAGTTTTAATAGGTGTTTAGCTTCTTGATTAAACCAATCTGATGTATGAAGGCCAATCTGAATTCAGTTCATTTTGATCCAATAATTAACATCTTGACTAACTACTATCATTTTGCTATATTTAGAAAAGGCCAGAAATTTTGATAAGTTCATTTATCTGTATCATAGATATATTTGACCCAAATGAATTTTACGTGTTGGGTATAAACAGCAAAAACACACCCAAAGAATAAGGCTGAAGGAAGCTTCCCTAACCCTGTTAGACTGCTGCCTTTATGAATTTTAGAGGCTTACTGGATATGCTTCTCCTATTTTGCAGAAGAAGAAATGAAAACCCAGGGAATGAAGCCTCTTTGACAAGTCATTGCTACTTCTAGATCTAGGAATGGCACGTGGTGCCTCACCCATTTTAGTGCTATTTGTTTCTCATTTTTCACTTATTTTACAGTACTGGGGATGGAACCCAGCATGTACAGCGACACACTCTACCATTGAGCTATATCCCCAGCCCTTTCCTAAACTTCTCATTAGAGAAATAGTTGTTTTTATTTTATTATTATCATATTTAACTAGCACTACTTTTCCATAGGAGTGACTGTGGGGACAATGAAAGGAACATCCTATCTTTAATTGTAGTAGAAAATATGGAAGTAAGCCCGACTCTTGACGAACTTAGTAATGTGAAATTCATGGCATCCCAGTGAATACTATTCTCATTCTGATGGTGCAGTTACCCTCTGCAGTATAAGGACTGCACAGTCCTTAAGATGAGGCAGTTTCACAAATGTGAATTTGAAGAAGAACTTCCAGGCTCTGGCTGAAAATTTTAGTTAAAAAAAAAAAAAATCTTAAATCACTGCAAATGGAAAACATAACAGGCTATTGAAATGTGTCAACCTGTTAAGTGAAGCAATCACTATAAAATATGTGCACGTGTGTATATAGGTGTCTTATGGTTTTCATTGCTGTATGCTGTGGAATAATCCTTTTGTGTACTGTAAAGAATTGTACTCAATTGGTTTAATAAAGAAGCTGACTAACCAATAGCTGGACAGTATAAGGTTGAGGGAGAGCCAAACAGAGAATGCTGGGCAGAAGGGCAAAGTCAGAGGAGCAGTGAGCAGATGTAGAAAGAAGCAAGAGGGACATTCTGTACTGAGAAAATGTACCAGGCCACATGGCAAAGCGTAGCTGAAAATATGGGCAAATTGAAAATGTAAGAGTTAGCGAGTAACAAGCCTGAGCTATTGGCTGATCATTTATAATATTAAACCTCTGTGTGGTTACTTAGCAGCAGCTTGTGGGACAGAAACTTCAGCCAACACCCCATGACCATAAACAACTTGGGGAGGTTTATTTCTTCTTACAACTCTCAGGTCACATGCCATTGCTGAGAGAAGTTAAGGTAGGAACCTGGAGGCAGGAGCTGATGCAGAGGTCATGGAGGGGTGCTTTTTACTGCCTTTCTCTTCCCATGGCTTACTCAGCCTGAGTTGTTTTTTTTTTTAAATAAATTTTTCATAATTTTGATCATGTTTTTCTTCCCCAAATTCCTCCAAGAGCCTCCCCTTCTCCCTATCTACCCAATTTTGTGTTCTTATTCACACTTTAAAAAACAAACAAAACCCAACCCAAACAAACAATAAGAAACACAAACACAAAATCACAAAAAAGACCAAAAAAAAAAAAAAAACCCAAACAATGCAAAATGAAACAGAAATCTATAAAAATGCCATTGAGTTTGTTTTGTGTTGGCCAACTACTCCTGGGCAAGAAGCCTACTCTGAAGAGTGTTAATATACATAGTGATACTCCATTGGAGAAAACTAGTTTTTCCTTTGCCAGCGGGTATCAATTGCAGATAGCTTCTTGGGAATGAATGGGATCCTGTGTCCACTTCCCTCTCCCAGTGCTGGGATCTCATTTGGATTGAATCTGTGCAGGCCTCCTTGATCGGCCAGCTTTCTTATGCACTCCAGGACCATCTGCCCAGGGGTGGCACCAGCCACAGTAGGCTAGTCCCTCCACACCGATTGTTAATTCAGAAAACATTCTATAAGCCTGCTTACAGCATAATCTTACAGAGACATTTTCTCAATTAAGATTCCCTCCTCTCCTATGACTCTAGTTTGTGTCAAGCTGACAAGAAACTAGGCAGTGCAATAGCTAAATATATTCAATATTAAAAAATATTGATTGACAATCCTGGGACCATCAGGTACTCTGCTACATGCTGAGAACATAACAAAGACAAAAAAAAAAAAAAAAATCAACCAGCTACTAGACTTCATAGAAATTCTATTTTATTAAAGAAAACAGATGTGAAAAGAAATACATAAGCCACCAGCAAGCTCTAATTATATATTATTAAACTCTAATATGTGTTACTAAGAATAAGAGGTGCTGTGAGAAAATGGCTAATAAATTCTTAAAAACGGTTAGTATTTTTTGCCATCAGGAAAATGCAAGTTAAAATTGCTTTGGATGCCATCTCAGCCCTTTGGGAATGGCTAGCATCAAGAGAACAAACAAGAAACAAAGGCTGGTGAGAATGTGGGAAATAGAAGCCCTTATACACTGCTGATGGCAATGCAAACTTGTGTAACCACTATCAAAATCAGTATGGAAGTTCAAAAACAAAACAAAACAAAAACAAAACACCACCACCACCACCACCACCACCACCACCAACAACAACAACAACAACAACAACACCACCAACAACAACAACAAAACAAACCTAAAGTAGAAGCAACATATTAGCCCTTTGGAACACTCCTTGAGATAAACCCAAAGGACTCCAAAGTCAACATACCACAGAGACACTTGTTTACCCATGTTTACTGTTGCGTTACTGACCGTAGCCAGGAAATTGGGTCAATCTCTCAATAGACTATCTACTATTGTGGTTGCTGTCACCAGAGGCCACTTTTCCAACCCAGACACCCATCGGCAGGTATGAATGGACGAAGAAAAAGTGGTACACGTACATGATGGAATTTATTCACCCATCAAGAAAAGCAGAATCATGGTATTTGCATGAAAATGAGTGGATCTGGAGGTAAATGGCGCTTAACGAAATAAGCCAGACTCAAAAAGACAAGTATGGAGGTATAGCTCAGTGGTGGAGTGTTGGAGAAAGAGAAATACTGCATATTTCCTTTTATACACAGAACTTAGATTTAAAATTACATATCTGCATGCATGTGTATACGCATGTATATTTATATATGTATAGGTCATGCAACTAGAATGGAGACCAAGAGAGAGGAGGAGGAGCTCTTAGGAGAGGTAGGAAATAGAGAGGTTAATGAAATCCATGTGATAAGAGAGCAGAAGGCCAACTTTGTAAGATGGAAAGGAAAGCAGATGGAGGGGAGAGGGGGCGCGGGGATGAGTAGTGGGAGGGGAGCAAAGTTTATAAGAAAGAGTGCATTGAAAGGATATTTTAGGCTGGCTTAATTTAGTTTGGGTGCCGCCAGGGGAAGGAAAAGAATTCAGAAGTATAAACTGAGAACTATAAAGAGATTAGTGGGTGCTTTTGGGTGGGAGTGGGGGAATCCCAGAGACAAGGGAGCTTCAGGGAAGAAGCAGAAGGATTTTTGGAGATAATGCAGGTATAGACAGCAACTAGACAGGACAGGGCCACACCAGACATGCTCTTCAGAGTCCCCTGGAGTAGGACATTATGGTAAGAATGGTGGGAATACTAGTCAGGGTTCTCTAGAGGAACAGAACTGATAGAGTGTAGATGAATTTCTAAACCACTTCTTATTAAATAAAAAACACAGAGCCAAATAAAGCGTGAAAGCCTTAGCGATCAGGGAAATAGTAATAGCCACCAACCTTACCTCTAGTTCTGCAGCTACCAAAAGAGAGCTCCTTCCTGTTTAACCTGTGCCTTTATTGCCTTGCTGTCCTGCTCTCTCATTGGCTCTTAGCCCAGCTACCTCATTTCCTTGTCACTGCCTGTCTGTACAGACCTTCACATCTCTATGGTTGGTACTGGTATTAAAGGTGTGTGTCACCATGCTTGGCTGTTCCCTCGTGTGTCCTTGAACACACAGAGAACCTGCTTGCCACGTGATCAGATTAAGGGCGTGTGCTACCACTGCCTGACTTCTATGTTTACTTAAAAATGGCTGGTCTTTTCCCCCCTTGATCTCCTCCAGGCATGCTTTATTTATTAACATACAAATAAAATATCACCACAATAGAGTGAATATATACAGGAAGGACATTTATTAGAATGGCTTACAGGTTGTGGACCAACTAGCCCAACAATGGCTGTCTACCAATATAAGGTTCAAGAATCTGGTAGTTGTTCAGTCCACTGTATGTCTCAGATAGAAGTCTGTATTTCTCAGCTGGTCTTCAGTATATACTGAAGCCCTGAAGAAGTAGGCTGTAATGTCAGTGATGGAATGGACTTGCCATTGAGAGTGTGAGCAAGCAGGCAAAGAGCAACAATTTTCTTTTTCCATGTTCTTTATGTAGGCTGCCAGCAGGTGTGGTCCAGATTAAAGATGGATCTTCCCACCTGGATTAAAAATGATTCTTCCCACGTTGAATGATTTAATTAAAACTCCAATCCCTCAGAGGTGTATCCAGCTGCTTGGGTCTTAGTTCCAGATGTAGCCAAGTTGACAACCAAGAAGAGCCATCACAATGGGACACAGCTGTTGTAAATGCTAAGTGGTCTCATCCAGCATGTGTCTTGGAAAGACGTTAGAAGTCACCCTGGGGAAATGGGGTGAAAGTGAATGTGGGGAGACAGACAACTGAAGGGGCTGCTAAGTGGAATGGGTGGGAAACAAGGTGGCTTGAACTCAGCTGATGCCTATGTTGGGGCAAAGACTAATAAATTCAAGAAAGAACAGTGGGTGAGCCTAGGTGACCAATTCTAGATATAGTAGCAGTTGTTGAGACAATGACTAGGTTCCTGCCTACTAAGATTATGACCCTATAAATGGCAAGGAAATCCAATTTCATACTTCTTATATGTAAAGTAATCAGTTGTATGAAGCAATGAGATTCTTAGTGGTCACCTGTCTTTTTAACCACATTTTATAGGGTTGGTTACTTCTACAGTTAACAACTACAGAATACTGACATCCTGAGCTTTGCTTAGTCTGTCTCAAGAGAGCTACAATTACCATAGCTCCACATTTCCTCCTTATATTTGAGCCCAAAATGTATTTTCAAATGACACTAATGGTTCTCTTCTCTTGGGACAAAAATCAACTATCTTGTATCTTTACCTGGGAGTTATTCCTGTTAATTTTTTTCTTTCCCCAATTTTTATCACATTAGCTCTCAATTATATTGCACCTTTCTATGGATGCTATTTGAAAATCCTGAATCTCCTCCAGCAGGGACCTGTTGATGTGTATGCCAATGGCCTTGGAATCTGGGTGCCTTGCTGTTGAAAGGGAGGTTGTGCTAATCACTTGGGATATGCTTTACCTTTCTTAATGTTATTTTAGAATTTTATGTATGTGGATATTTTTGTCTGCATTTATGTATGTAAGTGCACCACACATATATCTGGTAAAAGCAGAAGTCAGAGGACAGTGTCAGAGCCCCTGGCACTGGAGTTGCATATGGTTGTGAGTGGGGTCCTCTGGAAGAGCAGGTAGTGTTCTCAACCACTGAGCCATCTCTCCAGCCCCAGGCTTTATCTTTAAAAGGTAAATATTAATTAAATCTTTAGCTCTCCTTAAGATCTTATTATGTGTGTCTGAAATGGGTTTCCGTCTAAGAGCAGCCATAGTCTCTTTAGGAAATTGTTTCTGAGGCTGGGTTCAGTAGTCCCTCTGGAGCCACTGAGGACCTTGCCTGTTTGTGTTACCACCACTGGGTATTCATGGAATGTATTTCAATTTCGTTGGCTGTAATAGATACTCAAAAAGACTCAATGGGCTTATGAAATCTAGTATTTAAAAAGTGCCAGCACTGTAATGGCACTGTAATGGCATCAACCTTGGGCAGCTCCTCCCCTTTGGACTAAGTCTAATTTCACATTGTCCTGCTCTAGCATACACAACGGTATTTGTTTTGTCAAGTTCAGAAATGGACTTTAATAGAAGCCTTCTGTGACTTAGCAGTTGAAGCTGTTTTTACTTTATTACATTTACGTTGGGAAATTGGTTATAACAGTTCCCATGTTTTAAATGTGTTCTATTTGGGCAACAGGCTAAATAGAAATGAAATGAGATCAGGCCTCCAAGTCAGGGGCCGGTGAGGGGGCTCAGCAGGTAAAGGGGCTTGCTGGCCAGCCCAGTGGCTTGCATTTGATCCCTGGAACCATGTGGTGGGAGGAGAAAACCAACTGCCCTGAGTTGTCCTCTGACCTCTCCACACTTGTCCTGCCCTACGGTAAGATGAATAAACACTGTCAAAAATTCCAAACCTCCAAGTCAGACATCTCAGTTTGAACCCAGCATCTGCCATTTCCTGGGGAAATAGTTCCACTTTTGGCATTTCTAGAATTGCCCCAGTCTTACTGGCCTTCTGTGAAGGTTTGGAGTAGTCATTCAAATTTCAACAGCAGAGAATTGGAATACCATTTCTGTCCTTTAATCCAGATAATAAACATCAAAGCAATGTACCAACCCTTTCTGAGCCTCAGTGTTTTCATCTGTAAAAGGGGAAAGCTATTGCCTTTTACATAAGCTTTTTATTTGTGTAAATCCTCAAAAACATTGTATACAATAACATTTCAGAGAAATACTCTTCTGAGATATTAACATATAAGTACTCAATATATTTTTACCTTGTAAGACATCACAAAGTTCAACATAATGAATGCCTGATATCAAGTCCCTGTTACACGTTGGATTCTTTCTATGTCTTTTAAGATATTCTGTAATATAATTTACAAGACAAATTACAATATAGAGAGTCATGATCTCTGCATTATGGATGAGAATATACCAGTGTCCAGGTACATGTCCATGATTTGGGATAACTGAAGGGTAGATCCAAGGCAACCTTTGCAACAGTTCTAAAACAGTGTGTTCTCCCTCTCCCTGTCTCCCTCTCTCTCCCTCTCTCCCTCTCTCTCCCTCTCTCCCTCTCTCCCTGTCTCCCTGTCTCCCTGTCTCCCTCTCTCCCTCTCTCCCTCTCTCCCTCTCTCCCTCTCTCCCTCTCTCCTTCTCTCCCTCTCTCCCTCTCTCCCCCTCTCCCTCTCTCTGCTTTTCTTTCTGACTCATTCTTCTCATAATCAACTGGTAAATATGTTAAATATGTGTTTTGATTATAAGGAAATTCTCATTTCAATTTATATCCACTGTTCTTCCTGCCCCGCCTCAAAGCCCAGTAATAAAGGTGTGTCCAAGACCCTGCAATGACAGTGTGGCTGTATTGTATCCGTATTACTGCACAAAACTCCTTGGTAGCCCTCCTTTTGCGCTCTCTCTCTCTCTCTCTCTCTCTCTCTCTCTCTCTCTCTCTCTCTCTCTCTCTCTCTCTCTCTCTGTGTGTGTGTGTGTGTGTGTGTGTGTGTGTGTGTGTGATGAGTGTATGTGCTCATATATGTGCACTTGTGAATGTAGGTGTACATACAATGTACTTGTAGGCTAGAGGTCAACACTGAGCATTTTTCCTCCATTGTTTTTTACCTTATGTTTTGAAACAGGGCCCCCATTGATTGAAATTCACCAGTTTGGCTAGGCTGGCTGGCCAGTGAGCCTTTGGGAATCCTCATGTCTTTGCCTCCTTAGCTCTGGGGTTACAGTTATGTGTTGCTGTACATGATGGCTTTTTGTGGGGTTATTGAACTCATAACCTCATGCTTGAGCAGCAAGCTCTTTACTGACTAAGCCATGTCCCCTGCCCCAGTACTCCATTTTTATATTTGTTAAGATGCCAACATATCTTGGACAAATGCTTCAGAAAGTATTTCATTTCAATGGCAAGTATTTCTACCCACATAACAAATTTGCTTTTAAAAGAAAACACCTGTGGATACTTCTGACTCCTGTGAAAGATGGATGGCAGCCCATTTTGTAGTTCTTATTTTTACTGCATGCATTATTCATCTTCCAAACCTTCTTAGGTAATTCAAAATGACTTTCTCCATCAGGCTTGATAATGGTAGACTTAATTAGCCTCAAGGCTAGTGTGTCAATAATAAATAACTACATTTTGTAGACAAGGGAAGATATCTGGTGCTGCCTGTGAAGAGACACTCTAGATAAATCCAGTATTCTTGACTTTTTCTTAGATTGTCCTATGAATCATGGTGAAGATTGAGAAGGGGTTTTTACATGGTGATTTATATTTTAAAAAAATGCTAAATATCTACATGTGTTAGAAGGTAGATTTGTATACCATTTTGACTTTGGATTTGGTTACCTGGAAACCATGCCTTTGGAAATGTTTTTCCTGCCTTTCAGAATGTAGCTTATTCTCCAGGAGCTCATAAACCTTTCAAAATGACACAGGTGTGCACACTTCCATCACAGATTTTTATGGTTTTCTACAAGCTGGTGTTTCTTAGATTCTAACCCTTCCCGCCCCCCTTCAAAAAGGTGTCATTACCAGAAAAAGAGGTCAGAAGGATTTAACTGACAGCCTCTATAGGTCCATAAATGTTTTTATTCTTTGTTCACAATTGCCTTTGGTGGAGGTCGTAAAAATATATGAGAAAGCACATAACTCAAGGATTTCATAGGTTTCCTATATAGAAACACACTGTTGTTTTCTGCTTAGTAATTTTCTATATTTAAAATGATCATAGTTCAATTGTCTATCATTACAATTAAAGCAGAATTCTAACTAAAGTAAGATTTAAAAAATGCACTCCTTGGGAATGTACCAATGGCTTTCCTTTTCTTTTTTTTTTCTTTATTATTATGAGTTTTAAATTTTATACATCAGCCATGGGTTCCCCTGTCCTCCCGCCCCCCCCCCCATCTTTCCCCCAGCCCCTCCCCTCCATTCCCATGTCCTTCAGGATCAAGGCACCCCTGGGGATTCATTTAAACCTAGTGGATTCAGTACAGGCAGGTCCTGTCACCTCCTTCCAGACTGAGCAAAGTGTCCCTGTGTAAGCCCAAGGTTTCAAACAGCCAGCTCATGCACTAAGGACAGATCCTGGTCCCACAGACTGGGTGCCTCCCAAACAGATCAAGCTATTCAATTGTCTCACTTATCCAGCGGGCCTGATCCAGCTGGGGTCTCCACAGCCCTTGGTTCATAATTTATGTGCTTCCATTCATTTGGCTATTTGTCCCTGTGCTTTTTGCAATCTTGGATTCAACAATTCACGCTCTTGCAGACCCTCCTCTTTCTCAACAGTTGGACACCTGGAGCTCCACCTGGGGCCTGGCTGAGGATCTTTGCATCCACTTCCATCAGTTATTGGATGAGAGTTCCAAGACGACTGTTAGGGTGTTTAGTCATCTGATCACCAGACTAGGTCAGATCAGGCTTTCTCTTGACCATTGCCAGCAGACTACAGAGGATATATCATTGTGGATTTCTGGGGACCTCTTGAGCACTCTGCCTATTCCTGTTCTCATGTGGTCTTCATTTATCATGGTCTGTTATTCCTCATTCTCCCTTTCTGTTCTTGATCCAGCTGGGATCTCCTGCTCGCTCCCCTAAGCTTTCCTTCCCTCAAATCTTGCCCTTCATTACTCCCACTGTCGTCCAGGTTGTTCATGTAGATCTCATCCATTTCTCTGTCATTGGGTGATCCTTGGGTCTTTCCTAGGGTCCCATTTTCTAGGTAGCCTCCCTGGAGTGACTTATAAAGGCAAACCCATCAGAATAACACCCGATTTCTTGATGGAGACTTTGAAAGCCAGAAGGACCTGGACAGATATAATGCAGACACTAAAAGACCATGGATGCCAGCCTAGACTAATATACCCAGCAAAACTTTCAATCATCATAGATGGAATGAACAAGACCTTCCAAGACAAAACCAGATTTAAACAATACTTATCCACAAACCCAGCCCTACAGAAAGCACTAGAAGGAAAATTCCAACCTAAGGAAGGCAGATATACCCATGAAAACACAGGCAATAGATAACACCACAGCAGTAAACCCCAAAGAAGAGAAGTACACACACACTACCACCAAAAAATAAAAATAACAACAGGAACGAACAATCACTGGTCATTAATATCCCTTAATATCAATGGACTTAATTCACCTATAAAAAGACACAGACTAACAGAATGGATACAAAAACAGGACCCATCTTTCTGCTGCATATAAGAAACACACCTCAAATTCAAAGACAGACACCTCCTAAGAATAAAAGGCTGGGAAAAGACTTTCCAATCAAATGGTCTTAAGAAGCAAGCTGGTGTAGCCATCCTAATATCCAGCAAAATAGACTTCAAACTAAAATCAGTCAAAAGAGATGACATTACATACTCATCGCAGGAAAGATCCACCAAGATGAAGTTTCAATTCTGAACATTTATGCCCCAAACAAAAGGGCACCAACATATGTAAAAGAAACATTACTAAAGCTTAAATCACATGTAAAACCCCACACATTAATAGTGGGAGACTTCAACACCCCACTTTCACCTCTGGACAGATCGGCCAAATTGAAACTTTTCTTTTTATTTATCAATTGTTACTATATCTTTAGATTTCTAGATTATTCTGAGTACTTTGAGAGGTAATAAATCTTCTCGGGACCCCCCTGCAACAGGAACTCATGTGTTTTACACACTCTCCCATATGTTCTCTCATACACACACATATATGTTTTTGTTGTATAATTTTATACTTCTCATAATGATAAACTACCAAAAACTACTTTAATCCAGCAATGAGCCTTTTCAAGACTTTCAGTGTATTTTTTTCCTTCTAATCTAGGTATCTGGACAGGATCAACTTTCCTCCCTTCCTCTCTCCCTCCTTCCCTCCCTCCCTCCCTCCCTCCCTCCATCCATCCCTCTCTCCTTCCCTCCCTCCATCCCTCTCTCCTTCCCTCCATCCCTCCCTCCATCCCTCCCTCCCTCCATCCCTCTCTCCTTCCCTCCATCCCTCCCTCCCTCCATCCATCCCTCTCTCCTTCCCTCCATCCCTCCCTCCCTCCCTCCATCCCTCTCTCCTTCCCTCCATCCCTCCTTTCTCATCCTAGTTAATATTATCTGTCAATCTGGCACAGCCTGGGATCACCTGAAAAAGGAGTCTTGAGTAACTGCCTTTATCAGGCTGGTCAATGGGTATGTCTGTGAGAGATTATCTTGATTGAATATTGATGCAGGAAGCTTCAACCCACTGTGAGCAGGGCTGTTCCCTGGGAAGGTAGTCCTGAGCTATATAAGGGAGCTAGCTGAGCCTGAGCATGAATCAGTGGGATGGAGTAAGTAAGTCAGAACGAGTGAGCTAGCAAACAAATCTTCTATTGTTTCTGCTTCACATTCCTACCTAAGTTACTGGTATGACATCCTTCCATAATGGATTATGACCTGGAAGTAGTTTAAGTCAAATTAACCTTTTCCTGCCCAATTGCTTTTAGTTAGTGTTTTATCACAGTAATAAAGTGCGCATGCTCACTCTCTCTTCTCTCCTCTGTCTCTCTCTCCCATACATTCATCCCACCAGAAGCCATGCCATCATCTTACTAGCTATAAGAAAGCACTCTAAAGAATTAGAACAGTAGATACGTATTTGCATTGCTCTTGGTGTGCCCTCTCAATCAAATTGACATTTACTTATATACATCTCCATGACTGATACCCTTTGGGTTTAGGTTTATTTTATGAGTGGTACCAAGTATTGCCAACTCAGTGATTTTCTGTGTCTAGACACAGGTGATGTTCCATTTCAGTGGTCTAGAATACAACAATTAGACATTCCCCCATCCCCTATATATATAGATAGAGATTTGCTCTCTTTTGCATTGTTTTGATATAATATGATAGTGAATTTTCATATTAACAAAGATTTAGAACTCATCCCTGAAAAGGAAATTTTATTCTTAATATTTCCAGCCTCAGCTACTGTGCTCTTTGGCATATCTGGTATGTTCTTGGATTTTAGAGACAAAAGGAACTGATA
Organism: Onychomys torridus; assembly: GCF_903995425.1. Classification (NCBI taxonomy): domain Eukaryota; kingdom Metazoa; phylum Chordata; class Mammalia; order Rodentia; family Cricetidae; genus Onychomys; species Onychomys torridus. Next base: position 42,774,266 of record NC_050456.1, read on the forward strand.
AAGTAAGGGAATCCCATTTTACAAATGATGATAAACGGTACAATCAAGACCATTTGGCTTTAAACATTTTCATTAGTATCTTCATCTACATACTTATCCACCCACCAGCCCACTATCTACACACACACACACACACACACACACACACACACACACACACACACACACCCCTATCCATCCATCTGCCCACCAACCCACCATCTATCTACTCATCCACCCACCCATCTATCCACTCATCTACCCACCCATCCATTCACCTACCCATTCACTCATCAATACATACACATACCCATTCATTCATTGTAACACAAATTGCTAAATGGTCTTTTAATAATAATAAAAAAAAAACAGAGCCAGAATATTGGTGTGAATGCTGAAAGATCAGAGAGACAAAGGAACAAGCCACCTCTTACCTCTAGTACTCCTCAGTTTGAAAAGCTTTCCTCAGCCAAAAGACCTTAGTTCCTGTCTCCTTACACCTTATATTCCTTTCTCCACCCACCCATATCATTTCCTGTCTCAACTTTCCTAGTTCTGGGATTGAAGGCATGTGACTCCCAAGTATTGGGATTAAAGGTGTGTGCCACCACTGCCTGGCTTTGTTTCTCTTCTAGACTGAGTCAATCTCATGTAGTCCAGAGTGGCTTTGAACTCACAGAGATCCAGATGGATCTCTGCCTCCGGAGTGCTAGGATTAATGGTATGTGTCACCACTGCCTGGTTTCTATGTTTAATCTCATTGCTTGTTCTGTTCTCTGATCTTCAGGCAAATTTATTAGAGTACGTAATACATCACCATAGTCTGCCTGTCCGTCCATCCATCCATCCATCCATCCATCCATCCATCCATCCATCCACCCACCCAACCATCCATCCATCCATTCATCCAACCAACCAACCAACCAACCAACCAACCAACCACCCACCCACCTACCCAATCAACCAACCAACAACCAACATATTCAGAGCTCCTCCTGTTGTATGTGGATTCTGGAACTGTAACCTATAAAAGCACTCCCCAAACTTGTGGAAACCCATCAGAAGAATATTGACACATAAATGTAATTTTTGTTGTTGTTGTTGTTTGTTTTTTTGAGACAGGGTTTCCCTGTGTAGCTTTCCTCCTTTCCTGGAACTCACTTGGTAGCCCAGGCTGGCCTTGAACTCACAGAGATCCACCTGCCTCTGCCTCCCGAGTGCTGGGATTACAGGCGTGTGCCACCACCGCCCAGCCATGGCCACATAAATATAATTTTATAACATAAAGACATATTCTAAGTACTCTGAGACCTTGTCTTTCATTGTAGATGAAGAATTAGCAGAGAAAGCCGTTAGAGTTTCAATGCAAAAAAAAAAAAAAAAAAAAAAAAAAAAAAGGTCAGGCTAAGTGTGAAGACATCCTGGGATAAACAAATAAAAATCCAGAAAAATCAAGGTCATTTCTGGAAATTCTCAATGTATCAGCATGACTGGCATATAGGATCTCACAGCGAGGGTTAATAAGGAGTGGATAAGTCTGCACTTGGTGGCAGTTTCTTTGGGGCCAGCCTCTGCTCAGCCGGACATTAGAAAGAAAAGTGGGTCTATATGAATTGTAAGGACTGGAGTAGATCGTGAAAGCCACTGATTTCTCTGAGAGGCCGTCCAGACCTCTAACACCCTGAAGCACTTTTGCTTAGGCCAAGGACTTTCTGGGTCAAATGTAAAATGAGTAAGTCGTCTGCGCAGCAAGGGCAATCCAAAATGGGGGCTTTGTGGAATTGGGGTTGCAAATGCTGACAGAATAATGGACTAAATAGGAAACTGGTGCAATAATGCCACCGAAGATTTTCGTGACAGCTTTGTGTAGGTTTTACTCATAAATTTAACAAAATTTTCAAGTATATAATTTCTACTGAGCACTATTCCAGGCATGATTCTGATGAGACTTACGACTTTATTATTCACTTCACATGTGTTCAGTACAGTTCTAGGCACCGAGATAGACAGAACAAGATAGATGGCCTCCGCTCCCCATGGAGCCTCCATTCCAGGGGTAGAGAGGAAGGAAACCCAAACGAAAGTCAGGCTGTGGGGAGCAGAGTGTCTGATGGAAGCTGGAAAAGACAGGAGACTGAAACAACCCAGGTGAGTGAGATGAGAGACTGGGAGCTTGGGGAAGGCAGTCAGTGGAGAGCAAGAGCTAACGGCAGATTGACTGCAGTGTTGAAGAGAGAGGGGCACAGTCATGAGGTCCTGTGAAGAAGAGGCGAATCCCTGCAGCAAAATGAACATGTGTCTGTTCGGGTTTGAAATGACTGGATTTAAGATTTCGGTGTGACATGTTAACGTGTATCTGTTTCCTTACATCAGATTTTATTTTTTTTTTAAAGTAGCAACCTTTACTAGGGATTTGGTCCTTCAGGGAAGATAATATTCCTGCAGTCAGGCTAGATCTTTGTGTGCTTCATTGCTTTGTGGGCTTTATTCGTTTACTAGAGGACTCTGGACTACCAAAGGTTGCCTACTACTGACTTGGATTTATGAGAAGAGTAAGAGAAGGAACAAGCTAAGGACTGGAGATGTATATTTTGGGTTTATAAAATTTTAAAATTAAAACAGGGTTGAGGCAATAGTTTATAGTTGGTAGCATGCTTCCTAGCATGTAGAAGCCCCAGGTTTGGTCCCAGCACTATATAAACAAGGTGCGGTTTTCCATGTGTGTAAGCCTAGTGCTCAGGGTATGAAGACATAAGGACCACATGTTCAAGGTCATCCCTGGCTATATAGCAAGTTGAAGATCAGCCCAGGATATATGAAACTATCTCAGAGCAACCAACCACCCAATTAACCAACTAATCAAACCAAAGAAACCAAAACCAACCAAAGAAACCAAATTAGGATGGGTTAGCCCTCCCAGCAGGTGAGTGTAAAGGGGGAACAAGAGGAGGAACGGGGCAAAGAGGGGTTGAAAATACGCCATTGAAGGAGGGCAAGGCTACAAAGTGGCGCACGAATTCTTCAGTTTCAGAGGAGAATGCCGAACTCAGTTTCTGTTTCACTGAAATGAAGGTTCCATGAGGACAGGGGTCTCAGGGTTACCTTATGCTTGGCTTTATGCCCAGTACTTAATAGGTACTTAGTGTTATTTGTTGACTGTATGAATCAATGTATCTGTGAGTCACTAACAAGAGATTTTGAAGAGAATATAAGCCGTTGTACTAAGGGCTGAGATCAAGAGGGTTGGAACTTCAGGAATGGGATGATTCTGAGGGAAGATGTTGCTGTCAAAGAAACAATGACTTTTGTCCTACACTGTGATAGCAGTGAGATAACCACACCCATGTACACACATAAAGCTACCTAGGTTTATGTTTGCATATGAGTATAAAAGCATAGGCATGTGATATTTGGTCATTCCAGTGTCCTGTTCTATGGCTGTCCAGGAGCTACCTCTTTCAGATTATGAATCTTATGAGATGAAGTATGTTTCAGAAGGCCCATGAGTTTCAGAGGGCTAACTTGAGGAGGTGGGGACACAGTCAAAGGCACAGATACCAAGGATATATCTCCAGGAAGCTGGATGATCCATTTGCCATACACAGATTTTCAGTGATTTCTCCCCAAGAATAGACATCATTTCTAGAGATTGCATAAAACTGTAAGACTCTATTTTAAGATTTGCTGGAAGCTTTTAAATTCCAGACACACATTTCCTTTGAGAGGATAAACCTTTGTGTCACAAAACAGAGATGCCTGTTCGTAGCTCTCTGGGTTCTGCATGTTTGTTCACGGAACCTCCAGCTTTTCTTGCATTTTGAAGTGTCATGCCTAACTGGCTGTTCCCATGGATTCTTTTCCTATTTTCACATTGTTAAGCTGATCTACGGGGAGCAGACCTCCCTCAGTCCATGTGACTAGAATCCATTACTGCTAATGGAAATTGTGCCTGAGCCTGAGGAGGCATACAGACATGGGTAGAACCCACATTTAGAGTTTCATGGTAATTTCTGTTGAATCATAAGAGTTCAATATAACGTTTCTTTGTCCCCACCCCCAAAATGCTATCTGATATTGATTATAGGTATCTGGTGATAGGTATCTGCCATTATGACTCTAACAGGTGTAAGCATGTCTTTCCTCTGTTTCAGCTGAGAAGTGTTGAGAGTGAAATGTTCACAGCCACTAAGAGACTACCCTATCAAATACAGTTGCTCTGTTCCCTGCAAAGACCTACTCCATAGACCTTGGCACAGAAACCGGCATGCTGCCTGGTTTAGTTACAGCCAACGGTGCTCACATCCTGCGCATGTTTTCTTTATGTGTATATTAATAAAGTTTTGCCTGTTATAAAAAAAGAGACTTCAAATTTCTCATCGTGCTTGTTCTGTATGTCACATAAGCCCAGAGTTCTGGAGGAACCAAAGGAGTGGACTCTGTACATGTGAGGTAGTTGGCCATGGTGTTGGCCATGGCATCTCAGGATGCCCAGAACTTCTTCCAGCCTTTATCTTCCTGGCTATCCCGAGTTTATGAAGCTCTCCAGCAAGCAGGTGATGCATTAGCTGCGTCACTGGTTCTTCTAAGCAAACACGATTCGGCATTGAGTGACAAGCCAGACCAGGACTTAGATGATATTCAGATTCAGGAAACCTACTTTGAAGATGAAGAGCACTGCAATGATGGGAATTCAGAGGAGGCAAACTCCCTGTTTCTTGAAGAGGACCATTTCTCATGCTCTAATAGCGATTCACAGGACTCTGGCAGAACGTCAAGCCCCAGACTTGATCAACAAGTCAAAGACTCATGCTCTGTAGTACACCAGTGGCCCAATCAGACCCCAGCTGGCCCACAGTCACCACACATGCTTTCTTCTATCGCTGAGGAAGAACATCACTTTGAGAGGCAGAGATGTGGCCTTCAGCTTGGCTGTGACACCCAGGTCCCTGGCACTTTAGGAAAAGTTAATGGAAAAAAGCAAGGTAAGCTGCTCAGTATCATTGTTTCTGTGTTCTTCTAGAAGCCTCGTTCGTATAGTTCCATTTTGATTTGTTTTTAAGTATCACATTGATTTTACTTTTTCTCTGTCACTTACACATCCCCTCACCCTGGCTTCTGATTGAGAGATACAATTCGAAGGAATATTTTTGTTCTATGGAGCTTTACAAGATCCATGTTTGGGCTCCATATTTCAAAATAATAGTTCTGAGCAAGTGAAAAGCTTAAAATGAATCTGAGGGTTCTGTTGGAGAAGTCCCTGTGCACATGCCATGCTTTTTTAAAATATCTTTTAAAATGTTCTTTTTCCCTCCTTCCCTCTAGGTTAGGAATTTCTAGATGTTACTATATTATTCAGTGTGAAATCCTGTGCAAACAGCCATACTTGTTGCAGAATTTGTAGTTGATAACACTCCAAGAATACTTCTCGCAGAGTCTCACTGGGACGTGATGTGAGATGACAGTAGATGGGAGATCTTTGAAATAGGACGACTTCACTTGCTTTTAGCCTGGAATGATGAGGACATAGTTAATAAAAGTTGCCCATGATACTTTATGTTGTCAGAAATGAGCACAAAGTAGGGCTTTAATAAAAGTGCCATGGATATGTCACAAATGTAGCTGACTCTGGGAAAGTTAGGGCCGTGCATTTCCGCATAGATTTTCCAGAGTTCTAATCCTCTAACCTGTAGAGAGGTCATCCCACCTGGTTAAGAGACAGTAGGCTGGGGTGAGGGGGTGCTATACATGTGTCATGTGTGCATGCATAGTCCACACATATTAGTAGATTATTCATATCCAGACAAAGTCATCACTAACTTTCTTGCTGGGGGGAGCCAACATTTCTGGGATACTATATTATCTTTTTATCCATTTTCAATAATTCTTCCTAGTATCATCTTTTTAGGGGAGGGTTTTACCAGACACATGGGCTCTTGGTGCTTAAGAAAGCAAAGTATCATATTCTTTTTTACAGCACTTCCTTCTTTCTCTCTCTTTTTCTCTGTTGTTATGTATGTGTATGCTTGTGCATGTGATGTCCAGATACTGTTTTCCTCAACTGCTTCTATCTTTTTGGAAACAGAGTTTCCCACTGAATCAGGAGCTTGTCTATTCAGCTAGACTAGCTGGTCAGCAAGTCCTTTGAATCCTCCTGCTGCAGCCTGTTCCAATGCTAGTATTGTAAATACACACTGTACCCAGTTTTTGCATGAGATCTGGGAATCCAGACTCAGATCATCATGCTTCAATAGCAAGCAGTTTAGTGACTGAGCCCTGCCCCCATTCTCCCACAATGCTTTCTTAATTTTTATTTGATGAGTTGGTAAAATCAGGACTGCAAATATTCATTCTGAAAGACGAATTATAAATGACCATGATTTTGAGTCTTTTAAAATTATTTGTAAAATATTTGGTAGAATTTTAGATTTGAGTTGAAATTGTATTCTGATTTTAGGAAATTCTTGCCTAATTTGACTGTATTTGGAATTAATGTGAATTTGTCTTAATAGGTGCTAAACAGTGATTTTTTTGTTAATTTTTATAACTGTAAAATCTGAATGCAAACATTAATTAAACCCAACCTTTAAGTCAGACAATGGAGGCCCTGATGTGACATTCCCATTGTACCTGCAATGGTGAGCAGCACGTTAGCTGTGAGGCAGGATGAGGGGGAGAAGGTGAACTAACCCCTCTGAGATGCAGTCGCTTCTCTTTTCCTTTTATAGTTACAGAACATAACCTAAGTCCCACGCTTGGGAAGAAGCAGTGTTCAGGTGGTCTGATTGTAGAATTTATATGTACACATGCTTGTTCTTTATTCCCTATTAAAAATATTATTTACATCAGAGGAAATTCACCTCAGTCTACTGTTTGGTTACTGTAGCCACAAGTAAGGTATGGAGCAATCTCGCCATTGCAAAGAATCCCCTCACAGCTTTCTGTAGGCAATCCATTACCTCCAGATCATGGCAAACATGACTTGATACATTTTTCTGGCTCTGTCCCTCTTAGTGTTTTTACAGTGTCATCTAAATGAAAAAGATGGAGTTTGTGCCCTTTCAAATCTGGTTCCTTTCACTTACCGTAACACGTCTGAGATTTGCCCATCTTATTAGCCCTTTGTGTTGCTGAATCCTGTCCCATTGGATGCGTGCACTGGTTTGTTGATTGGTTTGTCTGCTGAGGGACAGTTCACTTGTCCCTAGTTTTATTTCCGTTTAAGAATCAAACTCATTCATTCTTTTTCTTGTATGATTACACTGGATAGTCTCTCTATCATCGTGGTAAATGAGAGTAGTGGGGGTGGATTTCTTTGTCTCTGTCCTTACCTTAGCACAGGGCTTTCGCGACCACTTCATGGCTAGACACAGGTTAAAGAAGTTCCTGTCTGTACTAGATGGCTGGGTTCGTTCGTTCGTTCCTTTCTCTCTCTCTCTCTCTCTCTCTCTCTCTCTCTCCTCTCTCCTCTCTCCTCTCTCCTATCTCTCCTCTCCCCTCCCCTCTCCTCCCTTAGCCTCCCCTCCCCTCTCCTCTCCTCTCCTCTCCTCTCTTCCCCCCTCTCTCTCTCTGTCAAAAGAGAATATTGAATTTGATTAAACAGTTTTTTGCCAAAGTAAAATATCCAAAAGATCCACATGAGCCTTCCTGGTTGCTGTGTTCAGTGAGTTGCATTGATTGAATTTGGGATGGTGAACTAGTCGGATGTAGCTTGTAGGAAATCCTTCTGCTTGTGCTGTGCTATTATTTTCATATATTGATGAATTTGACTGGCTAGTATTTTGCTAAGGACTTTTTCATGTATTGTCATCTGGGATTTTGATGTGTGCTCATCTTTTGTGGGCCTGAGGATGAAACCCAGAGCCTTGAACATAATGGACAGGCACTCTTATTTTTTTTTTCATTTTTGTTCTTTTTTCTAAAAAAATAACTTAACTTTTATTTTACATGCATCAGTATCAGATCCCATGGGATTAGAGTTATAGACAGCTGTGAGCTGCCATGTGGGTGCTGGGAATTGAACCTGTGTCCTCTGGAAGAGCAGCTAGGGCTCTTAACCACTGGGCTATCTCTCCAGCCTCATTTTTATGGTATTATTTTTTATTTAACTCTAAATAATTCAACAAATACCTCTTTGAAAACCAAGAAGATGGATGGGCATCACAAGGTTCTTGCAGACATGAAAGAGAAACTGAAAACACGCTCTCTGCCCTCTGGGTTTGCCGTTAAAGCGAGAACCAGACACAAACACAGTTATGCACACATGTGTACAAAGACACAGGGTAACTATGCACAGAGACTGACATGTGCTTCGGTGCTGTGTGGCAGGAAGAACAAACCTTAATTCTACCTGCAGGGGCCTGAGAAGGCCACATTTACCAGGAAATTCACGGTAGAGGACGCAGAAGGCACGGTGCAGGTTTTCAAAAGTGGTGGAAAACATCGGGCTGTGCAGGGAAATGGTGACTGCACCAGGATAACAGGGAGGAGGGCTGGAGTTGTCGGATGTCCCAGGGCTTCCATGGCAGTCCAGCAATGCGCACAGAGAGCCACTGTGGGCAGGCATGCTGAGGAGGCTTTTCCTTCATCCTGCAAAAGATGTCTGCTCTACGGTATGTCCTCTAGCTAAGCTGGAGGCCTACTGTGACAGCTTTAAACCAGCGCCTCAAAAACCGTCTTCTTTTGTGGTTGAAAATAGATTTTCTTCATACAATATACTCTACTTATGGTGTCCCCTCCCCACTATGCCTCCCACTTCTTCCCCACCTTCCTTTCCCAGCTGGATTCACCCCCTTTCTATCTCACCTTAGAAAACAAACAGGGACCCAAGGAATAAATAATAAAATAAGATAAATAGAAAACAAATCAGAATATGAAAAAACAATCAAACAAGAAAAGAGCAAAAAAAAAAAAGTGCAATAAAGGTATATAGATGCAGAGACACACAGGATTGCACATTCAGGAATCCCCTAAAAACCCCAAACTGGAAGCTATAGTTAGTATACATGCAAAAGACCTATAAGATAGAAAAAATAAAATGAAACAAAGCAAAACAAAAAGCCATGCCTTGCTGTAACATTAGGAGGTAAAGGACCCCCAGAGATGCTGTTGAGTTCCTTTTGTGTTTGTCATCTACTTGTGGGCATGGGACCTACCTTTAAGAGTCCCAGTGAGGCCAGGCGGTGGTGGCATACACCTGTAATCCCAGCACTTGGGAGGCAGAGCCAGGCAGATCTCTGTGAGTTCGAGGCCAGCTTGGTCCACAGAGCGAGCTCCAGGAAAGGTGCAAACCTACACCGAGAAACCCTGTCTTGAAAAACCAAACAACAACAACAACAAACAAACAAACAAACAAACAAACAAAAAACGAGTCCCAGTGAGACTCCCTAAGAGAAAACTAATTTTTCATTTGCAACTGGCTGTCAATCGGAGATAGCGTCTGGGTTAGGAATGGGTGTGTGTGTCCACTTCTCCATTCATTTCTAGGACCCCATCTGGTACAGACCGGGCAGGCCTTGTGCACACTGGCAGTCTCTGTAAGTTCATGTGTGCACTAGTCCTGTTGTTCTAGAAGGCCTGGAGTCCTTGGTGTCTCCTATATCCTCTAGGTTTTACAATCTTTCTGCCGCCTCTTTTTCAGAGTTCCCTGACGGGAGGGATTTGATGGCGGCATCCCTTTTAGGGCTGAGTGTTCCAAGGTCTCTCACTCCATGTATAATATCTGACAGTCTCTATGTATAATGTCTGACGGAACAGTAGTATTTAGATTTCCCCTAGGCTCCTGGCCTATCTAGTCTCAGATTCTTAGCCATCAAAATAGCATTGGGTGTATTCGCCATCTCATGGAGTGGGTCTTAAATCCAATCAGATATTGGTTGGTTACTCCCACAAACTTTGTGCCATTAATACACCAGTGTATTTTTGAGGCAGGTCATTCTTATTGTTCAAATGGTTTGTAGCTGGGTTGATGTTGAACTTTCACCTTTGGTACTGTGCAAAGTATCTTCTAGTATCATGAACATTAGTTGGTAGGGGTGAACGCTATAGGTAGGTACCAGCTTGATTTCTCTGTGTTCAATGAATTGTGTTTCAATAGTCACTCTTGATATGTTACCGTCTGATTGTAGTATCTGTGGGATGTTCACTTCATAAAATGAGTTCAGAAGTGTTTCTCTCTTTTTTGTCCAGAAAATTTGTGTATTTATTATTTATTAGTGTTCAATATATATCTATATCTCCAAGGACTTTATTCATGTGTGTGTGTGTGTGTGTGTGTGTGTGTGTGTGTGTGTGTGTAACAGACAGAGAGACAGTGACACAGAGCAGGAGGGCTAAGGAAGAGAGGGTAAGAGAGAGCAAGCATGTGGAAGTCAGAGGACAACTTGGGGGAATCCACTCTCTCCTTCCTGTATGGGTCCCAGGGATGGAACTCATATTGTCATTCTCGGTGGCAAGCACCTTGACCCACTGAGTGATCTCATGGGCCTCTAATTAAGGTGTTTGAGTCCAGAATTTTTGTGTTGGGAAAGTTTTAGAATAAGAATTTAATTAATAGACATTAGATTATCTTGACTTTATTTTCTTAAGTGATTTTTGGCATTTTGTGTTTTTCAAGGACATTTTCATTATATTATTAAATTTGCTATTTCTTTATTACCTAATATTTTTAGGTTTTAAAGTGACATTTAAAAATATTTTGATTTGGTCAGCCTGTAAAGAGAATTGTTGTCAATCTGTCTATACTTTCTGCAAGAAACTACCTTTTATTTTTTATTGTTTTCCCTCTATTTTTGGTTCTTAATTCCATTGGTTTTTGTTATGCTTATTACTCCACTCTTTCTTTAGTTATCATTTTTTTTTTATTTTTAATGTAACTTAAGATACAAATTCCCCTCTAAGCAATGCATTATCTGCATTCACCAAACACCAGTGTGTTGTTTCTTGTTTCATTCTGAATTCAAGAAGTTTATAATACACATGTCTTTGCTTGTTTTTTCATATGGTGGCTATTTAAAACTATGTAGGTTAGAGTCCAAATACTGAAGAGTCCGGGTACTTTTCTGTGGTTGATTTCTAGTTTAATTGCACAATTGCCTGAGTTTATTTTGTATTTTTTAACTTTGTATTAAGTAAAAAATTTAACATTCATTATTGGGGACTTAGCTCAATGGCATTAGACCCTGGGTTTGGTTCCCAGCTCTGAGGAAAAACATTCAGATTTCTTCTGTTAACCTGAGTGTGTGTTGACTTGTTGACTGTTTTGTGTGCACTTGAAGAGGCAGTATTCTGTGTGATCAGAGTATAATGTACACATACAACTATATAACATAATATATAGTTGAGCTAAGTTGTCTGAGGTGCTTTATCACTTTTTCTTTTTCTTTTCTTTTTTTTTTCCGTGTTTTTTTTTTTTTTTTTTTTTTCCCCAAGACAGGGTTTCGTTTCTCTGTGTAGTTTTGGTGCCTGTCCTGGATCTTGCTCTGTAGACCATGCTGGCCTCGAACTCACAGAGATCCGCGTGGCTGTGCCTCCAGAGTGCTGGGATTAAAGGTGTGTGTCACCACCACCTAGTTTATCAGGTTTTCTAATAGTTGTTTGATCTATTGATTTCTGTGGGGCGAGGATACCAATTTTGATCTATTGATTACTGAAAGAGAGGTATGGGAGTCTGTAGCTCAAATTATTGATTTGGAAATTTCTCATTTCTATTTCTGTCAGTTTTTTGCTAATGTAACCTGAAGCTCTGTTGTTGGTACAGACACATTTTAGAAACGTGTCTTTAGGATTGAAAGTCTTTGTTATTCTGTAATGTATCATTTTTATCTCTTACGATGTTTCTTGTCCTAATCTCTGCTTTGCTATTAATATGACTACTCCAGTTTTTTACATTTTAAAGTTTAATGTGGCACAATATAGTCCCTTTTATTTTTAAATCCCCCTTTCTGTGTATGTGGGTGGGGTGCCTATGGAGGCCTGAATAGGGAACTGGATTTCCTAAAGCCAGGGTACAGGTGGCTGTTGTACTACAGGCCTCAATGTGAGTGCCGGTAACCCAACTTGGGTCCTCTGGAAGAAGAGCAATCATTCTTAACTACAGACCCACCTTTCCAGGGACAATGCAGTCTTTTTTAAATTCTTTAAACTAATCTATATTATTGTGAGTTTCTTACAGCATGAACTTACACCATTTTAACCCAGTCCGAAAATCTTTCACTTGAATGGGTGTGTTTGTAGTCAATTGCCTGTCATCAGTGTAGTTATTGATATAGTTGAATTAAAATCTGTTCAGTCTTTTTCTGTTTTTTTTTTTTAAAGTAAACATTTCTATAGTCCTACCTCGTATCCATCCTGGATCTACTTAGAAAACATTTAAGGTCATTCTGGGGAATTAAATGTACATCTTTTACTAGTTTCTCTTTTGCTAGTCTTTCATGAGAGAGCAGCACACCACTGTACACGCAGTATGACGTGGCTGCAGGAGCATACTCTAAGTGTTCTTTTATAGCCTTTGTTTTGTTAATGCCGATGTATTTGACTTTTCCTCATGAAATAAACACGATACGTTGATTCTGTGTAGCTTTAGACTGTCATTTATCTCTTGTGATGTTTAAAATAGAAACTTAAATTTACATTTACCTTATTTCTGCCACTTGAAGCATGCTTTACTTTGTCCTTTTTTCCTTGGAAAGATAGTTTTGTGATTTTTGTCATTCACTCAACTTGAAGCAATATTCGTTTAAACCTTTCCCGCGGTACATACATGCTGCAAATGAATTATCTCAGCCTTTTTTTTTTTTTTTTAAGTATCGTTTATTTAAAAAAATGTTTCAGGTGTGTTTGGAGTCCTTTCAGAATGCTTTGTTTTCTGTCTGTCACGTTCTCACTGTGCTGTAATCCTCATATATGTTTCTCTGAACATACTCCTCTCCCTTACCTTTAAGAAGTTTTATTTAATCTTTGAGAGTTTCACCCAACATACTTTGATCTCATTCATTCCCTTCCGCCCATCTTCTCCAAGATCCCCCTCTCCACACCCAACTTCATGTTCTTTCTCTTTCTTAAAAATAAAAAACCAAGACGAAAACCAAAATAAAAACATAACGTTGGTTTTCAGCAGCGTGTCTGGAGTTGTGTGCATGTGTGAGTGCATACATGTATGCCTGTCTTGTAGTATTGGCTTTTGTTGGTGGTATCTAAGCTTAGGCCTATCAGTGTAGATGGAAAACGTTCTTCTGGAAAATTGCTGTCTGTCTGCCATTGCCTCAGGCACCACTTCTGGTCTGTTCTCTCTGGCTCTTCCTCCTGGTGTTCATCTGTTTGATATTCATTCACAGCCCTTTGGAGTTCTCTGTGTATCCTTATTTTCACCTCTTTATGTTTTGCTTTGGGTTGTGTCCACTGGTTGGCCCATCCTTTTTCAAATTTGCTAATACTTCCAAGTCCTCTGATGACTCTACAAGTTGTATTTTTAAAAATAACTTCAACCTTTCTACATGCATTCTTCCCCTCTTTGTGGCAACGTTTGTTTTTTCCAGATTTTTTTTGTTTTTATTTTTTTCCTTTATTTTACATACCGGCCACAGTTTCCTCTCCTTTCTCCTCCCGTCCCCTCCCCCCACCTCCTTCATCCCTCTGGCTGTCCCATCCACTCCTCCTTTGTCTCCATTCAGGAAGGGGCAGCCCTCCCATGGGAGTCAACAAAGCATGGCACATCAAGTTGAGGCAGGGCCTAACTCCTCCCCCGGCATCAAGGTTGGGTAGGGCAGCCCAGCGTGGGGAATGGATTCCTAAAAGTGGCAACGGTTTTAAACATATTATTCACATACTTCAAATTCCCCGTTTCAGAGCCCAACTATTGTAATTGAGTAATATTTGAGCTAGAGATCTTGATCATTTTGTCTCTTAGTAGATAGAGTGCTTTTAAAATTTCCTCACAGAATTTATGACTAAAGATGAAACATGGTATGTGGGGAAGGAAAAATGGACGGGTCTGTCTGTCCAGTGTTGGGCCCTTGCTGTAAGGGTGTTTCAGAGTCAGAATTAAACTGGGTTTCCATTTTGTTATTGGTAGCCTCAGTGCAGTGTAGACCTTAAAACTCCAATTCTTGCCTTTTATAAGGAGTGGGGAGGTTGTTTGCAAGAGGGTTTTGTTAAAACTGGGCCCATGGTCACCTTTGTTTTCTTCTTCTTGTTCCCATGAGGGTCTCTCTCTGTTTTCACTCTGCTATTGAGCTGCTGGGTGGTCACTGGTGTGCTCTGCCAGTTCAGGGGCTGTTCTAGTCTCAAGTAGAATCCATGTTCCCATGTCTGGGGCTCAGGACCTTCTGGCTTGTCTGGTCTGCCCTCCGGCTGTAGGGAATCTCTTTCACAGTTCCACCCCACACCTTCCCACCCTTTCCCAGAAGTTTGTATTCTGTTCTATTTATTGACCTTCATGTGTCTCTCCCTGTGGTCTAAGAACACCAGGGTCTGCTGTTCCTCCTGGAGGGATAGCAGGCTTTTACAGGTTTTTATGCACAACTGACTTTTCCTAGCATAGCCTTCTGCTCTCCATGACTGATACTGGCAGTTGCCTTCTCTGCTCCTACCCTGTCTTTCATGTAGGTATCTGCTGGACTCTGGGAAGAGGAGCTTCTAATGAGATGTGCGTTCTCTTGTGCTCGCCACTCCCATGGGTTTTGTTCTTGTGTAGTCTACACCTGAACTTCAGAAATTACCTGGAAATATGAACTTAATTGCCCTCCCTAGCTGGCCCAGCATGTGCCATGCCAGTGAGGACTAGTGAAAAAGTCATCTCCTCTTAACCCTCAGATTAGTTGACTGCTTTATGACCCTCTCTTCCTGGTTAGTTTAATCAAAGGTATTTCACAGAGATCCAGATTTTTATTATTATTTAAAGGGAGACACATTATTTCCAATGCCCTACTTCTTAAACAGAAGTGGGCTCTTCAAGTTGGTGTATGGAACACTGTGCCCTGAGATTGAACTGGACCTTCTTATGACATTGGATAAGGTGTTTGGGTGGAGGAATGAATGAGAAGCTGGCGTCACATTGAAGAGTTCTGAAATACGTGGGAAACGTGTCTACTTAGTCCTGTTAACGTGCTTATGAAAAGTTGCTATTTGCACATATGGTAACCTCTGAGATCATCTTGTCAGAGGTGACCTGATAAGGACCTGTATAGCACATGATCCAGGCTTGGAAACTGTGAGGCTGAGTCAGAACTTAATGGATGGATGGAAGGAGAAAGGCACTCAAGAAGGAGGAAATCACAAACATTCATGAACGCTAGCTTATAGACAGTCTGACATCTCCAGATCATGGAGCTAGAGCCTGGGTCCTTGTGTTTTCTGTGCTAAGAGTTTGGCCTCTCTCTCCTGCAAACAGCTGAGCATTACAAAAAAAGGCCATAGGGATGAGACCAGAGAGCTCTGTTTTGGAATAACTCTCACATCAGTTCTGAAATGAAGTTGGAGTGAGCTGTATATGCCAGGGGAGGGGGCTATGCAGTGGCTTATAGGAAGGAACCGTGTAAATCAGAGTGAACACATTCTTTCCACTAGAGGTGGAAGTCCAGGTCTTAGACACCTGAAGATGTGATGCTCAGGACTGGATGAGAGTCAACATCTCTAGGTACTAAGGGCAAAAGAAAGAGATGAAGATGGCACCCATGCGGGGGGAGAGAGAGAGAAAGAGAGGGAGGGTCCATCTCCTTCCCTTTCTTTTGTGCTTGAGGCCTGCAGGGCCAAGTGGACTTGGGAGAAGGACTGGGGAAAACTAGGTTTCTTCTTTCTTCCTGGGAAGGGAAGCCCTCCCATTCAACCTTAGCATTCTGACTTTGAATCCCACCCACCTCTTCCCATTTCACAGGGAGCAAAGGGCCATAGGAGATACTGGAGGGACCCATGCATGTGGAGGCAGAGGATGGACATCTGTAAAGAGAGGTGTGCTACCATGGCCTCTCCTAATCACACGCGCATGGAACACCCTACTATACACAGAGTGCCATGGGAGGCCGACAGGCACAAATGAGACAAACCATAGGCTCTTCCTTGAGCTTTTTCCGAGGCTGTGTCATTTGTCTAATCTGTTCCCAAGGATCCAAAAACTGTTTTCAAAACCCTGGCTCTTGGGTATGGGGGGATTGATTTGTATTGTGGCCTTTGAGTGAAGACAGTCTTGTTAGTCCAGATTACTCATGGCCATGGACAGAGGAACATGACTAAGTTGCCTCCAGGAACCTCCACTTTTCTCCCTTTCCCAGAGGTGAAATGACCCATGCATTTACTCCAATTGCCTTTTAGCCATTGAGCAAACGCTCTTGTCTGTCTCCTCTCAGAATCAACACTGAGCAACCCTAGGATGTACGACCGGACTCTCAGCTGTACAGATGTTAAGATACCTGTAGGTTTAAAATAAAATATATTTACTTTAGCTATGAGTTCTATCTCAAAGAATCTTCCTGTAGTTATTTTTCCCCTTTATTACCCAGGGGTAGTGTAAGCCATTCTGTGGGAGAGAGCTATCTGGAGAGAGGCGAGGAAAATCAGCATCCTAATCTAAGATTTATGTGCACTTTTTGAAAAGCCTTATCAAGCTTGCTTTTCCCGTTTAATCTTGAGTTCTTTTCATAATGTCGTATCTTGATTTTATGTTCCTTAATGTGCCATATTTTTCTGCACAATAGATTTTAAGCTAAATTGGCCCAAAACAAGAGGGATACTGAATGCTTTCTGTAACCATGGAAACATTTCTGGGCACTTACCGAGGACCTGGCTGCCAGTAGTAAATGTAACAGAGAAAATAGACACGCTTCATTTAGCAGTTGCTGATGATTAAGAGGCAGAGAGAGTACTTACAGTGACATCCCAAGATAGGCTTTTTGGTTTAAAGACCCAGATCCAAACACCAACTTCCCATCGGAAAAGCAGCTGTGACACCCTTGATATGTCTCAGGAAGGAGTTCTAATCGTGTTTGAAAATCTTCTTTGTTTTCAGCTTTTCGCTTGAGAGAGAGAGGGGGGGGGGGGTTAAAAAACCACATATATTTGTTTCCAAGAAACATGCTTGCTATTTCCTGAAATAGCCTGCTAATGGAATTAATGTGTTTCAAGTCCATTGCCATGTAGAACTTTGGAAACAATCCTTGGCAAGATGGACTGGATTTAGATGACACAACAGCAGGCTCTGAGAGCATGGTGACATAATGTCACTTTCTAGCCAGGTTTCTGTACCAGGGGAAGGTAATGTGGAAGGGAAAAACAATCCCACCAGGCTCTTAGTTTGTGGCTGGTGTCAACCATCATGGATGGAAGAGCCTTGAGATTGTTGGTAGCAGTTAAGAGTAAGTGGTGTCAGATATTACAGTGCAGCCAGTTCAACTTCAACCAGGCTTCCTCTTTTCTGTAGGATGTGTGGCTACATGACAGCTGTTTCCTCTTTCCCTTTCTTCTTTTCTTTGCCAAGCAGGAACTTTGCGTTGCCATTGCAGGAATGTGGTCCTGAAAGCAAGCCTATCTCACGCTAAGTCTATCTTTACCTATTAGTCCTGGCTTACACAGCACTTGCCAACAAGTTTCTTTGTTATCCAGAACCACCTAGGGAAAAGGTTTATTATTCTGCCACGCTTTGAGGGTCTGTCCTCTGGAAGCTTCATGAACTCAATTTCCTTGATATTCCATCCTGCACATTTTAGAACAGCTAACCATTAGCGATGTTCGAGGAGCTGGCATGCACTTTTCAGATCTTGGCCCTGAGGCATGGGCATTGCTGCTGCTGCTGCTGCTGCTGCTGCTGCTGCTGCTGCTGCTACCTGTTTCTGGAGTTTCGTGTCATTCTCTGAAGAAATGTCAGGGAGGCAACAAAACTTTAGATGGACAGAAATTTGGGGCTGCAGAGATGGCTCAGCCATTAAAAGGCTAGGCTCACAGCCAAAAATATAAGAAATTTGAAGGTCTAATTTATGGCAAGGATCAAAGTATGGATCCCTGTTGCTAGAGTTTTCCTGCCTAGCCCACAGTCAGGACAAATCTCTCTCACCTGCCAGGCCCATGGACGCTCAAAGCCCCTGTGGTCTCACAACCCATGTATAAAATAATCACTCAGACGCTTATATCTTATAAACTGTATGGCCATGGCAGGCTTCTTGGTATCTAGTTCTTATATCTTAAATTAACCCATTTCTGTTAGTCTATAAGTTGCCACGTAGCTTGTGGCTTATCAGTACCTTACATCTTGCTTGTCATGGCAGCAGCTGGCAGTATCTCTCTACCCAGCCTTCCACTTCCCACAATTCTCCTCCTCCTTGTCCTGCCTACTCTATCCTTCCTGCCTGGCTACTGGCCAATTAGCACTTTATTTATTTTAACCAATCAGGGCAACATATTTGACATACAGAACATCCCACAGCAGATCCCATATTTCCCACCCTGATTTCTGTTTGTTACTATGAAAGGATGCTGGGGAAATGGAAGAGTAGGTCTATGTGACATAATAAAATCCATGCTCCCCCCCATTTTTCCATGCTCACTGTTATTAGGAATAGATTAGAGGAATTTAAGGCAAGTTACAATCCAAATAAGTTTCAACTCTATTTTATCATTTCTCAAGGGATCACAAATTCTTCTGTGGTTGTGGGATTAGTTAATGAAAACTGTTGTGAAGTTTCCTTTGCCCTTGTAATATATCCAGGGGTGCCCTTATGTTCAGTTAGTCAATCTAAAGGAGGGGGTGCTGGGGCCAGCCAGGAACCACGAGCTTCCTGAAATGATTTCTTGATATGTCTTCATGCTGAGGGAGACTCTTGTTTGCTGTGTGTTTAGTTTTTCAAAACCATGGCTACACATGCACCATCTTCTTCCCCTCTGCCAGTGTCTCTTCTGTCACAGTCCCATCCTTCCCCTGTTGTTTGAATCTTAGATGGTCTTTTAATAAAAAAAACCCAGAGCCAGATATCAGGGTGAAAGCTGAAAGATCAGAGAAGCAGTACAGCCAGCTACTAGTTCTTACCTCTACAAAGTCCTCAGCCTAAAGAGAGTGAGTTCCTGTTTCCTCATGCCTTATATACCTTTCTATGTCCTGGCATATTACTTCCTGGGATTAAAGGCATGTGTGCTTCCCAAGCAAAGGCATGAGATCAAAGCAAAGGTTGGAATTAAAGGTGTGTGCCACCACTGCCTGACCTCTATGTCTAATCTTGTGGCTGGCTGTTCTGCTTCTCTGATCTTTCAGCTTTCACCCTGGTATCTGGCTCTATTTTTTTTTTTTTTAATTAAAAGACCATCTAAGATTCGAACAACATTTCCCCACTGAGACTTCTTCACATCCACTCCTGAGACTCTTGTTTCCATAGAAGAGACTTACGATGGGAAGTGTCTGCACTAAGATTTAAGTTGTCCTTCTCTCTGGATTTCTGCTGCTGATGCTGAGGGGAAGTCTGGGCCCTTACTAATGGAGTTCTGAGTGCCCTTTATATTTCTTAGCTTTTAAATCCATTTGTGAGACATTTCAAAAGCACAGAAAAATATAGAGGAATATCACAAATCTGTCACATAACTTGGCCACGTCTTAGCATTTTGCTATATTTAATTCAGATTTATTATAAAGAAGCCATCTAGGCCAGATGGAAATAAAGTCTCCTGAGAGAGCCTCTTTGCTTTTTTACTTTTCTCTACTCACTAGGGGTAGAACACATCTATATTTGGGGATTATGATTCCAACTGTGTTTTTTATTCTTTTGCTGACAAGCATATGTATCTATAAGCTATACATGCTTTTTGGGATGCTTGTGTGAGTGCATGTACATGGAGAGCAGAGGACCACCTCAGGTGTCATCCTCAGGAGTATTACCTACCTCCTCTGAGACATGTTTTCTCACTGGTCCAAGCTTTCCAAAGAGGTTAGGCTGGCTGCCTAACAAACCCCAGGGATCCCCTGACTTTGTTTCTTTAGTGCTGGGATTACACGTATGTCACCACACCTGGAAAATCATACCCTTACATGTTTCCAAAGCTTATACAAATGATATAATATCAAACACACCCTGTAACTTGTTTTCTCTTCCCATTCAGTGTATGTTTTGAGTTATATGGATATATGTAAATTGGTTGATGTCACCTGATTTTGTAGTGTTAGTCAGCTGCTCATCAAGCTATTCTTCATGCCTTGCTAGGGTTGCTAATAGTCTGATAACATGAATATCTTTGTGAACAGGTACACTGGAGTTCATTTTTATGGAGCCACAATCCTACTTCAAATCCTTCTTAAACTAGGACATTTCTTCCCTGGTTGAGGTTCTTTGAATAAATTGTCATCGCCTCTTGCTTTTTCCTCGGGTGGTTCAAATTGGTTCCTGTTCCCCTGCAGCCAAGAGAGTTGTAATCAATACAGTACTTTAGTCACTTAAAGAATCTAACTTTTGGCTGGGTGGTGGTGGCGCACGCCTGTAATCCCAGCACTCGGGAGGCAGAGGCAGGTGGATCTCTGTGAGTTCGAGGCCAGCCTGGTCTACAGAGTGAGTTCCAGGAAAGGCACCAAAGCTACACAGGGAAACCCTGTCTCGAAAAACCAAAAACCAAAAAACAAAAAAAAAGAATCTGACTTTTAGAAGTTGTGCAGTTTTCCACAGTGTGTTTAAATAATGAATAAGTGATTGAGAACATGAAGCAGACACTTGGAATTGTGTGTTCATCTTCTCTAGATCATAGCAGGTTTCAAAAGCTAAATGAGAGCAGCAAGCCTTTTCTGGCACTCCCTCGCTTCTGGTCTGTTTTGATCCTGCGGAAAGGACCAAACTGTGTTCAGAAAGATGGTTAGCTGTTCTCTGCTATGTGAGCCCATGGCAAGAACTGACTCTCATTTGAGTCCGGCTGAAACGGTTTGCATGTGAGCCAGTATTTCTTTTCCTTCTGCTTTTCTTTGCAAAGTTGGACATAACCGTAAAAGGCATTATGGCTTTTGCCTCAAGAGCTACACTATTTTCCCACCTGAACCGACCTTAACTCACATGAGGAACTTCTCAGTGTCTTATAAGCAAAAAACAAACAAACAAAAAAACAAGAATAAAAAAGGGGGAGTGAGCTCAAATAATTGATCAATCTTGGTGCAAGTTAGTTTCATGGGACTTTTATCCAGAAGTTCAACTTTTCTTTGGGATGTAATGTTTTTTCTTCTGTCTCAAATTTCTTGTCTATATTTTCTTCTGGGTTGGTTCTATTCTCAAACGGCATGATAATGAAATGGCTGCTAACCGCCCCCCCCCTTTTTTTTAAAATATGCTATTTGGTTACAATTTGGTAGAGAAAAATATCCCCACTTTCTGGAAATTAAAAATATTAATTTTGGAATCTGAACCACCTGGTTCAATTTGCTTGATTGGATTTGAATTATGTGGCACATATTAGTGATAATGAAAGTCATGGAGCTGTGATGCTCTGATTAGCCAGGCCTATGTGTCTCATGCCACTTCTGGAGAGGGAAGTTAAAAGGACCTTTTCCAGAAGCATAGTCTGAAAGTGATGTGAGGGAAAAGAGGAAAATGGAGATTCTAGAAGCTGGGAGAAGAGATGTTGTATTGCACAAGGAGCCATGTCGGAGGAGTCCATGTCTTTCACAAACATTGCCACTGTTCTTATTTTGTATTTTGGTTTGGCTTACAAGTTACCTTCAGGAATAAGTCTAGATTCTGGTGTCACTGCATGCGCTTTATGTCATCCCAGGTGCCAGAAACAGCTGCTTTCTGGTGCATACGGACGCACATCTGCCAAACCAGGCTAAACAGTCTTTCATCTGCTGCCCTGCATCATCTGTTCCTGCTGATCTAGTTAATCGTTCCTTTGGATGTTAGAAAATGCCCCAAACATCTGTCCCGGCTGAGGTAACTACACAGAATCTCTTTTAGTTAGCTACAGCTGTGTAATAGATCATCCCAAAATTTAGCGGCTTAAACCACACCCATTTGTGTCCGTTTCTGTGGGCAGGCTTCTGGGTACATTTTAGCTGAGTCCCTCGCTCAGATGTCACCAGGCTGTAAGAAAAGAACAGCTGGGTTCTAGTCTTATCTGGGCTTTGGGCAGGAGGAAAATTCACTTCAAAGCTCTCCCAGGTTCTTGGAAAAATGAATGCTCCTGTAGACACAGGACTGAGAGCACTGGATTCTCTACCTGCAATTCCTAGAGGCCCCTAGACTTGCTTCTGCAAGATAGTTGCTTCCTTTGTCAAAGTGTAGAGTCTGGTATCAAAAAGAACACCGTGTTGTGTAATGCAGTCATGGATGCAGGCATCCTGCCACATTTGTCATGCTCTGTTGGTACAAGAAAATCACAAACGCCACCATTGGGCGGTGGGGAGGGGGGCGGGGGGGACTCAAACAAAGATGTGGACAGTAGAGTGTGGGCTATGGTGGTCTGCCTACTACTGGGGCTTAGGTTGGCCATTTACATGGAGAAATGACATGAGAAGAAAACATTACTAAAATATCTTGATGAGTTATTTGCTCTCATTTTTTTTTTTTTTTTTTTTTTTTTTTTAGTGGAAAATGGTATTTTTATCTTGAAAGGCAACTGCTATTTTACCTTGGCTGTTCTGCAAATGGAACATTCAGGATCCGTTCTTACTTAAGAAGCCTTTGGGTAGAAGCTAGATCTGTGGACTCAAATTGGTTTTGAAATCGTAAGCAGTGAAAAAAGAAGCAGATTTCACAGCAAAAGCCAACACTGGCACATGGTTTCTTATGGAAAATCCCCAAGCTGGGAGACTATGCTATGAGTCTTGATTGGTTTGGTAGATCACTTGAGGTGAAGACCTTCTCAGTTGCTGTTATCAGTACTAATAAATACAGCATTGACAGGAATTCACTAAACTGTACCCCAAATTATGGGCTAGATATTTTACAAACATTATATTTTAAAATTGTTATTATCAACTCTTAAAGTATGAGCAGGATAATGGCAGATGATTATCTGTTCTTTAGAAGAAAATATATTTAGGAAAGTAATTTGTACTTCCAGTGATAAGGAAACTGGTCTTCCAAACAGTGTGTATCTAACTCCCATCAGGGCTGCTGTCTGGAAACGGGACGATACTCATCCTTTTCCTCTGTTGGTTAAAGTCTAACTCAGTAGCAGTTACTGGCAGCAAAGAAAATTCTTGCCATTATAGTTACTTTTTTTTAAAAAAGAAAAACTTCATTTTTATTATTTTTGTATATGTGGTGTGTGTGTGTGTGTGTGTGTGTGTGTGTGTGTGTGTGTGTGTGTGTTGCTCATATGCCATGGCTCTCAGGCAGAGGTCAGAGGACAACTTTGTGGAATACGGTCTCCACTACTTTTATATGAGCCCATGAGATGGAACTCAAATGGTCCCACTTGAGAAGCAAGTGCCTGTGCCTGCTGAGCCATCTCACTGGCCCCGGCATTATAGTTTCTTCTAGCAAACTTCACTGAGTATGTGGTTTAAGGAAGTCATGTTGAAAACTTACTCTCTCTACCTCCCTTCTTCTGAGTATGAAATGTGCCTCTTTGGCTTGTGTGTTAGGGTTTGCGTCCCCATCTTGTGGTGCTGTTTTGGGGGCACTCTGAGACATTTAATACTGGGGGCTTACCTGGAGGAGGTGTTATTGGAGGCATCTTGTTCCTAGCTCCTTCTTTCTCTCTGTCTGGAGGTGAATAGTCTTCGCCACATACCCCTCTACCCATGTAGCTCTGCCCAAGTTCCCGCACATTGAACCTTCTGAAACAGAACACAAACAAATCTACTTGAGAAGTTGTTTCTGCCACAGTGATGAGAAAAGCACTTCTCCACTCATTGGGATTTGCTGCCTCCTCCACTCCTGCAACCAGCATGCTTTATCACATTGTGAGTGTGCTCCGCAGCTCCTTCGCCATACAATCTGTCACCCCTCCAATTGTACTTATTTTGACAACAAAAATTGTTGACCATGCTTCCCCTAAAACTCACCCATCATCTGGGTTCTAGACTCCACTTGTCCCCGACTTTCTCCTTAACCCATCTAGCCATTCCTTTTCATTTACCTTGTACTCTCGTTTCTATCTCCCACCACATCCTCGTCTCTTGTTTGGACTCCTCTACTATCCACTCACCTTCCTTGGGATGGCGTCATACACCTGAAGATTCAACACACTTAAAGTGATCATGTTCTATGATGGGAGCCCGGTTACGAGAGCAGGAGAGCAGTCTTTCTCAACTTCTCTGCCATCGATTCCACCCAACTTTGTTGGGTCTATAGATACTAAAGCCATTCTCTACCACGTAGAAGTAACTTCTGCCTTCCCTCTCTCACTCTGGGTCTTCTGCGTCCCCCTGTCAGTCCATTTCAGTGATGCCCTATCTGTTCTCTTTGTTTTTGTTTCTCTCTTGTCTTTGTTCATTTGAAACTGCATGAGATCTCTTTGCCTACAAGAGCATTTCTGCGAAAAGACACATAGCCCCTAATGATTTGGGCCCATGGCCTTCCAGCATCTGAAAACACACAAATGACCCTCATACCTAAAACCGTTGCTTCTCTCCCCGCCCCTATGAGGAGTGTAAAGGGTTGGCTGACTTCCCTCATTGAGTGGATTGCAAACCTCATCACCTCCAGGGAGTAAGCCTTCCCTGTCTTCTGTCTACAGTCATTATCAGTCTACAGGGTTCCTTGCCCCACCCTTTCCTGGCAGTTGGCTTTTTTGCAGTGATGAAAATCACACTGTGTTTGTTAGTAATGTACATTTTATGTTTCAATTTTTAAAAATAAGTTCCTGTGCTGTTTCTTAAAAAGAAATTTACATCCTGGCACTTAGCATAACATCTGTTTCATGAAGGAGAAACAATAAAACAAAAACCAAATTCTTTAATGAGCAAAACCAAGCCTAATATTAGCTGCTACAAATGGGTCTTATCACCCTTAGGAAGATGGTCCATGTGTGAATATCCCTGTAGATGAATTTCTAAACAGTCCTATTAAATAAGAAACAGAGAGACAAATACAGGGGTGCAAGCCGTAGAGAACAGAGAAATAGTGAGAGCCACCAACTAACCTTAGCTCACCACACCACTGTAGCTTACTCAGAGAGGGAGCTTCTCCCTGTCTAACCTGTGCCTTTATTGCCTTCCTGTTCTGCCTTCTCATTGGCTCTTAGCCCAGCTACCCCCCTTCTTTGTCACTGACTGTCTATACAGACCTCCAGGTCTCTATAGTTGGTCCTGGGATTAAAGGCATGTGTCATGGTGCTTGGCTGTGTCCTTGAACACACTGAGTCTCTGCCTGTCATGTGATTGGATTAAGGGTGTGTGCTACCACTGCCTGACTTCTGTTTATGCCTGGCTATGTCCTCTGATCTCTAGGCAAACTTTATTTTTTAACATACAAATAAAATATCACCACATACCCCACAAGCAATTATAGTTTATGGAAACTGGAAGGGTGCAACTCTCCAAGGTTCTTGACATTTTGACACAATATTTGCCTTAGGAAGACATCAGGAAAAAGTACAGAATCTATAACAATTTATTTTGATTTTCTCTATCCAGGAGCAATGAACATCTAAAAGGCAAGTGCTAGGGACTAGGGTTTTTTTTCCCCCCCTCTTTTCACCTGAAAGTTTAGGTGTTGAAACTGAGTCAACCAAGTTGAAGGTATTAGGAGGTAGAGGCTTTGGGATGTGAGCTACACACTGACCAGTGGGATTAATGTTCTTTTTGAAGGCTCCAAAGAACACAGCCTTACCTCTTCTGCCATGTTGGAAGAGAAGAAGAGTCCTTTAACTATGATCCAGAGAGTAAATTCTCAGTACCTACTGGATATACAGGTGCCTTGATCGTGGCCTTGTGCCTTAGTTACTATTCTATTGCTATGAAGAGACACTATGACCACAGCAACTCTTATGAAAGACAGCATTTAATTTGGAGCTTGTTTATGGTTTCAGAGGTTTAGTCCATTATCATCACAGTGGGGAGCATGGTAGCATGCTTGGCACTGGAATAGTAGCTGAGAGCTACATCCTGATCCACAGGCAGCAGGAAGAGAGTGTGGAATGCATCTAGTGGGGGCTTTTAAAACCTCGAAGCCCACCCCCCCCCCCAGTGACATACTTCCTCCTTCAAGACCATACCTCCTAATCCTTCTCAAATAGTTCCACTCCCTGATGACTGAGCATTCAAACGTATGACCTATGGGGGGCATTCTAATTCAACCCACCACACCTTGCTAGCTTCCAGACCTGTGAGAAATGAATTCCTGTTGCTCATATGTCTATAGTATTATTATAGCAGTCTGTCTGACTTGGTAATAAGTGACAAAGAACTGAGACTGTGACAGTACTACTCTTCAACTTTTTTCACTGAGACGTAAGGCAAGACAGAATCCTGCCCTGGGCCAGCAGTCACATAGCTCTGGCTTCTGTGAGGCCTCTGTGATGCCCCATGCAGGAGAGCTGCAAAGGCACTCCTGTCAGCCAGCAAACCACTGCAGTGTTCCCCAAGAGCCATCTCAGAGGCTCTGGCAACAGCAATTGTGCTTTCTCTAGGGACAAAAGATCAAGGGGGCACTCACTCCTCTTTGGCACTCTAGTTGTGGAAATGAAGTCATAGCATTTCAGAGTCAGTGGCACAGCCCCAAGTCATTTCTAAGATATGTCCCTGTATTAAAACTTTTTCAGCCAAGATGAGAGAGCTGTTATACAGGCTAGATAAGGTCCTTTCCTTCAGCATGCTGAAAAAAAAATTATTTTGTTCATTATTAATCTAGTTTTTGGTGTATTCAAGTACATTTTTTTTTGTACTTTAAAGTTATGGCACAGATTGCAATGGAATTATTGTCAAATTTTAAGTACTTGAGCCTTAAGTATGTTACTAAAAATGCCATGATTTAAATTACATTAACTTTGGGTCATACATGTTTGGGATCTCCTGCTAGATTGTAAACACCTGTGATGGATAATCTCAGCTTTCAACTTGACACACCTGGGAAGAGGGACCCCCCCCCCCCCCCCAGTTAGGATTGACGCTATCAAAGTGGCCCATAGACATGTCTTTAAGGGTACTTTCTTGGTTGTTAATTGATGTAGGAGAACCTATCCAACTATGGGTGGCACCTTTCCTAAGCAGGTGGACCTAGGCTGTATAAAAAATAAGTAGCCGAACATAAGACATGGAGCAAGCTAATAAGCAGAATTCTTCTCTGGGCTCTGCTTCAATTCCTGCCCCCAGGCTTTTGCTCCCTTGCTGATGGACTATCTAACCTGTAAGCCAAATAAATCCTCTCCAGGCTGCTTCTGGCCAGGGTTTCATCATAACAGCAGAGAAGCAAACTAGAACAGAAGTCTATATCAGAAATGGGGTTGCTTCTGTGACAGCTCTAACAGTGACTTTTACAGGGGTGATTGTAGAAGATTTGGCACCTTGTACTGAAAAAGCCTCTGAGTGTTTACAGCTTAGTGAACAGTTCTGTGGGAACTTGGGAGATAAGAATACTGAGGAGGAAATAAAACCCCAGACAATGGAGGGCTGGCTTGTGAGGTTTTGGTGGAAAGTTTGAGAGCCCCACAAAGACTCTATCATAGTGGTTTGTATGATAATATATTTGAATTAAAAATCATAGAAGGGAAACCTTCTGTGTTTCATAAGGGCAATGGATGCTGGTCAGATGTGCTGAAGGATCTATTACAGTTAATAAGAAACCAGCATATTTGAAGTGAACTTTCCTGGGAAGTATTTCCTCAGAGTTACCACACAGAAGCTGTGGTCTAATGGGAAAAGGTTAAATTTTAAGCTGGTAGTAGAACTTAACAATGTGTAAGAATCTTCTGCACACTTTGAAGGTATGAAGGAGTCATAGAGAGAAATGGGGGCTGGGTACCATGTGGCAGAGTTAGAGTCCCCACAGAGAAGCCCTGGGAGGCCATTAGTGAAGAGGAAGTCTCAGTTTTGGTAGAGACCCCAGGATACCGAAGATGCCAGGACCATGGGATGACCACCAAGGACAGAGGCAGGCATGGAGCATCTGACATAAGCCTGCAAGACAAGAGTGTGGGCTGTGGATGATAGAGATGAAGAGGTGGAGCTACCTAAGGGCTTTGGAGCTCAGAAGAGCATAACTCAGTCCCAGATATCAGGAGCTATTTCTATTGTTGGGTTAGGGTTCTGCTTTGATCTCATTACAACTCTGCCATGATTTCCCCTTCTTATAATAAGGAATTGTACAGCTCAACCTGGTAGATTCAGTCCGGGCAGGTCCAGTCCCCTCCTCCCAGGATGAGCAAAGTGTCCCCACATAAGTCCCAGGTTCCAAACAGCCAGCTCATGCACTAAGGACAGGTCTGGGTCCCACAGCCTGGGTGCCTCCCAAACAGTTCAAGCTATTCAATTGTCTCACTTATCCAGAAGGCCTGATCCAGCTGGGGGCTCCACAGCTTTTGGTTCATAGTTCATGTGTTTCCCTGTTCTTTTATCAATCTTGGTCTCAACAATTCTCGCTCATACAATCCCTCCTCTTTCTCACCAATTGGACTCCTGGAGCTCCACCTGGGAACTGGCTGAGGCTCTCTGCATCCACTTCCATCAGTTATTGGATGAGAGTTCTAGCTACCAGGTTGAGCTGAATCCCCAGGGGAGTCTTTGCCCTGGAGGAGATGGGAATGGGGGATGGGCTGAGGGGAAGGGGGGACAGGAGTGGGGAGGACAGGGGAATCCATGGCTGATATGTAAAATTAAATTAAATTATAAAAAATAAGGAATTGTACAACTTGTATTTGATTTATAGAAGGCCACAGTTAAGAGACTTTGGATTTCAAAAAAAAAATGGGCTTTAAATCTACTTTTTTTTCTTCATTTTGAAAATTTTCTTTTTTTGAAACAGCTGGGTCTGGTCTAGAATTCATTATGTAGAATGGACTGGTTTTGAACTCAGAGAGATACACCTGCCTTGGCTTCCTGAATGCTGGGATTAAAGGCATGTACTCTGTGCCTGGCTCTGATTAAAAAAAAAAAAAATGACTCTGGGACTTTAAACGTTGTACTATATTTTATCCTATGATATTAATACGAGATCTTGGGAATAAGAAAAGGTTATGTCCTAACAGTGGGGTGTGTGTGTGTGTGTGTGTGTGTGTGTGTGTGTGTGTGTGTGTATGAGAGAGAGAGAGAGAGAGAGAGAGAGAGAGAGAGAGAAGAAGAAGAAGAAGAAGAAGAAGAAGGAGGAGGAGGAGGAGGAAGAGGAGAGGAGGAGAGGAGGAGAGAGGAGGAGAGGAGGAGAGAGGAGGAGAGGAGGAGAGAGGAGAGGAGAGAGAAGAGGAGAGAGAAGAGGAGAGAGGAGAGGAGAGAGAAGAGGAGAGAGAAGAGGAGAGAGAAGAGGAGAGAGAAGAGGAGAGAGAAGAGGAGAGAGAAGAGGAGAGAGAAGAGGAGAGAGAAGAGGAAGAATTTGACCAAATGTGGACTTGTGGTGATGTTGTCAACTTTCATGCCTGGAATCTCAAATGAAGAATTGCTCCATCAGATTGGCCTGTGGGCATGTCTGTGGCACATTTTCTGGAATGCTAACTGATAAAGGAGGGCACAATCAACTGTGGGTGGTACTCTTCCTAGACAGGTAGGAAGCTGAACATGAGCCAGGAAGCAAGCTAATAAGCAGTGATCTTCCATACTCTCTGCTTCAGCTCCTGCCCTCAGGTTCGTGCCTTGGCTTCCCTGAAGGTGGTTGGTAACCTGTGAGTCAAATAAACTTTCCCCTCCTGTGGAGGTTTGAATAAAATGCACTCCCCCCATGAGGAGTGGCACTATTAGGAGGTGTGGCCTTGTTTAGATTAGGTGTGGTCTTGTTGGAGGAAGTGTGTCACTGAGGGCCAGGCCAGTGTCTCAGTTTCTCTTCCTGCTATCTATGCATCCAGATGTAGAACTCTCAGCTCCTCCCCAGCACCGTGTCTGCCTGCACATTGCCATGCTTCCTGAATGATAATAGACTAAACCTCTGAACTGTAAGCCAGCCCCAGTTAAATGTTTCCTTTGTAAGAGTTGCCTTGGTCATGGTGTCTCTTCACAGCAACAGAAACCCTAAGACACTTCCCTAAATTGCTTTTGGTTAGTGGTGGGTTTTTTTGTTTGCTGTTTGTTTGTCTTTGTTTTTTTTGTTTTTTCAAGACAGTGAGCGAGGGTCCCTCTTTTCCCACATCCTCTTTGGTTGATTTTTCCCAATTTTGACTGTGGTAAGATGAAAGGTGTTTTGATTTTCATTTCCCTAATTAGTAAGGACGATGAACACTTTTTGAGACATTTCTTAGCCATTTTCATTTCTTCATTTGAGAACTTTCTGTTCAGGTCCCACATCCATTTTCCTGGTAACAAGCAAATCTAGGATCTAGGGTGAGTCCCGAAGGGAGAGAGACAGGTTAGAACAAAGAAGGGCTAAACCAGACGGTATTAGAACTAGAGGTCTTTGGGTCCGCACCACGTGTTAGATAGTGCTGGAGTCTGTGGTAGGAAATCCGGTTTTCTACTCTTTAAGACAGAGAAGATTAACATAACACCTCAATTAAATTTATTATGGATTTCCAGTTCGTGTATTGTTTTTTGGGACAGCCCGAGCTGGCGATCCCTCCACCCATCTTCTTTCTCCTTGGCCCTTTCTCTGTTCTTTAGTAGTTGTCTAGAGAGTCTCCAGTTTATATTTTGCTTCCTCTCTCCCCTCTACATACAGGACATGCCAAAAACTTCTATTCTTCCGTGTAGCCCTATTACAGAGGTGCGTGTCACCACACCCAGAAATTAACCACAATTTGCCCAAGATTGGTTGAATTGAACTAGTAGGTATCAGTTTTCCAAGGCAGGAAAGGGGCAGGAATGTGGAATACCCCGGAGAATCTTCCCTATTTCCCCCTCTCTTCAGGACTGGGTTTCACCAGCCTGTGTCTGTCCTGAGCGAAAGGTCTCCTTACGTTAGGCTCGTCTCGGTAAGTTCGGTCCATCTCGATACTTTAGGTCCGTTTCTGGCGCGAGTGGGTTTAAGCTCCCGGATTCTTCCCGGAGTTAGCATCTGGGGCTCTAGAATTTAGCTGGACAGTAATTCTAAGAGAGTTTGAAGTTTATAGTAGGAGCTTGCTTGAGTCAATTTCAGACTACCTCCCACCCCTACCGCCGCTGCGTTTCCGGTTCCCAGCCAGCGGTAGGACAGCAGCACACCAGCGCCGCTTTGGGGTGACCCTGCACAAGGAAGGATAATGCCTTCCGTCCACAGGCAGGCTGTGTGCTGTAGTTCTGCTTTTGATTTTTCCTTTTATTGAAAATAAATTTCTTACATAATATATCCCCGTCAATGTTTCCTCTTCCTCCATGCCTCCTATCCAGATCCACTCCCTTTCTGTCTTTCATTAGAAAAGAGCAGGCTAGGGGTTGGGGATTTAGTTCAGTGCTAGCGGCCCTGGGTTCGGTCCTCAGCTCCAAAAAAAAAAAAAAAGAGCAGTCAGTTTTCGGAGAGTGCGGTCCTTCTGTCTTAGCACAGAACCGAGTTGTTTAGGGATCTCTACGGGACTCCCTCGATAAACAGCTCAACGGAAGGCAACCCAGTCCCACTCCTGGAAGCCTTGCCTCTCTACAAGAGATAGTCAGTTCGGACTCTGTATTCTCCATTATTAGGAGTCCTTGCTAGGATCACCCTCACAGATCTCAGGAAGTTTCCTCTGCTCTAGGGTTCCCTATCTCTCCCTCAGTGTCCCCCAGTTCCAGCTGTCTCTCTCTGCACTCTCTCCTTCTATTTCTCTTGCCCCTCATACCCAATTCTTCCTGTTTCAGGCCCCATCTACCCCTAAGGGAGCTCAGGCCCTACACTGTCTGGGTGGCGAGGAACTAGAGACTGGATTACCCAGAGACCTACAGTAGAACTGAACACAGTAGGCAAAAAACAAAAACAAAACAAAACAAAAACAAAAAAACCCAACCAACCTTATTATTTCTACTGATATTCTGCTGTATTCATAGATCAGTGCCTTACTCTGTCATCATCAGAGCCCAAGCAGCACATGGGAGTCGGTGCAGAGACACACAACCAGACTTGCAGAGAGAGAGTCCAAATTCGAGGTTTCCCTCAGGTCTCTCCCCGTGGAGATCTGGGAACCCTAAGAAAGATGGGGAGGAAAGACTGTAGGAGTGAGAGGGGATGGCGGACACCAGAACACAGCCCACTGAATCTACTAAGCTGGACTCCCATGGGCTCACAGAGACCAAAGCAGCAATCACACACATGTGTACACACACACACACACACACACACACACACACACACACACACTTAACAATTAATGAAGAAAAGAAGCCACAAATTTGAAGGAGAGCAAGAGAATTTTAAGAATGAATTTTCATGTTAATTTTAATTGTTAAAGTAGTATTAAGGAGCACTTGAAAGGCTGGGCATGGTGGTATATGTGTATAATCTGAGCACTTGGCAGGTGGGATGCTGGGGTTGGGGACAACTGCTTCAAGTTTGAGGCAAGCTGGGTCTGGAAAAAAAAATTAGTGAGGGGATTGATTGAGGAGAACACACTGGGAAAAGCCATCAAATGTCAACATTGGGAAGGCTAACATCTTTTTATTTTATAGTACAATGAGTGTTGGAACATTACTTTTTGTAAAATATCATTTTTATTTTGTACTGAGTTTAAAAGTCCATTTTATTAATTTATTCATATACTAATTAATTAGTTAATTGAGACAGGATCTCACTACATAGCTCTGGTTGTCCTGGAACTTGCTCTTTAGACCAGGCTGGCCTTAGACTCTCAGAGATCTTTGTGTTTCTGAGGGAATTTTAAAACATTTGTAAGTGTGAACGTGAAAGAACTAGGCATAGAAACTGTTTTTTTTTTTTTTTTTTTTTTTTTTTTGTAGTATAATCAAGAAAAAGGAAACAGGAGAAACTGAATGAGATATTTCAATATTGAATTTTGGAACTATTTCTTAAAAGTGGAAATAGGGATGGGACTATACAACTCAGAGGCAGAGCCTTGTCTAACGTAGGAGAGATCTCCAGTCCAATCCCTGACATGAAACAAACAAACAAATAAACAAAAAATAGAAACATCTTTCTCTAGTCCTCTGTGCAAAATTCAGTCTGAGGCTGGGTTTCATGCAATGTGTGGGCCTTTTCACAATTACCCTCAGCCTACTGTTTCTTCCAGAGCTCAACTGAGCACCAGGATTAGGGATGGAATGTCCTTTGGGATCAATGTGGGTGAGTGTGCTATGATAAAGGCAACAGGAGTTTGCATGCTTCTAATTCCCTCAGCAGCCATACTCAACAGTAGGAGCGAGCTCCAGGCTTTCTCACTGAACCTGTGCTCGTGAACAGTGATGCTCATGATGGTTGGTTTGCTGCTTTCAATTGTGAAGATTCTCGATGAGTATCTGGAGGTCACATGGGACTCTAAAAATGATACATTACACTTCCTTTCGGGAATTCTATTCCCAGAATAGTATAGTTCTTTGAAATCCTCATTTAAATGAGCTTCATGATCCGTGGAAGGTGTGAATGCTCACACCTGCTTTGCAAATTGATAAACTACGCCCCAAATTCCCAACAGGTGGTTTGCTTGAAATCAGGTAATGAGTCAGCAGCTCTTCTGTCCTGGGCCCGCTGACTCTCTGACCTTCCTTTCCATGGCACATGAGTTGGGAGAAGAAATTAATAGTAGGAGGGTGCTGACCGTTTTATCTCGAGGCTGTTGTGTTTCCCTGTGTGTATGTGTGTGTACACACTGATGCCGCTTGTGTGTGTTTCTGTGTTTGCCTGTGTTTTCTGAAACATTTTTGCCAAGTGGCATTTTCTTCCCACTTCCCAGATGGTTGTTCTGAATTTTTCCCTTTTTGAAATTGCTCACAAATCAGGAGATTCTGCCTGCCAGTTAACAGATTTTAACAGCAGCTGGTAGGTGACCACCCTGTGCCACCCATTCCTCCCACTTCCTTCCACAATGAAGCATCACTGGGCAGTGCAGATAAATGATGTGATTTGCAGTTTTGAAGAGGGGACAGACAGTAAGTGGGTTTGATTACTGTTGAAAAGATTCTTCACAAATCCAACTGAAACAGGCCTTCTGCTCAGACAACATCCACTTGACCGATTTCTCTCTGACTCCCTGCCCCTTCCCCTGCGTGTGTGTGTGTGTGTGTGTGTGTGTGTGTGTGTGTGTGTGTGTGTGTGTGTGTGTGTGTGTGAGAGAGAGATAGGGGGGGGAGGAGGAAGGGAGGGGGGAGGGAGGGAGGGAGGGAGGGAGAGAGAGAGAGAGAGAGAGAGAGAGAGAGAGAGATCCTCTGTAATACAACAGTATTTCTGTCTATTTTATAGGGTGCTTCCAGGGACAAGTAAGTTTTAAAACTGTAACAAACAAAACTTGCTCCTGAAATATTGAAAAATCGAACTTGTAAAAAAAGTAAAGAGTATCCTACATGGAAATAATTTTGAAATCTTGGAATTTTGTACCAATACAGATATACTCTTATTTCCCTTACTTTGTTGGAAAATAAGAGATAAATTGAGGCCATCTCCGTTATTTCTCCAAATCCTGTCTACCTTTTTACTCTAAATTTTGTTTATTATTTATTTTAATTTTTTTTGGAAAGACAGGGTCTCACTCTGTAGCCCTGGCTGGGCTGGTACTTACTATGCAGAGCAGGCTGGCCTCAACTTTGCAGAGAGCTTCCTGCCTCTGCCTCCCAATGGCTGGGATTACAGGTCTGTGTCACTACACTCAGCCTAAGTTTGTTGCTCTTACTTTACCTTTCACAGCTGGGCTACATCTTGGCTTTCTGCTTGGAGATTTGAGTCATTTTGGTAATTCTGTGATACAGTGTCTGCAGGTTTTATCGCACTTGAAGGTAGCTTTAACCTTCCTATCAGCAAAGCATTATTGTTGTGTGTTGAAGTACATCAGATGGAATGGGTTTTCAGATTGTAGCCATTTGTACTACTAAAACAAAATCCTGCAAGGAAAACAAATCAAGGCCTTGAGCTATCTGCTGCACTGAGCTGGTCACAAGTGTCCATGGTGCTGTATCTTGGTTTCGAGTTGACTAGCGTGTGCTCTAGTACCACACTACCCAGGACACAGGCATAGGTGACTTTAGGCATATTAGTCTCTCCATGTCTCTGTTACTTTGTTTTCATTGAACAACTACCTGGCTAGTTACTATAAAATTGCTGGGAGGACTACATGGCAAATTTATGCAGCACATAAGCTATAGGGTAGATGTACATTATCCGGAATTATTAAACTCAACTTACTTTCATACTTTTCAAATTTCCTTTAAAATATGTATAATGTGTTGAAAATGAAAGGCCATAAAACTCTCAATAAATAAAGCCACCTTCTTTCTCTATATTAAATACAAGTATGCCTAAAAAACAAAAAACAAAAAACAAAAAAAACAAAAACAAAAACCTGACTCTTAACTTGGTTAAGTTCAGAGAAAGAGACTTGGCAATCTGGATTTCGAGTGAGCTAAAATGCATTAATTTGCAGGTCTGTTCACATTTAGCACAAACACTATAGTTAGAAAAACACTGTGGAGCTGTTCAGAAACGGAGATGATGTTCACAGTATATTTTTAAGGTGGAAAAAAATAGTTCAACCTCATTTGAAAGGCAAATAGTTCCTAATCTGCATGAACAGGTAGTTGAACTTTTGGGCATCTTTTCCTTTCTGCTAATCATGAATATGAGAAAGGCTAATGTGAGCCTGGAAAAGAAGAATGATAGTATTTTCTGACTGAAAATAATCTAGAAACCAGAAGTGTCTCCCCATGTCACCACTGAGGAAACAGACCTGGAAAATATAGTTGCCTTGCTCTAAATTGCAGGAATAGGCTTGATAAGGGACAGGCATATGACTCAGGCAATAACTTCAGAGGACCTCACCTCCTTGGGTAAATTAGAGTCCTGATTTGTGGTGATTTCAGCAGATGGATTCTTGACACCCTAGAGGCAGGCCTTGTGATAATTGGAGGCATCTAAATGTGTCTAAGTGTGGTCCAAAGAGGAAGGTTTCATGTTTATGTTTCATTTATTCATCTTCTGAGAGACTTCTGAATACTGGAAAGTGTCTACAGAGGCTTGATGAACTTCCTTTGAACTTTAAAATCAAGAGTCTCTCGACATTAACATTTAAAACAGCAGCAGCAAACATTTCAAAGCATACGGCTGGATAGGAATTTAACAGTGTAGAGAACAGCAGGTGAATTGCCTGCCAATCGCCAAAGAGGTGACAAGAGAACCTGGGGAAGGGGTGAGTAAAGGAGGAATGGGCTAGATGACCTGGTCCGCTGAATGGAGGGAAGAGCATAGAGTGGCTGGAAAGCCAGGCTACAAAGAAAAGTGGTACAAGCATTATAAAGCAGAAGGGATGTGGTTATTAGCATCATCAGCAACTGAACATTTTAACAAAATTGAAAATTCCAAAGTTAGGTGGGATGTTAAGATAATTTTTGTCATTTTCTTCTTTGGGGAAAAATCATTTACTTTTTTTGGATTTCAATTCCACCCTCTGTAAGATGGTAAGTAACATAGCATATATCATTAGAGGTCTTTAAGTGAATGACAGTTAAAAGAATCAAAACTCAGGGATGAGGGGAGGATGGGAGCACTCAGCAGGTAAAGGTGTTTGCTGCGCAAGCCTGGTGACCTGAGTTCAATCCCCAGAACCCACACAAAGGTGGAAGGAGAGAAGTGAATCCACAAAAGTTGTCTTCAGTGGCACTCATGATTACACACACACACACACACACACACACACACACACACACACACTAATATATGTATATGCATACATATTTAAAAGGATCAAGATTCTTACAAGAAGGGATAATTCAGACTCTTCATTTTGTAACTTTTATTACCATAGGATGGACATATTTATCTAAGACACAAAAATTTGTGTTTGAGTTTAAGAATATATTATTTATTTTAGCTTATAAGACATAAAGGTTAAGAGTACTGGATACCTCTTAGCTCTAAATGTTTAGTTTTTCAGCAAAGCTCACCTAGAAATTTTGGAAATCTCTTTAAACATAACAGTGCTAGATTGTGGAATTAGAACTTAGTTAAAAACTCATTAAGGTAAAATTGACACCTTTTAAAACATTAATTTACTTGGAGATGGTTTGGCTGGTGGGTTTAGCAACAGTAGTTGGGTAGACTATCTTCTTTTTTGTTTGTTTGGTTTAGCACATTTTTCTAATGAAAATATCCTTGTAATAAATGAAAGAAAATTTTCTCTCTAATTATTCAGTCAACTGAATTGGGTTTTTATTTCTGTAGTTTTAAATATATACAAACTATTAGATGTAAATATAGTAGAGAACATAAATGACAGAATCATCAATGCTTAAGGGACATTTTGTGAAATTCAAGATCGCAATAACCTTAAGGAAAAATCTCTCTCTACTAATCACAAAATGTAATAGTTTGGAAAGTGCACCAAAGACTAAATGCTAATTTAGTTTTAAAATATTAAAAAAAAAACCCAGGATACTTGAAAAGCATGTGCTGTGATATTTTAAGCAGCAAAAACAAAACTGCTCCTTCAGGTTGGATTATAAATGGACACAAGTTCGATTTTTCTGTCATGCCAAAGGGGAAGTGATCTTTTGACAATATGATGCACCAGTAAGTAAGTAGAAGTCTTGGCCATTACAGCAGGGATATCCTTGATCCCTTGTCATAATGCACAAACCAGAACCTGGCATAGCATAGATCACTTTTATTTTCAAAACAAGAACACATGTTCTGGGAGAGGCTTAATAACAATCATGTATTAACTGAGTAATTTGACAGGGAGAAATTCAAGAACCAGCACAAAGATACAGCATACCAGAGTCCAAAAGAGGTGGAGAGTAGAAGTTATGAATGAGTACTGATGATGGAGATGAATGATGCCATATAATTTATAACTGCCTAATCAATATTCAATAAAAAACAAAGCTTACTTATACTGCACACAAAATGAACTCGAAGTTGATCATGGACAAAAATACCAAAGCTAAAATCATAAAACTAGAATATGTAGAAAATACCTGGTTATAAATCTTGGTGTCTTTGGGTCAGTGAAAGTATTATTGAGTCTACTGCTAAAAGTACAAGTGACAGACTGAAAAAAAAATAGCTATATATGTTGGATTTACCCAACATTGGAAACCTTTGTGCTGTGTATGACATCACCAAGCAAAATGAAAAACGTTGTGAATTTTATATCCAATAAGGGACTTGTATCTAGACTACATAAAAAATTCTTAAAAATAGAGAAGGACTTGAATAGGAACATCAGAGAAAATATATTAAAGAGTCAAGAAACACAAACAGTTTAATGTCATTAGCTACCAGGGAAAAGCAACTTGGGACCACACTGAACTATCACTATGAGCATGACTCTAACTAAAAGTGTGACAGAACATTAGTGAGGAGGTAGAGAAAGCAGGACCTTAGTCTGTTGATAGGAGAAGCAGAAAATGCTGTGTTCTCTTTGTCAGTCTGGTAGAGTAACAAATCAAACACTGAGTTGTCCAGCCAATCCCATCCCAGTCATGTATGCAAGAGAAACAAAAACACAGGTCTATACAAAATTTGCATTTGCAGAACAACATCATTCACAACAGCTAGAAAATGAAAATAGCCTGTCAATCGGTTCATAAATGGATAGACACCATGTAGTATGTCTATATAATGGAAAATATTTCTCACCTCTAAACAAGAATGACCTTCAGGTTCCCCCCCCCCCATGTTGGTATATGCTACAACAAAGACAAACCTTGAGGACATTATTTTAAGTGAAAGAAGTCACCTACAAAAGAACACAGAGGGCATATTTTATATAATAGCATCCATACTATATCATTCCATATAGAAAGAAAGTAGATTAATTAACTGGCTGTGGCTATGAAGGTTGGGTTGGTGATGGGCAAAGCATAGAGTTCCGATTTACAATGATGAAAGTATTCTAAAGTCAATCATGGTGATGTCTATATAGTTCTTGGCATGTGATTATGTCACATCAAGGTGTTAAAAAGCCATCTTCCTGGAAAAAAAAAAAACATTTCACACATTCATTTTCTAGAAAATGACAGAAAATTTTCTGTTCTGAGGGTGGGCTTGGCTGACCATCACATCCAGATATGGCATTTCTAAGTTTCTTTTGTGACTTTGATGGGTGTGACAGATGTCCTGTCTTTGGAAGTGGTTTAGAATATTCATTATGTATCCATTCCTTGGCCCACTGGGAGGGTACTTTTTAATAGGGAGGTTTAAATCTTCCAAATACAATTTGTTTTTGGAAGACAGTGGTAAGAGTCTGTTATGAGCTTCATGTTGCTAAACATGGCATCCCTCCAAAGTCAATGTGCATCATGATCAGTTTTAGTATATGTTCTAGAATCCTGTATGCAGTAGTTCTCAGGGCACATAGAGCAATTGCTTAGTGTCTTAGTTCTGAAGACATGGCTTATTTTTATTAGTGCTGTACACTGCTTTGTTTTCTCCAGATAAACACACACACACACACACACACACACACACACACACACACACACATACATATATACATACACACAGTTTCTAATTAGACAACTCTGCTCATTTCTTTATTATATTGTATAGCTGTTATTCATTAAAATTACATTTATTTATTTTTACTGTGTGTATGTATGTGTGTGTGTATGCGCACGTGCATGTGTGCGCACTATATGTGTGGGCACACATGTGCCCTTGTGCAGGCTAGAGGAGAGTGACATACTGGATCGCTAGATCTTCTTTACACTTGATGAACAAGTGTTGATATACTGTTGTGAGCTTGAGCCCATGGTTTGCATTAGTGTTAATTCTTTGTGTCCTTTGTTTCTGGCTATGTTGAACTGGTTCTAATTTTTCAATTGACATGTCTTGGTTGTACATATTTATGACATTCAGTATGTGCACACAGGGTACATTGAGCAAACCCAGCTTCCTTTCCCCACTCCTGGTAATCATTATTCTATATTCAGTTCTCTACTTTGCAAATTCCCACATATGGGTGATAACATAAGATATTTGTTGTTCTGTGCATGGCTTGTTTCACTTAAGACAATGCTTTCCAGTTTCATGTAATTTGCTGCAAACAATGGAATAGAATTATATACTTTTTATGGAATTCCCCCCTTCCAACACATACAATTTTCTTTATTCATTGATTCATTGAGTGGCACCTAAGCTGGCTACATATCTTCCCTATTATGAATATAGTACCATGATCAACCAGGGTGTGAGATAACTCTTGGTTGTGTTGACTTCCCTTTGCTTGGATGTATATACAGAGGTGGAGCAGCTGGATTATGTGATAGATCTGCTTTTAGTATTGTGTAATGCGTATGAGCTGCTACTGTTTTCCACAGTAGCTAACATCCTCATTAACGGCATATGAGAATTGGTGTTTTTCCCACATCATCAACCAGAAATTTATCTGTCTTTTATTATAGCCATCCCCACTGGGGCGAGGCGCTACTTTATTGTAGTTTTGTGTTGTGTTTCCTTGAAAGGCCGTGGCATTTAGGTGGCCAATTATACTGAATATTTTCCTACTTATTCCTTGGCCATTTGTATCTCTTCTTCTGAGAATTACTTATTCAGATCATTTGTCAGTTTTTACTTAGATCACTTTTTTGGTTAATTATTTTGCATTCCTTATATGTTTAAGGAATTTGATGTGCTTTGCTATATTTTTCATTATTTTTATTGGTTTGAGATCATGAGCTTCTTAAATTAGTGGGTTTATGATTTTCCTCAAATAGGAAAAATTGAAGGTATCTTTTCAGATACTTCTTTTAGCTTCTCCCTTGTCACAGATGTATTATACGGGCTGATACCCCACTGCTCACTGCTGCCCTCTTCATGTTTTCTACAATGACCATTTCTCTGGGTATCATTTTAGATAGTTGTTTTTTTTTGGTTTTTGTTTTTGTTTTTGTTTTTGTTTTTGGTTTTGGTTTTTCAAGACAGGGATTCTCTGTGTAGGTTATGCACCTTTCCTGGAACTCACTCTGTAGACCAGGCTGGCCTTGAACTCACAGAGATCCTCCCGCCTCTGCCTCCCGAGTGCTGGGATTAAAGGCGTGCACTAC
Organism: Onychomys torridus; assembly: GCF_903995425.1. Classification (NCBI taxonomy): domain Eukaryota; kingdom Metazoa; phylum Chordata; class Mammalia; order Rodentia; family Cricetidae; genus Onychomys; species Onychomys torridus. The sequence continues at coordinate 42,815,361 of NC_050456.1, forward strand.
CACCGCCCGGCCGATAGTTTTTATTTTAGTATGTTTTCATGCTTATTAGTCTTTTTTTCCTGCATCATCCAAGTCTGGCATCATTTTTAACCTATGTTTTTGACACTGACTCCGATAGTATTAATTTTTGTAGGTTTCATTTGAATCACACATCTCTCTAGTTGCCCCCGCTGGAGACCTACCCTCATTTGCTTGAATTAGGGAGACTGCTTCCTACTTTCGCCTGAGTCCTCAATTCTGAGCATTCTGGGCTGACACCTTGTGTACCTACAGAACTTATTCATTTCCCACATCTTGGGAATTCCTGGGTAGTGACATTGGCCATGTTCAACGTCTTGAGAACTGTTGTTTATGTCTAAGTGTTCGAATGTGTCACATTTGGAAGGGCAAGTTTGGTATTTAGTTTTTCCATCATTCCTAGGCTGAAGACACATGGATGAAGTCAACAGTTGTAAAGATGAACTGGTTTCTTTTGGATTTTTTTTTATACATTTTATTCTTAAAATTTCGTTTCTTGCTTTCCAATTCATGTGCCGAGTTTACTGTTCCCATCTCCCTGTAATTAGAAGGCCTTTAGCACAGTTCAAAGGGAAGAGATGAGATCAAGTATTTCTGTTCTTTGTTTACAAGGAATTTAAAATTCTACTGCTACGTGGGATTCTTTTCTGTTTCATGTTGAGAATGTTTCTGTCTCATTTTCTAGGAGTTTTTCATTTATTTATGTGTTTATTTATTTACACTCAGAATAAGTATTGAAAAATTTTCAAGTGATTTTGCATATCTATGGAGCTGATGATGTATTTTCTGTCTTTATTAGTGAGGATGATTACATTGGTAAGACTTTCCCCAAGATTCAGACTCCTCTGCTGGCTTGCCATAAACTGCTGTTGCTATTGTTATTGTTACTATTGGAGACCGGGTTTTGCTATGTATCCCAGGTTGCCTTGAAGATATATTACTTCTGTATTACTCCTGCTAAGATTATAGTTGGGCATTACTATGCCTGGCTACACTATTTTTCTTGATGTATTTGTTCTTATTTTTAATACACTATTCATTTTGTTTGCTGCTATTTAATTGTGAATATTTGTAACTTAAGAGCATAAGTGAAATTGATCTCCATAAATTACCTTCCTTGAGTTAATAACATTCTCGTAACACTATTCTCATAAACAATGTGGAAGTGTCCCCTTCTAGACCGGCTATATAAAAGATTACCTTCCTTGAGTTAATACCATTCTTGTAACACTATTCTCATAAACAATGCGGAAGTGTCCCCTTCTAGAACAACTATATAAAAAAACATGTTTCCTATTCTGTGAGATTAAGAAAATCCAGGTACAGCTATTGGGATGTAATGAAGTTCTTTTGGATTTTCCATGTTTAATGGTTATTATTGTTTAGTGGTTACTAATATGTATGTTTTCTATTTTCTCTTCAATCTGTTTAAAGTGATTATTCCTCATGACTTTTGAATGTTATTATTGTAATCTTGTCAATTAAACGACACAGTTTTTAGCTTCTAATGTTCATGTTTTCTTTCTCTTGATGCTTCTATTCATCTTTGCTTCTGTGTGTGAGTGAAGAGCAGAGGTTGATGTGGAGTCTCCTTCCTTAGTTGCTCCCTGTCTTCGTTTTTGAGACCGAGTTTCTCACTGAATCTGAAGTTTACTTAGTCAGCCAATGAGCTCCAGCTCTGACTCTGTAGCTCTGGCTTTACAGCCATGTTCCACTGTAGTAGGTAGCTGTTCCCCCATTGAGTACTACCCCCATTGAGGCTTCCGGTAACTGTCACGCCTACCTATGGCCTGTCCCTGAGGCAGAGCCGAGACTGGAGCCCTTAAGACCCAGGATCTGGATGTGCTGCTCTCTTTGGTTCCTGGTAATCCTGGATGTTGGATGGTAGACCTAGCAGAATTCTCTGGAGAACACCGCTGGACTGCACTTCACCTGTCCTGGACCCTGTAACCTATTCCTTTGCTTGTTGTAAGTAAGAACTCCCAAATAAACCTCCCTTTTAACTACATGGAATTGCCTTAATACTTCCACCAATATTTCACCGTCTTTGGCTTTTCCTGGGTGCTGGGGACCCAAACTCAGATCTTCATGCTTGCCTGGCAGTCAGCTCTCCAGCCCTCATCTGAGATTTACCTCTTGCATTTCTTCTTGGTGTTTTGCTTTGGTTTAAACTATTCATTGGTAACATCCTGACTAGACCATTTGTCATGTTAATTTTTCAGTCTTCATCTTGTTTTTCTAATAGATACATTAAATTAATCTGTGAATCTCTTTTAAGTACCACTCCATATGCCATAAGTGTAGGGTATGTGAGAGAGTCATTCTTTTTCAGTTGTAAATATTTTAGAATTCTAATTAATATTTCCTTGACCCATCAACTATTGTGAAGAGTGGCTTCTGGTCTCTGAAAGTGTTTTTTTTTTTTTTTTTCCTTCACTCTTTAGTTTTTTCAACCTAATAATATTGAAATTAGAATGTGGTATCACTGTAGTTTTGAAGCTTCTTTTGTGGTTTAAATATGTCTAAGCAAAGCATTGAAGGTCAGCTTGGTTCCTCTTGTTCTTATAGTAAAATATAGCATTAAGCATACTGGAAGTAGACAGTTTTTCAGAATGTCTTCCCTAATGTCAGCTGAAACCTGAAAGATAGAGAGGGACTTCACCTGCCTCACTTCTTGAACTGGGATCTGACTCTTCTGCACTCAGATTGAAAATTACACCATTAACTCTCCAGTTCTGGGGGTCTTTAGCCTCTACTGGGAACCACATCACTGGCTCTTCTGGGCATGTGGCTTGTTGATTGCATATCTTGGACACTCTCAGCTTCTATAATTGCATAAGCTATTTTCTCATAATAATTAAATATGTATATATACATGTAGTTGGCTCTCCATATACATGTGGCTTGCATCTAAGAACTCATCCAAATGTAGACAGAAAAGATTTTAAACAAAATTTTATAATATTCTGATGGCAAAACTTGAGCTTGCCACATGCTGAGCACTGTGCTGAATCCTCACGGATGAAGTGATATGTAGGCACACCCTGCTGTAGCCTCCTACAGTTTCACAGACTGTCAATCTCTTTCTAACACTCATTATGTGGGTATTATTTGCCTTGAATCTCATTTGTGCACTCTGTAGCTTGGGCCTAAGATGAATGTGTAGCCTGACTTAATTCTTGTCATTATCTTTGAAGCAGTACAGTATAACTATTTACGTAGTATTTCTATTGTGTTTGATATTATAAGCAACTGGAGGTGTCTTATAGGGAGGATGGGCATTGCTTATATGCAAACATTATCCCACTGTGTATAGGGGACATGGCCATCCATAGATTTTTGGTAATCAAGAGGGGTCCTGGATCTAACCTTCTGCAGATATTGCAAGGCATGTATTCTGTTCTTTGTTCATTTACTGTTGAAGCATTTACTTTATTCCTAGTCATCTGCTCAACACTAGTGGCAAACACTAGAGACTACTGAGTTAAGATCACAGGTTTGGGAGATAGAGAGATGGCTCAGTAGGTGAGAACACTTGTTGTGTAAACATGAAGAACCACGTTTAGATCCCTACAGCCACTTAACAACTAGGCTGTGCAAGGTGAACACAGGAGGAACCTTACAATTTGTGGTTCACCAGCACAGGTCACAGTGAAGGAGACAGTGATAGCACAGGGCAGCTGATGTCCTCCTCTGCCCTCCATGTATGCACAGGTGTGCACACATATCAGAATGCATATATGAAACTGTCATAATGAAGCCCAGAGTTTTGCATGTTAACTAAAAAAATAATTTAAAAAATTGAAAGGAAAAAAAAATCTTTCTAATTAGAGGATTTGTAATTCATTGACTCACAATGCTTATAAGCATTTGTTAGAGTAACAGGGAACTATGGGGTGGGGAGAAAAGCAAGAACAACCTTTCCAGCTCTGTGCTTTCTCTGCATGTGCAGAGACTTAATTATCAGGTCATCTCAGTTTTCAGCCAAGTAAATTATAGTCTTGGTCATTAATTTGTATGTAAATGCCATCCTAGTAGGGAAACAGCACAACACTTGGGTCCTATCAACAAATTCCCTTGTAGGAGGCATGGAAATTAGAAAGCAGAGCTGAAAATACTCAAGGAAGTTGACAGTCATTTGTTTTGTCCAGGAGAGCTCTGATGCCGACACGTAACAACTCTGTGTGATTGTCAAAGATTGTTCAGAAAATATCAGTCCTTGAGACAGTCTTGATACTGAGAAAGAGGACTCAGTAATGCCAATCAGGTACAGATCTATTCGGTGCTGTCTGTAGCTTCTAGTGATCCCTAGGGACACAGTCAACTAGCCCATCACTCAGGACTTTCGCCACACCTCTTGTCTTGGATGAATCTGGCTTGATACAGAGGAGAAATAACTATCAAAGACACCACAGGGTCCTGGATCCAGGGCTGGTTCCTTAGCTGAATTATTAGCAACACAAATCCCTGTCCAGATATGCAGGGACACTTGGAGTCAATCTAGGCAAACACTGTTTCTTGTCATAGGCTGACGTGTAGATGGAAAGCCTGGTTGTGCCAGTGTTGTCTGTGTTCAGATGTAGTTCCTTCAATATGTGCCTGTTCACACAGGAAGAGGCTCCAGGAAATAACAGCAGGAGCATAAGTTCAAGGCTTCCCGAGGAACTGAGAATATAAATAGGAAAGCCAGAATTCTCCAGGTGTGTAGAGAAGGGAATAGGATTAGAAGGAAAGATGCTGCAACCAATGGTACTTAGGACCCCAGGCTTCTTTCCCAGGTTGAGAGCAGAAAGAAAGACTGATCTAGTCCTCTGACTGTGGACCTGACCTTCACTAACAGTAATGGCTTGAGGCTGGGATTTGAGACAGCTGGAGGAGTCTTTGTATCTTAATATAGGCCACAGGTAATGCTGCCAGAGCAGATAGCTTTACTTCAACCTACTTTTGAAAAACTGTTTTGAGGGATCATTCATATACATATTATATAATGTTTCATGAGTTTTGACTCTTACGTTCTTTCCACCTTCTCTTCTCAGATGTTTCCCCAGCCTGCTGGGAGTGGTAATATGGTTGATATAGATGTATTATGCAGGGCTAAACACCAAATCTCCTGCCCTGTCAGTAGTTTGACTAGCTATTCATCTCGCCATTGACTGTTGTGTATTACAAAAAGAAGCTTCCCTGACAAAGGTTGAGGACAGCATGACCATTTAATAAAATAATAAGAGCAGGTTGTACCCTAGGGCACAGGCCCTCCCCAGCCATGGACTTTTGACCTGGATTTCCATACCAAGCACAGCACTTGGGTCTGGGGAACAGGTCTCAAATATAATCAGAAAGTAGTTGATTGCCTCTAGTGACGTTGTGTCACTACTGCCCCAATGAGCATATCTTGGCCTGGCGAGTTGGTATTGGAGCATGAGAAACCTAGTAATAAATAAGACCACAGATGTCTTTTCTCCCCAGAAGCCTGTGCACCACCTTCTGGCACTATGGAAGCTATACTGCAGGCAGGAAGTTTTCTGGTTAGTTTGAAACTCACTTCTCTATATCCTACAGCCAAAGTATAGTGTGTCTTTAGCAATAGGGTCATGTAGTCATGGAGGGTAACTAAAAGAGATTGTAGTAACAATGGTATATGCTGTTTTGGAACCTTCTAGGGGTTCCTTGATCGATAACTCATGGGGGTATCCTGTGCCTTGTCCTGAGGTTTTCATTTAATATTCCATGGGAGTGACATTGTCCACCCGCAGAGGGTAATTCCATTAGAAAATTTTTTAAAGAATTTTTCATACATCCTTAGTTTGGGCTACCCCAATCACCCTCTGTTCCCCTATCTTCCTCACTCCTTTAGCCTCCAGTATCCCCCCTATTCTTTCATCTCCCTGACATCCTACAATGCCTACAACTATGTTTTTGGTTGGGTTATGAGCTTGTATGTTTCCACATAGGTTTCCCTATGCCCTTCCTTGGGGTTAGACCTCTTCTCCACCCATTTCACCACATAAGCCTCTCCCCCTCCAGGACTCCGCAACTCTCCTTTAACTTTATGTTTAGTCTACTGTCCTTCCTCCCTGGTGTCCCCTTCCAGAGGGTGCCTTTTGAGTTTCCTGGCTTCCACCTTGTGCTCCAAGTTGAACATACAAACTGAAAGATTTGAAGAGCTGCATATAAGAGAGACAGAGACAGAGACAGAGACAGAGACAGACAGAGACAGACAGAGAGAGAGAGAGAAAGAGAGAGAGAGAGAGAGAAAGAAAGGGGGAGAGAGGGAGGGAGAGAGGGAGAGAGGGAGAGAGGAGAGAATGAGTACACAGTTGACTCTCTGGGCCTATGTCACCTTACTCACTATATTTTTCCCAGTTCCATCCATTTATCTGTAATTTTCATGATTTTATTTTCCTTTATAGCTGAGTGATAGCCTATTTTGTATATGTACTAATTTTCTTATATGTTCATTTGTTTGAGTCCCTTCCCTAGCTATTGTGGACAAATCAGCAATGAACATGGTGATGTGGGAGTGTCTCTGTTGTAGGGTGTAACATTCATTGGGTGTACACTCAAGTGTAGAGCTAGGACCTATGACAGTTCTATTTCTAGATTTTTGAGAAACCTCCAGACTTATTTTCAAAATGGCTCATCTAGTTTGCACACTACCAGTAGTGTATAAGAATTCCACCTTCACCACATCTGTGCCAGCATTTGTTAGCATTTGTATTCCTAGTGATAGCCACCCTGACTGGGGATGACTTAGGGTGTTTCACACTCTTGTGAAGTTTTTACTGGCCATTTGATTCTTTTGAGAAGTCTCTGTTCAGTTCTGTCCTATTTTTTAAAACTTGTTTCTTAATGCTTTATTTTTTTAATTAGACATATGGTAGCTAATATTTTTGTCAACTTGACATAAGCTGGAGTAATATGTTAAGAGGGAGCCTCAGTTGAGAAAATGCCTCCATAAGATTGGGATATAGGCAAGTCAGTAGAGCATTTTCTTAATTAGTGATTGATGTGAGAGGGCCCAACTTACTATGGGCATTACCACCCACAGAATGGTGGTCTTGGTTTCTATAAGAAAGCAGGTTTTGAGGAGCAGCCCAGTAAGCAGCACCCCTCCATGGCCTCTGCATCATCTTCTGCCTCCAGGTTCCTGCCCTGACTTTCTTTGATGATGAACAGTGGCAGTGATGTGGAAGTGGAATACGTTGTCCTCCTCAAGGTGCTATTGACCATGGTGTTTTATCACAGTGTGATAATTTGAATGTCATTGGTTCCCCATAATCTCACAGGGAGTGGCACTATTAGATGGTGTGGCTTTGTCGGAGTGGGTGTGACCTTGTTGGAGGAAGCGTGTCACTGTTGGGGAGGACTTTGAGGTTTCCTATGCTCAGGATACACCCACTGTGTCAGTTGACTTCCTGTTGCCTGCAAGATGTGTCCCTTATTCTCAGTCCCAGCACCACGTCTGCCTGCACGCTGCCATGCTCCCCATCATGATGATAATAGACTGAACCTCTGAAACTGTAAGTGAGCCACCCCAATGAGATGTTTTCTTTATAGGAGTTGCCATGGTCATGGTGTCCCTTCACAGCAATAAAAGCCTAATTAAGACTCCCAGCAACAGAAATCCTAACAAGACATACAAAAAAACAAAAACAAAAACACATGATAATCTTGAGAGCTGCATTAAAAATCCTGTGACAAAATTTAATATTCTCTCATATTAAAAGAGTAGGGATGGAGGGAACATAGCTCAATATAAAAAAGGCTGTATATGCTAGACCTATAGCCAATATTCTATTGAGTGGAGAAACCACTAAGATATGGGACAAGACATGGATATCCGCTCTTCCTGTTTCTATTCAATTTCTTGCTTGAAGTCTTAGAGCCATAAGACAAGAGAAGGAAATAAAAAGAGTAAACATAGTAAAAGAATTAAAAGTATCGTTTTTCAGATGATATGATTCTGTACATGAGACTCTACAGACTCTGTCAAAGAACCCCTTAGAGCTGATGAACACATTCGAAAACATGGGAGGATCCAAATCCACACACAGAAACCAGTAGCTTTCCTATATACCAATGACAAAACAGACTGAAAAAAGGATCAGGGAAACAATCCCATTAATAATAGCTGCACACCAAAATAAAAAAAAAAATCTAAAACCAAATATAACCTGGGAAACAAAAAGACCCTCTGCAATGACAATTTTAAGACACTAAAGAAGGAAACTGAAGAAACTACTAGATGATAGAGAGACACCCCATGCTCATGGATCAGAAGAATTACTTTGTTGTGAGCATCCTAACAGAATAGCCCACAGATTCAGTGCAATTGCAACAGAAGTTCAGATGCTTATCCTTCACCGACAGGCAAAAATACAAAAGTTTATCCAAGGTACAAAAGACCAAGGATAGCCAAATCAACCTTGAACAAAGGAATAATGTAGGAGGTAACCTCATCCCTGATTCAAATTAAACTACAGTGCCACAGTAATAAAAGCAGCCCAGGATTGACGCAAAACAGACACACACAGCAATAGAGACAGAATTGAGGACCCAGATATAAGTCCGCACAACTACACTTACCTTGTTTTTGACAAAGACACCAAAAATACACAATGGAGAAAAGAGTATCTTCCACAAATGATGCTGGAATGATACTCGATTCTTTCATCTTGTGCAAAACTCAGCCCTAAATGGATTGGGGACCTCAATGTAAGACCTGATATTCTGAAACTGGTAGAGGAAAATGTAGAGAGTATGCTTGGACTATAGTTACAGTTAAGGATTTTCTGAGTAAGACTGTGTAACACAGGAAACAAGACCAACAGTCACCACACCATGAGATCATGGAATCTCCCAAAACTAAAAAGCTGCTGTATAGCAAACTAATAGTGAGTAGGCAGCTTACAGAGGGGGATGAAAATCTTCACTAGCTATTGAGCATCAGAGGGTTAGAATCTAAGATACACAAAATGTTTAAATATTGGTACAGTCTAACATGAAACTCCTTTCTTTCATCATGTAGCAAAGCTTACACTTTTTGTTGTTTTGGTAGGCAATGTCTTTCTATGTAGCCCAGGTTGGTCTTAAACTCACTATCTCCATGATTTATCCACCTGAGTGTTGGGATTACAGATGTACTTTACAGTGCCCAGCCCTCCTATATATTTTATGGGTTTTGATTTTATACTTCACAGTTAAAGTTACAGTTAATTTATGTGTGTATGCACACAGTACAAGACGAAAGCTGATCTTTATCTTGTGCATGTCTTCAAGCTTCATATTTGTGAAAGATTTTCATTTCTCCTGTGGCACCTCCTTGTACTCAGGTGCCGCTGTTTCTGCACTTGGTTCTGGTGATATCTGAGTCTTAAAAAATGATATAGCCATATAGAACGTCATAAAATCAGGTAAGTTGTTCTTCCCCCTTTGTCTTAAAATTATCGTGATTATCCCACGTCCATTACATTTCCTTATGCTTTGTATTTTCCTTATCTATTTGTATGCTTGTCAAATGTGATGGATAAGGAAGGTCTATGTGGATTTTAGTTTGGATTGCATTAAATCAGTAGACTAGTTTGGGAGAAGGAATTCTTAATATTGGTTTCTTCCTGTTTTCTCTGAGTATTATTTTACTGCTGAATGTGAGAGCTCTGAGTTCCTGTTATTAAATTTATTCCCAAGGATTGGTACATTTGGGTGATAGTCTAAACAGTTTTGAATTATTTTTATTTTGATTTGTTGCTAGAATATAACTGACTTTTATAGACTGACCTGCGAATTTCACCAATTAGTTGTGTTATTTGATATGAACTGCAATGTTCTGGTAGACTCTTGTTCCTCTGTTAGATTGGAGAGTGTGCACTAATCTGCTAATTTTTTTTCTGTTTGGTTTGATCAGAAATCAATATCAATCTTGATAGCATATTTCCTGCTTGTGTTGCCATGGTTATTTCACGTTCCCTCTTTTCTTGTGTTAATTTGCTGAATTACATTAGCTCATTTTAGTATCTTAAACTAACCTTGCATTTGTTTGTAAGGTATGTCTCATGTGAGCACAACACATGATTATCCAAGTACATTATTGGCTGACATTTCCTGTTTTGTTAAGGATATTTTGTAATTTTCTGTACCTGAAATGTCTTTGTCAAAAGAAGTCTGTGGCCTGTGAAGAAGTCTTTGACAGTTAAATCCTTGGGAGTTTGATTTGTAGAAACTTCGTTAACAAAACCAGCCATAGAGGCATATATGAGAGAGAGGATTCACTCTGTCAGCCAGTTTACCCTGCTAGTTGAGATCCAGGCGGGTGAGAGAAACTGCCTAAAAAATAAAATAAAATAAAACAAAGAAAGGGCAATTAGGGTTGTCCTTCACATGTGCTCACAACCTTACATACACACACACACACACACACACACACACACACACACACACCCCTGTGTATGCATGAACCAGTGTTAGTGTTAGGATTATGCTGACACTATGTGATGGCTGGAGAAATGCCCTTTCTTTCTCTGCTTCTGCAAGAGTTGTGTAGAGGCAGAGATGCACGTCATCAGGGATACTACTCGTGGCATCACGACACGGAGCTATACAGGTCCTGATTATAAGTTGCCCTCTAAGCTAAGGGAAGAGTGTGCTAAAATCCCTCACTTTAAAATTACATTTGTTACTTCTCTCTCTACATGTTTGTTGATGTGCGTGAGTACATGTGTCACATCTCATATATGGAAGCCGGAGAACAACTTGCAGAAGTTGGTTCTCTCCTTCCACCAAGTGGATTCTGGGGCTTGAACTCAGCTCATTAGGCTTGGTGGCAGGCTCCTGTTATCTGCTGAGCCATCTCACCAGCTCTCTAACTTTTATAATAATTTCTCTTTTTCACTTTATTGCTGTGTTCCTCATTGAGTTTGAAGCCCTGTTAATAGATGTGTGCACATTTTTACTTCCTGTCTTCCTGATAAACTGACCACTTTATCATTGTAAAACACACTTTATCTAACCTAACACTCCTTGTCTTGAAAGCATATGAATATCATGGCACTAAATTCCTTCTGTTTATAACTTGCAAATTTATTTTTAGTCCTTTTATATGCAACTTACCCATATTTGCCTTTAAGGTATGTCCCTGGTGACCATTGGGTAGTTAATCTTTCTCTAGTTTGGGAAGCTGTAGTTACACATGGGGTACATATCCATTTGAATTGAGTGTATGGACGTCAACTGATTTCACTCTCTCATTTTGCTGTGTCTTTTCTGTTTGTTACATTTTTCCCCATCTAAAGTTTCTCTCATTGCTTCATGGATGCATTGGCCACCTGTCTTTGTAACATTCAATTTTAACTTCTTTGTTAAAACTTTAGCTATTCCTATGTGTAGTTCTCTCATTGGCTGGTTGCTCAAGGGACCACGCATACTCATTTTCTCAGTCTCTTGTGAGTTATAGTTGTACCATTTCATAGCATGCATGCTTTGCGTGATAGCACTGTATAGTGTGTGCTGTGTGTGGCATGCAACCTTACTGCCTTCCTCCTTTGTGGATTTTGTTTTCATACTTTGTCAACCCCATGATATATTATCCTTGCTCTTTAGTCAATCATTTTTTTTTAAAGATTAAAATTAAAAGTATCTTTTTAAAACTGTTTGTCCACTTATTTACCATATCTATTGTCATTCATTTTCAATCAGCTCTGAAATTCAATTCTTTTTTGTATTGTGTGTGTACATGTGAGTGCATGTGTGTGTATGTATGCATGTGTGTGTGTGCATGTATACCATAGCATGCATGTAGCAGTCAGAAGACAACTTGAAAGAGTCACATCTCTCTCTGCCATATGGGTCTTGGGGATCAAACTCAGGTTGTTGTGAGTAGGTGCCTTGACCCATTAAGCAGTCTTGCCAACCCCTTTCTTCTCTCTTGCTTTTATCTTTTTGCCTTCTGTCTTTCTTTACCACTTCTTTTTTTTTTTTTTTTTTAAAGATTGATTGATTTATTATGTATACAGAAGAGGGCACCAGATCTCATTACAGATGGTTGTGAGCCACCATGTGGTTGCTGGGAATTGAACTCAGGACCTCTGGAAGAGCAGTTGGTGCTCTTAACCTCTGAGCCATCTCTCCAGCCCCTCTTTACCACTTCTTAAAGTAGGTCTCTTGAATTCTATTTCTATTATATACAAAACTCTATTTTCCTGCTTGAAGGATATTGTCTGTCAATGTGGAATTCAGGACTGGTCCTCTCATTTACATATGCCATTTCATTCTGTCTAGTTTCCTTTGCTTCTGGGAAAATCAATTTATATTTATAGTATTGTTTTGTGGCACTTAATGTGTTTGTGCTTTTTATTGATCTTGTAATTCTCAATCATCTGTTTTCCTTTTTTTTTTATTTAGTTAACTATGATGCTGATTTGTAATCTGTATATTTTTTCCCAGTAAATTTGAGAGACCCTAAACCATTGTTTTTCAAATATTTTTCTTCCATATTTTTGCCTTTTATTTATTTGCTTTTGACCCTAGACAAACATATTTTGGACTGTTTGGTGTACTAGGGACTTGTTCACTCTCTCCAGATGTTTGTGTTCTGCTGACTGGTTTCTTTCTGCTGTGGTTCTTTGCACTATTATCACTTCTGCTCGGCCGTGAAACCAACCCAGTGGCATTTCAAAATAATCCCAGAGACTGTTTGCAATTTCAGAACATTTACATATATTTATTATTGTTCAGTTCTTTTATTAAATTTTACATCCTGCATATTCTTTGTGGTCATTTCCCCCTTTGATTGTTTGGAAGATTCTGTCTCTGACATCCACTTCTGGGTAATCCTGGGATTAGTCCCACTGACTTATTTCTCTGCCTTGGATGCAGACTTTCCTTGTTTTTCTCTAAGTCTAGTAATTTCTGGCTGTGCACCGGGCATTGTGGGTGAAATGTGAAGTCATAGGAATCTTTCACCTTCCTTGAGGCAGGGTTGCTTTTCTCCAATTCAGACGACAGCTGTTTCCTTTCGTCTTATGAAGTGTTAGTTTTACGTCTCCTCAGATGGACTGTTTCCTTCTTACTTCTGGTCTCACTTCTAGGGCCAACCTACAGAGTTTGGTGGCAAGACTGAGGTGGTTGACAACGCCTCTAACTTGACCTGATTTTAACTCCTGCCTCAGTTTCCCTTACAGTGGTCAGCATCTGGCACATCTGTCCATCTCCTCCAGCCTCCTATTTTAGGGTGTTGAGATTCTCCCCCATACAAAAATATTTCAGTTTTTTTCTTTTTAGTCAAAGGTGGCATTAGGTTCACATGTAGATATCAGGGTTCCTTTCCCATGGTTCCCTCCATTTTGGGGGCCTCCCCTGCTTCTTTCCAGCTGCTCTGATTGCCTTGAACTCTGTCCTCTGATCTCTCAAGACAGAAGGCCCCTGACAGAGTCCTAATGCCCTGTGCCTCCCAGATGTGGGAGTACTTTTAGCGAAAAACTGTAGCTATGTGCTTCACACAGCCAAGAAGCCTTCTTGAAAAACAAATCCAGTTCTTGCTTGCTTTTGCTCCAAGTGTACAACTAATTTGTTTAAATTTCCTTTTTTTTTTTTTTTTTGGTCACAGACTGACACTTATACTTACTTTTTTACATGTAAGAGTCACCCTAGTATTATCGGAACTGAAATAATATTATAACTTACTTGTTTTGAGTGTAGTGCTTTCTGAATTACTCATTTTAGTGAAAGATAGTTTGCCTGCCTCATTCCTATTTAACTCTTACAAGAGTCATTTCTTTGTTCCTCTGTGAGAGAGAATTGTTGACATATCTCATGGAAGGTCTGGGGCTCCAAAACAGGACAGGACGACTAGACCCCGACCCTCCCTTCTCACTAACAAGCTGTTTAACTCTCAGAAGCAATTCCATGCCTATAGGGTTGCACTCTGCAGAATCAAAGACTTGAGTCGTAACAGTGCTTTCACATTCACCTGAGGGAGAAAGAAACAGAAAAGATAAACCATATCAAAACAAAATAATCCCAGAGCGTTCAGGACATAGACTTGGACTTCCCTGGTGCATCAGCCGGCCAGCACTCTTACTTCCATAGAGCTCCTGGATTTCTTTGAAGAACTCTTGATCTTCACAGAGCTTGGTCTGAAAGCCATCGAGATCAGATGGTTTATAAATCCTTTCCTGGCACGAGTCCAGGAATGCCTGCGACATGCTCTTAGAAAGGGGACCTTTCCCATAGGATTTGAGAGTGTCACGTCTGACCTCCCTCCCACTGCCTCTTCATTTTCACCCAATTCTTGTCTTCATTTCTGTCCTTTTCCAGTCACTGTGGGGAGATAGTCTCTGTGAGTATTTGAGGAACTGTCTATCAAAGGGACCTTCCTGTAGTTATAGTTACAGGTGGCACCAGGCGCTGCTCCACACAGCCCACGCCCACCTGTCTCCACTCTCAGCCTTAGGTAAGATGTGAGCAATGCTTGCCTCCACCTAATTGCTCTCATGTGGGTGGAAGGAATTAATAAGCTTGGAACTGCAGTTATCTTTTACAATTTTCCTCCATCTGTAAAACAGAGCAGACATGCTCAAGGAATCCTACCTTGGCATCGCCAGTTGGGCGGATTTTTTTTCCCTCTTCAAATTTTCTTTTCCCTTAAAGAAGCAACAAAAAGAGCAGGTGTTGGGCACTGCCCACTTCCAGTCAGTGCTGCTAATTCCCACAGAGCACTCCACCTCCAGGCTTGGAGAAAGGATTGCAAGGTAAGGTGAGAAACACACCCCACACGATCATTTTCATCTCCTACTCTCCTAGCCCTTGATTCTTCTACTGTTTTCCTCCAACAAGCCTGATGGCGAACTTCCCAGTCAGACCCCGAGAGACAACAGGCACATTTATTCCTTTGCATGTAACTGACATTCCATGTCAGGGGGTTGACACACAGGACAAGCACATGATGGGAGTTGTAGGAATAATAGTTAACATTTGAGCATGCCCCGTGCCAAGCACAGGCTAAGTACAAATGCCCTGCTTATCTCAGCTTTCTCAACAGCTTTTAGAAACAAGGCTTGTCAGTGCGAGGACACTGCTGGCCCTGATGCTAAGACCACAGACTTCTCAATGGGAGCCCTCGGGTTCAAATTCTGGCAGCTTCATTCATGATCTTCTTGCACATCTAGCCTTGGCTGGTGCTGCATCCAGCAGTTTATGTTGTACCGAACACTTCCCCTCTTGTCTCTCCAACCTGGAATATGAAAGCAGAATTTCTCTTGCTCCTTATTAAACTAGAAAGAAAAACTCACTGAAAATTGGAGTGAGGGGCATTCTGCATCTGCTGCAGTAGGGACTAAGCATTGACGGGTCATTGCCAGGTAGACTCTCTGAGTCTGTCAGTTCATGAACTCCTGCAGTACCAGAAGTCCTCAGTTGTAGCCTGGTAGTGTGTAAATAAAGGGGGGTGGTGGTAAAGCTAAGTGGTCATGCATTCAAAGGATGGCGAAAGACTGACTTCTCTTTCTTGGAAGGTGTTTTTATGCTATTGCTACAATTCCTTCCAAAGGGGAGATAGAAACGTGTCCACCCCTCTTTCCAAGGTCCCAAAGACAAACCAAGGCACAGTTACAACCAAGTTTACTCCAGGAACCAATGAGTGTATTGGGCTTCCTCACAGAGCATGGGGGGAGGGGCTGCTTCCAGGAGGCAGCTGCTTCCCCTGAGAAGGCTGCACTGGGAAGTCTTTACTGAGCAGGGGTGAAGGATTTCACACAGTTGTATAGGTTGAGGCCTCTCCTCTCCTTCTTTTCCACTATATTCTCTAGCCCCTCCCCCAGGCCATGTGTGGAACCCTCCCTGAGGCAACTGCCACATGCAGTTAAGGTAGCATTTCATGTAATTTGTTGGGATAGGTGTCTGGACACTCAGGCAAGGGCCCGGTTACTCTTTCTGCTGCCCCCTCCCCTTTTGTTGCTGTTGGTTGTGTTTTGAGACAGGGTTTCTCTGTGTAGCTTTGCACCTTTCCTGGAACTCACATGGTAGCCCAGGCTGGCCTCGAATTCACAGAGATCCGCCTGGCTCTGCCTCCCAAGTGCTGGGATTAAAGGCGTGCGCCACCGCCGCCCGGCCTGCTGCCCCTTTTTATGAGGGAAGGTCAATGATTGACAAACCCCACCATAAGGATCTTTGGTGAGTGGGCTCAGCTGAACTCCCAAAGATGATGGTAGTTTGGCTGAGAGGACAGTCCTCTGTGGCAGCTGTCAGAGATCTCTCTGCATTCTGACTGGATGAGACAAACAGAACTTCAGTTTGAAGATGAATACATATCAAAGTAATTTATCTACACCTAAGATAATTATGGAGTATTTTTTCCCCTGTCACATTGGCAGGCTAATTGCTAAAGGAGTCAAGATTTTAGTAAAAAACCTACCTCTGTACTATTTTCAGATCTCTATCTCGAAAGGAATTTGAACTTGAAATTTCACATGGTGCTTCACCACATACTGCCTTTTCTTTGAAATAAGTGTCATAATTTAGCCGAGATTGATTTTTCAGAGATTGAATTAAATGAAACCCAGACCAGCTATTTAGTTGTTGACATAGTTTTATTTCAAGGGAGGTAAATGAATCAATCAAGCAGTTAATATCCAAAATTTGAATTTCGGGGTGGAGGGAGGGGAGGGACCATCAGCAATAGAGGCTGGAGAGTTGCATGGCCATGCAGTTCATTGCAAACACTGGAGAACTAGAATTGATCCTGGCTTGGGCTGACTGTGAGCTGATGACTTTCCCTCTTTAAATGGGAAAGAGATGTTCACAAGAGTCCTTTCTAGCTCAAACTACGTGATTTCATTTTCCTAGTGAGAATGAACACTTTACACAAGATTTTAAAGACTGATTTTTTTTTTTCCTTAAAGAATTACGAACTTTGGAGCAAGACAGCTTGGGCTTGAATCTTGATTCCCTACTTAAAACTGTTCCTGACTGACACTAAGCCTTAGATGCTCATTAACCAAATGGGCATGTCAACAATAATGACTTCATTGGGTTGTTGTGTGGAGTAAAGAAGTGAATATCCTGTCAAGTGCTAAAGGAATGCTTCGATCCTTGTCTTAGTCAGAGTTTTATTGCTGTGAAGAGACAACATGATTATGGCCACTCTTATGAAAGAAAACATTGAATTAGGGCTGGCTCACAGTTCAGAGGCTTAGTCTATATTGTCATGGTGGGAAGCATGCAGGCATGCAGACAGACATGGTGCTGGAGAGGAACTGAAAGTTCGGCATCTTGGCAGGCAGCAGGAAGAGAGGAAGACGCTGGGCCTGGCTTGAGCATTTGAAACCTCAAAGCCTACCTCCAGTGACACATTTCCTCCAGCAAGGCCATGCCTCCCAATCATGTCACTCTATGGTGACCAAGCAGTCACATCTATGAGCCTATAGAGGCCCTTCCTATTCAAACCACCACAACCCTGCTGAAGGCTGAATATGGGATTGCTTGTGTCACTTAAATGGTGTCACTGCCACTGACCAATGACATTCAGGAGTGAGTGCAGGTTTCCTTTTTAGGCCAAGAATGCTTTGAGATCCATGGGAAATGAGGCTTAGAATAGCAGGTGCAGTTATATTTAAATCAGATGCAGAGTGACAGGCCAGTTATCCTGCAGCCTGCCCACACTCCTGTGGACCAGCTGCCCTTCTCGCTGCTCTTCCCTTTCATCTAGCAAAGGGAGAACAGAATTTGGGCAGATTTAAGGCTAACTGGCAAAGCTTCTTCTCTCTTCACTCAAAGAGTTGTCTAGACATGGCTCTATTTCCCAATGTGATGACATTCGATGATATGAAAAATGCTTAAGAATAGAGGTTCTGTGTTCAAGTTCCAGCTTTGTTACTTTCCTGACTGTTTTCTTACCTGACTTACTGTTTTTGTCATTGTTTATCTGTTCAATGAGAATAAAAATAGTCTATGATGAGTAAATGTAATATACAAAGTCCCAAGAAGATTGGATCCTGAAGATATGGTAGATGTAATAGTTACTATGTGATTATTAAATTAAAGAGAAGCCTGGCTCTGTAGATTGTCAGTGACTTACTGGGGACAATATAAGGAATATGTGTGCATATATTTTAACTATCATTAATAATTGTCTAGGTAGAGAAAGATCCTACATTGGCACATGTATCTGAAATGAATGACTTGTGGCTATTTAAAATTTAAAAACTGGTCTAAGTGTACAAATGGTATCACAGAGTTGGGAAGAGTGCTAATAAGTCAACCACCCCTCCCATATGTCCTCTTGGCTACCTCCTCGGTTCTTAGGTGGTACTGTACTCTAAGATGGAGGGAATTTAATTGTATCCCTGCTGATTTTTGGCTCTCTCCTTTATGTAATGATCCATACCATACCCAGAATACTAAGCCCAATACATGTAGGCATGAAGAGACTTCATTGTAGGGCTATCTGTACAGCTTGTTGAAGTATTTAACGAGAGACATAGTTTCTCTGGACCTTTTTTTTCTGGTCCTAACATGGGGCTATAAAGAGCTAGTAACATTGAGGTGAAATAAGTATGTTCTCTTGTTCATGGATCAGATGCTCCATGGAGGAACAGACAGAATATTGATGCCCATCAGGCAGCAGTGATGGACCTGGAGGAGTTCAGTGCTTGTAAAAAACACTGGGGGAATGATGGAGACATTAAAAATGGCCCCAAACAAAGCACACAGGACCTGAGAGGTGAAGGGACTGTTAGCTGTACAGTAGCAGCTAACATGTTCAAGCATTGTAAGGACCCCCCCCTTACCACACACACACCCATAACTCTGCAACTCTGGGCTCTGGGCCTCTAGGTCAGCCTGTTTTGACTCAAATAGGGGTCTGTGCCCTTTAGTGGTAGCAAGGCTGCAGCCATTGCTGGACTCCTATCTAACTTACCCCTATCCTTCCTTCTCCCCTGCTTCCCATCATCTTGTCTCTTCCATCCTCTCTTCTCCTTCCTTCTATTCTCTCCCAAGATAGGGTCCCAAGAAACAGTAATTCCCCCATATTGTAGGAATGGCATTGATAAGGTTAAAAAACAACAGTAGCAGCAGCAACAACAACAACAACAACACCCACACAGGAATGATATTAAAGCTCATGGAAAGAGCCCCTAGCCTGATTTAAGGGGTAAAGGAAGGATGTTCTGAAAGATATGATATTGAGACAGAAACCTCAAAAATGAGCTGCATTCTTAATTAGTCTAGATGGGAGGCTGGGTATGAGCATTCAGTAACAGAAAACAGTATACAAAGGTGTGTGTGGGTGTCCAGGCTTGGGATAACACTGGGTATTCACCAAATGCTCAATATTTAACAGGCGTTTGTACCTAGCATGTAACCAGCATTGTTTTGCATAATAGAACATCAGTTAACTAGAGAAGTGATAGGCTTATCTTTATAGATGTTCTAGAGGAGAAGAGGGGATGGAGATGAGAGCTGGTCAAGGGAGGATGATCAGGGAAGCTTTTAGAATGAAAGGACAGTTGGTCTGAGACCTGGATGGGAAGGAGCCAGCATTATGAAAGTCCCTGGGAGGCAGAAGGAACATCAAAGGCAAAGAACTCAAGATCACAAGCATTCTTGGTATGCTGGAGAGATTGAAAGACTGTGTGTTTGCTGGTAGAAAAAATGCACAAATAATGTAAATGATGTCTCATATGCCAAAGAACAAGGAAGGGGGCCCTACTTCACTGTTGGTAGGAAGGTTGACTGGTGAAGCCATTGGAGCAGACAGTATGGAGGGTCCTACAGACATGTAAAGTGGAGCTGCTGTATGACCTAGCCATCCCTGTTCTGAGAACCCACTCACAGGAGGTAAAAACCATCTCATATAAAGATAACTGCATCCCATGTTCATTGGAGTGTAATGCTATGGAAACAGCCTAGTGTTTCTAAGTGAGAGATGGCTAAAAAATACATGTGCATGTATGTGTGTGTATACACATGTCTAAAAACTGTATTATACAGCCTTAAAATGGACTGGATTTTCCATTTGGCACAATGTGGATGGACCCAGAAAAATGTCAAATAAGCCAAGTGAAATAAGCCAGACACAGGAAGAAATATCTTGCATGATCCCACTTACATAGAAAATAAAAAAGGGAGTCCAATGTATAAAAACAGAGAAATAATTAGGCTTTCCAGAGTTGTGTGGGGGAGGAGATGGGGAAGTGTGGTTCAAAGGATCCAACACAGCAGATATGAAGACTAAAACACAGCCTTAGGGTCTAGTATGTTGTGTTGTACTGGAGATTTATATTACATAAGGAGATTGTAGTTTCTCTTGTCACATATTAAACAGGTAAGGATTTGAGAAAATAGGGCAGTTTTTCTCACTACAAAACTGAAACTGTTTCTCTCTCTTTTCCCCATAGTATCACCTAAACTTCAAATATACCCAGTGATATATATATATACAAGTGTATATGTATATACACACATATTTGTACATTATATGGTGTGGTTGCTCATGTGCATACCTGTGTGCTCATGTGGAGGCTTTGGGTTGATATCAGGTATCTTATTTTTATCATTCTGTGCCTTATTTTTTAGCAGGGCCTTTTAGTGAACCTGCAGCTTATGAATTGGCTAGACTTATTACCCAGTAAGCTCCAGGGATCTGCCTGTGTCCACTCCAGCAGTACTGAGGTTACAGGTGCAAGCTGACACACCCGGCTTTTTACATTGGTGTTAGGAGTTAGTCTTAGGTCCTCATGCATGTGTGGCAAACACACCAACCACTGAGCTATCTCTGCAGCCCCAGTAAAATACATGAAAAACAGTAATTTGGGTCGAGTAGAGAAACATTTCGAACACTTGTGATTCAAATGAGTGGAAACCCATACACACAGTGATCTCTCTTCAAAGCAGGGAAGCCTTTGGAAAATCCCAGCTGCAAATCTCTCTCCTCTGAAGTAGGGCTTGGCTCTGTGTGTTTTAATAAATGCAACAAGACAAAGTGTACCTTTTACAAAGAACTGCATATTGGGCAAATGTGCCTGTAACCGCTCTGCTTTTCCTGATATGGTTATATGCACCATCACCATCAACATCAGCAGGACCAATGGCCAGCATTGTGTCTCAGGATGGTCATTGTGCCAGTGTCTTATTGTTTTCTCCTGGGTACCAACCATCTCTCTTTCCTTACTCCATGTATTATCCCTTTGACCCAGATTTCTGTTTCAAGAGTGCTTTAAATCCTTTCTGTCTGGTTTGAGCTCGTTCCATCCAGGCTAAGGCCCCATGCTCTTTTCTCCTTTTCCCTGGTTTGTCTGTCTTGTGTTGTACCAAGAGCCACACAGGAGATTCCTGACTCTTGTTTATTCCCAGTTAACAGCCTTGGGGATGATGAAGAGCCATCCACATCTTCTGAGAGTGATGAAGATGTGGTCAAGCAGTTTGAGGTCTCTGTGTCCCGATCCCCAAGTTTTCGTACAGGAGCACCTGAGAAGGGAAAGACCACAGAGTCAAAGCCGAAAACAAAATGCAACCGTTTGCTGTCCATCATCCACCAAGAAGACAGCGCTGAAGTGTCGGCTTGTGAAGGTATCCATTGCAGCTTGTTTCTCCCTTATCTAGGCAAGGGATGGCTAATGGTGAGAATGCTGGTGAATAATTTAAATACTTATCCTTGCATCTAAGAGTCCAGGGAAGGAAAAGAGAACAAACCATGGAGCTGGTCAAAGAGTCCACAGAGAATAGTCTAGCATTTCAAAGTGCTTTGCAACTTCATGCTCAGAGTCCCGAAGAGAGAGAGATGCTGGACCAGGGAAGAGTCTGGGAAATGTAGTTGATAAAAGACTAGAGAAAGTGTGCACCATCCAGCTTCATCTCTGCTCACGGTGATCTGTGCTCTCCAGTCTTCTTTTTCGCTCTGGGGGTGTGTGGCAGCCACAGCAATGGGGACATCATGTTCATCTTCCATGTTGTGAACCCGAGACAGAGGGACTGAGAAACGGTAAAAGAGAGATTTTGATTTGGTGATGAGAACAGGACAAGTAGGAAAAGAACAAAGGCTCAACTAGCCAACAGGACCCTGTTTGGGGGGCAGGGAAAGCTTGCTATTTGTCACGCAGTTAGACTTATTGACACAACCCAACATGACCTATTTTAACAAACCACAACATAAGTGGCTGCGGACCCTCCACCCTCCCTCCCCGACTTTCCCCTGTCCCCCAGTGTTCCACTTTGCATTCTTTTCTTTCCACCAAGTGGGCAAATGCTGGCTAATGAAAGTTAACAGTAGTCGATTCCCTGGGAGTAGCTTGTTTAATTCTAAAGCTAATGGCCCCATTTCCCAGAAGCCTGGGCGTCTCGGGTCTGATTTATATAAATGGCCAAGGCTCTGAGAATGGAGCCAGCCACCCTGCCTTACCTTCCTGGAACACACAGTAACTTATTCTTGTCAGAACTAGTAATTCTGATTTTTTGACAGGTAGTGATAGAAAAGATAAAATTCTGTCTGTTGGACAGAGGACAAACTCTACCACATTGAATGAATTCCTGTAAATTCTGAAGAAAATCCAAAGAGTTTTATAGAAATAGCGGCATGCTAAATTTGAGGCCATCAAAGCTGTGGGAAGATTAATGTTTACATTGCTTACTTTTCCTACCATTTCTCTTCATTCATCATTCTACCAGTGGAATTATTTAAAGATAAAGAATAAATTTTTCTTTATAGTTTGTCTACTTTCTATTTAGGTATTTTATTTTACTTAGATTCAGTTGAATTATAGACAGTTCTTCCTGTTTTAAAATGTACTAATGTGCTGGACAGTAAAATTAAATGTTCCATATCCAAGTGAAATCTTCATTTGCAGTGAGCTGCAGGTAGTTTACCCTATGCTCCCCTTAAGTGAGACCATGGCTGATTCCTTGTGAACTCACCAGCAGTGTATTCCAAACCATGGTTTCCCCCCTAGGCACCTGACTTAGTGTTGCTTCATACTCTTGTCAATGCACTCTTTCATTAAATAATTAATTTATTCTTTGAGAATTTCATAATTGTGTACAATATATTTTGGCCATATCCACCCCCATCTCCTCTGCTCCCACTGCTCCCTCAGCTTCATATACTTTTTTTTTTCTTTCAAACCAACTGAGTCCAATTAGCGCTGCTCACATGAACATTCACTGGAGCATGGGCAATGTATAGTGGCTACAATCTCAATGAGCAGTGACTCCCCTTCCACCAGCAGCCATCATCTACAGTAGCCCCTTAACTAGGTAGGAATGAACCCTCCCAAACCCCTTCCCTATCCATGCTACAATGTTGACTGGCTCAATCTTGTCCGGGTCACGTGCAGGTAACCTCTGGTGCTCTGAGTGCTTGAGTACAATGGCCAGAAGACAGCATTTTACAGCACTCTTCCTCATTAAATTCTTTCTGACTCCTCGTTTGCAATGTTTCATTGACCTCCTCCTGTACTTATCTTCCTCCCTCTTCCATAAGGAGCCCCTCTTCCCCATCTCCCCTATCAGATCATCACGTGTATCCTGCCTTTCCCCTTTAACTTCTTCACACCTTCTCCTGTATTTACCTGCCTTCCATGCCCTAAGCCCCCTCTTTACCCATTTTCCTGATTAGATCACTTGTGCTCTGCTATTCCCCTCTGTATTGCTTCCCCACACCCCATTTCCTATCAATGGTCCCATTTTTCTTTCCTGGTTTCTGTAGTTACTACTATACAATAGTGTATAGTGTATAGCATACTATTATATGCTCATATCTCAAGATTTGGAGCTAGGAGCCTCCAATAGAAGAGAACATACAGTATTTGTCTTTCTGGGTCTAGGTTACCTCATTCAATAGTATCTTTTCTACTTCCATCCATTTATCTGTAAAGTTCAAATTTTCTTTTTTTCTTATAATGGAAGGCTTGAGTTCCAGGCAGAGTATGAGCCATAGCATAATTTTTGACTTGTGGTTGGTTTTATTTTTTATTTTTTTCTTTGTTTCAAGCAATAACCTTGAAGCTAATTAGGAATAGCTGCTCCTTATCAGCATATCTAACTGCAGCCCTTGGGCTACATGTGGCTCAGGAGAGCTATAAATGTGGCCCAAATGCAAAACAATTAACTTATTTAAGACATTGAGACTTGAAAGTATTCATAATACTATTGTGGACTTTTTGAGTGTGAACTTTTTAGATGCTAACAATGTCAAAAGGTTGAGTATACTCACTGAGATGTTTTATAAAAGTTAGATATCATCCTCATATTATTTTTAAAAAAAACCCATAGTCCCGGTCAGTGTCTGTAGCCAGTTCTGTTTGGAGTGATAGACCAACCAGAGAAATAGGACTAGGAACACACACACACACACACACACACACACACACACACACACACACACAGTATATATATATATATATATATGGATTTCAAGAGATTTATTGCAGAGAATTAGATGATCTGATCATGCTGGGTAGATACAGCAGTTTCCAGCTCTGCCCTCCCTGGAGCAGGCTGTGAGGGGGTCTGTGCAAGCTCTCAACTATGAGCTGGAACTTCCATTCTTAGATGCAATTACTTCTTCAGGGTAGCCTCAGCTCTCTTCCAGCCTTTCAACTGATTGAGAACCTCAATCACACCTGCAAAGTAGTGTCACATGAATTCCTATTAGTATTTGAATAATCAGCATCCATAACCCAGCTAAGATATCACGCAGGTGGACCACTGTGGATAGTAAGTGGTAATCTTAACATAGGGCTAGATATAGAGCATGGAGGACAGTAATTGGGTAATAGAGTTTTCCATTGAAGTAGCCCATACACTAAACAACTTGAATACTTTATCTGATCACATAAATATATTTGATGTGACATGATTATGTCATACAATTTCTAAGAAGCCAGGGTCTATTTCTCTGACAATAGGCTGTTACCTTTGCATATGTGTTTAAGATGGTGTGAGCTCTGTCATTTATAGGCCAGGGGACCTTTCTGTCATACAGAAGGTGATCTATCACTTCCTTTCCTTCTTGCTGCTACTTGACACGTAGCCCAGGCTTGATGTTCTCATTCATCCCTTGCTTGTCTGTCATGGAAAATGCTTTGGTACATTAATATAGTTCTATTTTTTTCAGTTATGAATAACATTTCAAGGCTTAATGTAGCTGTTGAAAGTCCCACATTACTGATCTAGGTATTATCGCCATAGGAGTTAAAGTCATGAGACAATTTTATGGGATAATTTCTTGGCAAAGTTGGATTTTGTGCTGAAGCCCTGCTGGGTACTGCACACATTGATGGACGGCCCACTGTTTAATAGGACACCTCACTGTTCATGTATGTGAGGAATGGGTGTACTAATTAGAGACTGAGGAGAAAACCCTGCTTTCTTGTTGGAGGTATTTGCATGAGAACTTCCCCCCATTCTGTCTTTTTCTGTGGCATTTAAAAAAGTGTTTTTGCCAAACAACTGAAAGTATGAATGTAACATTTTTTTTTTTGTGTGTGTGTGGTATCCTGTGAAAGTGTTTCCAAGGAGCCTGGACTGAATATTTAAGAATAACACAACAGAACGAGGAATTTTTTCAATGACTGGTGTGGTTTTAAAAAATTATCAATCCAGAGTCCAAAGTTGTGCCAATTTGGTCTGCATGGATAGTATTCAAAAAGATATACATGAGAATAATATACATATATGTATATTATTCTCATGTGCATAAGTATATGTGTGTGTACATGTGTGTGGAGATTCGAGGCTGATGTTCAGAGTCTTTCTGATCTTTAGTCATGGAGACAGGACAGGGTCTCTCAGTCAAACTCAGAGTTTGCTAGTAATCTTAGTCTAGCCAGTCAACTTGTTCTGAGAATCCATCGTTTCTGCCACCTGGACACTGGAATCACAAATGTGCCATCATGCTCATCTAACATTTATGTGGGTTCTGGGTATTTGGACTCTAGTACTTTTGATTACATGACAAACACTTTAGCCCCTGAGTCATTTACAAGTCCCATGTTTTATATATGTATATGTATGTATATGTGTGTGTATATACACACACACAAACACACACACATATATATATATATTTATATATATATATATATTATATATATATATGTATATATATATATATATATACATATATATATATATATATAATATAAAGCTTGAATAAGTGTATCAGTCCTGTATACCCTAGTTACTTTCTGTCACCAAGATTCCACATCACTTCCCACTTGACTGCTCCAAGGATGTCATTGCATGACTACTTGGGAAAGTTATTCAAGAAATTTAGTGGAAATGTAGCAGCAGATACAGACTATGTATGTTTATGTCTTCTTGGAACATGTACTATAGCTGAAGTTTCTAGACTTGTCTGAGGAATTGCTAGGGCACTTAAGAGCTGAACTAGGGATGTCTCTTTGCCTGTCTTAAATAGGGTTTCTATCGTTGCAGGAAAACACCATGACAAAAAAATCAAGTTGGGGAGGAAAGAGTTTATTTGGCTTACATTTCCACATTGCTGTTCATCACCAAATGAAGTCAGGGCAGGAACTCAAACAGGGCAGGATCATGGAGGCAAGAGCTGATGCAGAGGCCATGGAGGGGTGCTGCTTACTGGTTTGCTTCCCATGGCTCGCTCAGCCTGCTTTCTTGTAGAACCCAGGATCATGAGCCCATGAGTGGCACCACCCACCACGGGCTGGGTCCTTCCCCATTAATCACTAGTTGAGAAAATGCCTGAGAGCTAGATATCACTGAGGCATTCCTCACCTGAGGCTCCTTCCTCTCTGATGACTCTAGCTTGTGTCAAGTTAACACAAAACCAGCCCCACTCACTCAAATCTGTGCCTCTCATTTTCTTTCATCCTAGTTTGGATCCCTAAGTCAGGACTGAAACTGTTGCTTGGGAGGAACCTGTCAGGTTCGCTTTGTCTGCTGACATGGAGGGGAATGAATGGGATGAATAGGATTGTGGGAGATCTGGGGGAGGAGAGGAAAGATGAGGAGAAGGATTGGGGGCAAAAGGAGAGAGAGTAAGAAAGAAAACTACCAAGGTTTTCATATGGGTACTGACATTGGACCTAGGTTCCTGTACTTACAAAGCAAGTGTTTTACCAACTCAGACATCCCAAGCCTTGTTTTAATACTTCTTACTTCTTAATAATATGAATATTAAGAATAGATATGCATGTTAAAAGGTTAAAACAAGTCCATTGGTGTTGATAACATTGAGGTGGTTCTAGAAACCAAACAAGGTGTGTGGAGAGCATGTGGTCTCCTCACTCTGTGCTCCTGTGTCTTCTACAGTTACCAGGTCACCCTCTGCTCAAAAGGCTTCAGAAGGGGAGAAAGGGGAGCAAGAGAAAGGCTGAGCCTGAAGGAGTCAGGGATAGTTCAAGGATTGATGGTCTCTGAGGGGGCAAGACAGAGAGGAGAGGAGAGAAATACCCGTAGAGATCAGAAGTGGATGATGAGATGGAATGCTGTGGAAATGGGTTTAATGGGTTGGAAGAATCAAGATCAGGCCAGGCAGGTGAGAATCTAATATTTATGGGGAAAGCCTGCTGCTGTCTGTCTGATAGAAACTATTTTACATCTCCAATGACACACTGATGGCTTCTTAAAAATATTTTTATGTAAGAAAGTAAGTGTTCAG
Source organism: Onychomys torridus (assembly GCF_903995425.1). Classification (NCBI taxonomy): domain Eukaryota; kingdom Metazoa; phylum Chordata; class Mammalia; order Rodentia; family Cricetidae; genus Onychomys; species Onychomys torridus. Next base: position 42,843,007 of record NC_050456.1, read on the forward strand.
AAAATATGAACATTTTCCAGGTTCATCATATTGTTCAGACTGGAAACCTCTGTGGCTCAAATATAGAAGCTTTTGCTTTTATCAAGATTTCAAGTTTTTTTTTTTTTGTTTTTTGTTTTTTAAGACATCTTCCCCTGTAGCCCAGGCTGGCCTCAAGCCCATGATCCTCCTGCCTCAGACACCTCAGTACTGGCATTACAGGTGATCTTTACTACCATATCAAGTTCCCACTGAAGCCTTTTGAGCAGAGAATAATGTGGTAAATGCAGAAGACAGAGGAGGAGCAGAGAGTGAGGAGACCATGTGTTCTGAATTTCACTTTATTTGCTTTCTAGAACCATCTCTAAAGTCTTGAGGTTATCAGCTCTATTGCATTTATTTTAACCTTTTAACACAAATATCCATTTTTTGGGTATTTTTTCAAGACAGGGTTTCTTTGTGTAGACCTGCCTGTCCTGGAACTTGCTCTGCGAACCAAGCTGGCCTCGAACTCAAAGATCCACCTACCTCAGCTTTCTGAGTGCTGGGATTAAAGGTGTGCACCACCACCATCTGGCATAAATATCCATTCTTTGTACTCATATTATTAAGAAGTAAGAAGTATTAAACCAGGGCTGGGGTTCATGTCAGAGTTCATAAAGTTGCTTTGTAAGAACAGGGAGCTATGCCCAAGGTCCAGTTCCTGCATAAAAAGTGTAGTGTGATCATGTGTGCTTGTAATCCTAAGAATGGGTCAGCCAGTGTAGCTGAACTGGTGATCTCTTGACCAATGAGAGACCCTGTCTTAAAAAAGGTAGATTGCATTCCTAAGAATGACACTTAATGTTATCCTTCCATTTCTACATGCAGGCCCACATATATGCATGTCTACCAATATACACAAACAGACATATACACACCCATACATATGCATGTCCACCAGTATACACAAACAGACATACACACATGCGTAAGATATTAAGCCTACTTTTATCTCATATAATGAGCTAGTACTCTTTTTGAGTATAGGGACAAAGTTTATCCATCACGTGGGTGATACTGTCTTTGCAGATGTTATTGTCATAAGTTTCGGTGCTGTGGTCTTGACTGTTGTGGTTACAACTGTGCAATTTCTCCACCTCAAAAGGTATGAAAATATATTTGAAATAGTTTTGTTTTTCTTGCAAATTTAGATTTGGATGGAACCAGCCAACTCAGTTGTTCTGGGGTTCTGTCTTATGAAGATCACGCCCTCTCTACCCTCTCACAGTCCCCCTGTGAGAGCAGAGACACCAGGCATCATGGGCCCTGTCATCAAGAGACTGGCATGGTCCAAAGCCTCAGTCATCCTTGTGCAGATGGCATCCTGGAAACGGAGACAGCTTTGACTAATCGGGGTTTTGAAGATGCCTATGCTACTCCCAGCTCCTCTATGTGGAGTGCAGAGGCAAGTTGTTTTCTTTCTTTCTTTTGGTCTTGGCAAGTTGTTTTCTATTCTTTGTTTTAGTCCCATGCCCTTTTTCATTTCCTTCCCTCTTCCTCCCTGGATGTCTCCTGAAAGAGGAGGTATTGCCTGGTCTTAAAAACCCTTCTGTTTGAACCAAATTTTTGTCTAGATGACCAAAGCCTCTGTGAGTAGCCATAAAAGAATCACAAATAAATCCTTTCAAAATGGAAGCAGGAGCAGAATGTGGTGGGAAAATGGAGAAGGGTTATCAGGGGAGACTCTTCACAGGGTTATTCTCATACCAAGGGCCTTTTAGACCTTTGGGGAGCTGGATTGCCTTCCTTCATGGAAAATTGGATTCTATTTTATTTCACCCCAGATCTTTAGCTATGATTGCTAAAATTAAAATTATCAGAGAATTTAACTAATGTGAAATGTTCATCAAAATGAAAGTACACATGAAATTATGATGAGGGTCTCGTTAGTGTTAGCTTTGAATCAAGATGAAGGTCTGGGAGGTGGCACAGCTACTCTGGCCATTGATGTTGCTTTTTGTAATAAACATTTGATGGAAGATGCAGCTTATGAATCTGTCTCCCAATTAAAGCTTGTCTATCCCATGTCAGAGGTAGAGCTAGTGGTGATAATGATGGCAGCCATGATGGGGAGGGATACCAGCCACTACAGTCCAGGGTTTTACAAACATTGCTTTGTCTCATAGGCATTTCTGATTGTTCATGAGCTCCACCCATTCTATAATGATTCCTTGATATTAAGATATATTAACTAATGGTGCCTAATGTCTAATTTGAAATCAATTTAGATGAAATTACTCATAAACATTCAATAGTCAATGATCATATGACTTTAGTACAACATGAGGAGCTAGAAGTATAGAATGAGTTTATTACTACAACCAGAGAAAATAAGTGGGGTGAATATCTTTAGAAGGACTCAGAGGTCACACTGGATACATGCTTAAAGAAATGCCAAAGAAAACTATAAAAAAAATCACGTTCCAAAGCCTTGCTGATTTCAAGTTAGTGGGGAGATTTAGGGCGTGTGTAAGAATGCCTGTGTACATGCATTTGCATGCATATTCTGTCGCTTCTATGAGGCTGTTTCTGCTGAGAACCAGAAATGGAAACTCAGATACCTGGTTTATGGTTTGTTAAAGTCAATCCTTGTCACACTGGTACCCAAAGCTACTAACTTCCATCAGTTTTGTTAAAAAGAAAAAAAAAAAAGACAGAAACAAAATGCTTTCCCATGGTGTCACTGCTCAGAGTCAAATCAAATCCCACACAATGTTTAAAAATATTCTCTTTGTCTCCCTCCCTGCAAAAACAAACCAGTACTATTTACCTGCCTGTTGATAACTCTGTCTCTCTGAGAACTGTGCCATTAGGTTTGGGCTTGCCTTCTCCATGTAACCTCCCATTTCCCTGCCTCCTGGTGCTTTAATAGATGACTTATGCTGAGGGTACTGAATGTTCCCAGGCTCCAAAAATACCCAGACAGCTCTGTGTGCACCATTCAACCTCCTATCTATTTTGAGACAAAAACTGTAATTTGGTGCCCCTACAGTAGAACCTGAGATCTAGCTCAGGCAGCTCCCGTAACTGACTGCTCTGCAGGCGTAACTTGCCTCTTAAGCATTGATTTATTTGTCTCTTAGCTGTGTTAAGAACCTTGTCTTCCCTGGTGTATCTGGCATCCAGAACATATTGTGGATCCATTTACTTTGGGCCGCAAGATGACATCAACACTATCTTACTAAAACAGGAAGGCTTTCAGTTTGACAGAAAATCTTTAAACTTATGGGGGGTTTTGACAGTTTGATGCAAGCATTTCCACCTTAAAGGGGAAAATCAGGACAGGGGGGCTCAAGGAATCATTTATTTTGTCTCAGAAGGAAAGCGCTCATGCAGTGTGACTACCTGCCATGATCATGGATTTTCCAGTTTCCCCTCAGCTGGCAAAGGCCATTGACTTTCTCCTGCAGATCTAGGGCTTGGTAGGGAAAACAATGGGAAGGTGCCTAGAAATTTCAAACACACAGAGAGCCAGGTGTCCCACTTTTCATCTCTGCTTTCCACTGATTAATTGGTTGGCCTTGAGAAGTTAATTAAAATCTGCCAAATGGGGATAAGAAGGAAGAGAGTTTTACCTTGCAGGAAGGTCAAACAGATTAGCAGTATTAACAGTACCCATACAAGGAGCTCCTTTGGTGGCCTGGTGATAGGTAATGTGTGTTGAAATAATTAATTGCTATGAAAATACAAACCCTCACAAATCTCTGTCTCAAATCCACCAAGGTAGAGGCTATGAAGCCCAGTTTTCATGAGCAACAGCTGGGATTGGCCCATTGGGAGCCCAGCTGCTGCCCAGAGCTGTGCTTTGCCCAGAGTTCTTAGAACATTTGCAGTAGAGCTCTGCCCAGGGCTCCTCAGAAGCCTGCAGGTGCAGCGAGCATTATAGCTAGCATGATGGATGTACAGGGAGATCCTTATAACCAGGGTATTTTTACCTTGGCATTGAAGTAGATGATAAAGGTAGCGACTCCTACCTAATACTAAGAGGAGAGACCTGAGAGGGGATGGATTTACAGGACTGCTGTCCAACTTCCATTTCGATAGCCTTCTGTCTTCATCCCACATGCCTAATACACACAGAAGCATCTGTAGCAAAAGGTTGGGCAGGAAGAAGTATGTCATGTGGCTTAACACAAGGTTTGGGGTTTTGACTATTCGATATTAGGTAAGATATGCTCTAAGGCTGCTGGGAGTAAGAATCTTGAATGATCCTGGCCTGGCTTGTGACCCTGGAATTGGAAGAGTATTAGTTACATAGCCAATTTTAGCTTTAGTTTCTTTTCTGATGAGATCAAGATGTTAAAATACTAGCTCATTAGGCAGATATAAGTATTAGAAAGCACAGTGTTTCCTAATTGGATTCCCTAGTAAGACAGAGCTGAAGGTGAAGGCTTTTGTTCCTTACCTTGTTATTGAGCGCATTCTCAGTGGATGAGGGAAGGAGGGAGGAAAGAAGACAGGTTATGGATGAGAATGTGCCATTGAGTTGGCCACCACTCAGTAAGACCAATTGCTTTATCCTGTGGGACATACTCCAAGAAATTACAACCTGCTCTCAGGTCATCCTGCCAATAGGAGAAAGCTTATTGCATGGGTATTAACAATGGCACATTCTGGCCTTTCTAAACATGGTGGGAAGCAGAATACTTTCTAAGCTTTGGTACCAATGGACCAATGATGAGATCTGAGCATTATATTTTATGAGCAGGAGGTAAGAGCTTACTGGGTTGTACCAGGCTGCAGCTTCTTAGCGTCCAGGCAGGTTGTGTCTATAGAGGAAAATGGAACAAAGTTTGAGGCCAAGGGGGAACTGAAGTGTGCAAGAGGTGCCTTTTATAGTCTATAACAGACTGGATGCTGTACCTGACATTAAGAACAACTTAAAAGATGCTAGCTATTATTATTCACATCTAGGCAAGCCATGCAGATGATCGAGAGTAGGCTAAAATAGATGGGAGTTTTAAGGGGAGACAGGAGCTTAAGAAAAGATTCTGCCTTGGTTTTTCAGTTTTCCTAACTCCTTGGAGACTTGCTTCTAATATTATATATACACTAGTCAGTTGTATTCAGAAGTCTCTATAGCAACAACTGCTATCACTTGAAACTAAGTGCCTCTGAATAGAAATGCTCATGCATGATTGCATGCACAGGGAGAGGATAGAAGAAGCTTCCCTTATTTTATAAGAAAGCTGAATTTTCTTGGCAGGCTAATTTGAATCTTAAAAGGGAAAGGCATTTATTAGATGTCTCCGATATGTCAAGTGCATAGCATCCCTATGTGGTGGGTATCATCCTTATTTTACTATTAAGGAAAAAATAATGGAAAGTATTAGGTAATTTGCCCAGTGTTATCGAGCTTATAAGTAGCAGACCTGGTTCTCAAGAAGATTTGACTGTACAGCACCATGTATTTTCCTATGACCGTGTGGGAAAGTTCCATTGGTGAATACACATATTGAAGTATTTTATTGTAATTTTTGAAGCAATCTCTGAATTAGCAACATCTCGAGGTCAAGTCAATAGGTAAAGAACTGATTTCCATCAAGGATGGGTTCACTATGACACCCTTTTAGTTATAGGTAAGACTCAGGCCCTCAGGGAAAAATTTAAAAATGTATCGACATAATTAATAATTTGTTGGTGTAGTGGTCATTACAGTAAATGGTGTTCAGTTTAGTTTTCCCAGTAAGGGCATCAACTCTGAGTAGCTACAAGTAAATTGATGTCCAAGGGTGACATTCCATAAAGAGAGAGGTATGCTTGAAAAGAGGTAGCTCCATACTAGTGTTGGTAAATATGGAGTCTGGTGTGAAGAAGGATTTTCATCTTTAATACAACCTCATAACCCTACTCTCTTAGGTAGGCATATACTACTGCACGCTTTTCAATTTGGCCAGGGCCCAAAAAACTAACCAGTGGTAGAGTTATGATTTTAATTCAGGATTTCTGGCTCCGGTAGTGCTTTCTGCTCACTGGCTGTGGTGAATGATCTCTTTAGTCTTTACTTTGAATGACCTCCTTAGCCTGGGCTTGCTGTGGCCAACATCCCTGGCAGACATCTCAGAAATACAGTCTCTGGCCCCAGCCCTTGACTTACTGAGAATCCTTGAATGACTCAGCTGGCCATTAGGGGAAAAGCTCAGCTGTTAGTCTTCTCTCTCAGGAAATTTGAAAACCCACTGAAAGATCAGTTGCGGGGAGACCCCATCTTGCCCCCATTGAGATTTTTGCCTGTGGGAAGGTTCTAATTTGCAGACAACAGTTCCAGGCTTAGCAGTTACTCCTGGGTACTCAAAAGTTGCCTGTTGGCATTTACATAGTTGATAGTTGACTTAATTAGAGATTTCATGTCTCAGCTGGTTTCAACCATAGTGGGCACTTGTACTTTTTTTGTGAGGCAGTGCACATTAATGCAACTTGAGAGATGTAAGCTTCATTTATTCGTTTAAAAAACTTTCTCAAAAATCTCACCCTATGCCAGGCACTGTGTCCTCCAAGAAGTCACAGTCTGATGAAAAGGGCTTAGCCCTCAGACCTTTCCTAACACAGAAGAAGGCCATGTGTTGGCCATCAGAAAGCTTGGGAGCCAAGGAAGCACCAAGGGGCAGTGACCTACCAACGTGCTACAAGTCACCATCATTTCCTGTTCTCACTACCCCCCTTCTGTTTGTAACAGGAGCAGGATGGGACCAGTCTGCAGGTGCCACCCAGGCTCTTGGAGCCTATCTCAAAATGCGGTTACCTAGAGATCATCTTTGAATATAGAGCTGCAACCCAGAAGCTCACTGTGACCATTGTGAGGGCACAGGGGCTTCCAGATAAGGACCGAAGTGGGGTCAACTCCTGGCAAGTTCATGTAGTGCTGCTGCCCAGTAAGAAGCAGAGGGGCAAGACGAACATCCAGAGAGGGCCCAATCCTGTCTTCAAGGAGAAGGTCACCTTCGCCAAGCTGGAGCCCAGGGATGTGGCTACCTGTGCTGTCCGGTTCCGCCTGTATGCTGCCCGTAAGATGACCCGAGAGAGGATGATGGGAGAGAAGCTGTTCTGTCTCAGCCACTTGCACCCAGAAGGGGAAATGAAAGTGACTCTGGTTCTGGAGCCAAGAAGTAATATAAGCGTGAGTATATTAAATGGTGCTGCCAATGATGCAGTGTGTTCAAAGACCGGGCATTGTCAGCCCTTGATTTACAACATTCAGCTTGTGAATTCATAGATGTTCCATTTGGCTCTCATCATTAATAAGCCATGATTTGCACTTCATGGACAGTGGGTCTCTATTTGCCCTTGATAGACAGTGGGTCTTTCAAGCCTGTCATCGTGATAACTTAATGGATATATTTTCCACCCATTTTAGGAAATCACAGTGGCGACATGCTACAGGGCATGGTAAGACCTGGAGAGGCTTTTGACTTAGTGGGTAAGCATTCCCACTCCTCCCATCCCCGGGATGCATTATGAAGATTCTCAGACATGGTACTTTTTTTTCCCCTTGAAATGAGAGTCTTACTACATAGCCCAGACTGGCTTCAAGCTTATTCTGTAACCCAGGATGCCCTCCAACTCATTATTCTCTTGCCTCATCTTCCCAAGTGCCAGAATTACAGGTGTGCATTACTGAACTTCTGAGGCAAGGCTCTTAACAAGCATTCTGAAGCATCCCACGACAGTAACCCTGAATGCCTGGCACTTCCGAGGCCTTCCCTTTTTGTGACTGGCCTCCCACCATGTATCTTACTCCTAGGGGTTCAATAGCCTGGAGGTCTAAGTGGTGGACAGTCCTTCCCACCCCCACTGCTGCTGATTATCTGTCATGGAGTGTGAAGAGCTCCTTTTATAAAACTAGATAGAAAGATCAGGCAGCTGTGGCTAGTCAGCCAATCAGTCATTCATTTGGAGATGTTTCCTGGCATGTGCTGCATAAGCCAAGTAACAACTGAAGCAAGTAGACAGCTCTTATTCCACAGTCTCATGGAGGAGGGTGTTGACAGCCAGGCCTTGGTAAACAAAGCTTGAGAGGCTGTAGCTTGCTTTGGATGACCAGGAGAGGGTTTTTTGAGATGGTGGGAAAAACCAGAAAGGAGAAAACACCCCCATATAGCTCAAACAACTGAGGGAACAAGACTGGTGACATGTGTGGGTGGATACTCAAGACTAAGGTGGAGGTGGGCACACACAGGCATTGTGGAGAAAAAAAAAAGCATTCCAGGAAGGTCCATCCATCTGAAGTTCTAATTCCGCCTGAACATCTTTATACTGGAGATCCTAATTTTTGCCTCTCTAAATCTATGCCACCTGCTGTCTTCTGAGACCTTCCTGCTGGCAAGCTCATCTTTCCTGTCGCTAGCTCCAAAACAGTAGCGCTCACCCATGACCTCCCTTTTCCAGCTGAAAGCTGTTCGTTCTCTTTAGATGTAAGCTGAACCTAGCTCTCGGGTGGGCTAGTGGAATAGTCTCCTGCTGGTGGCCTCTAAGCCTCTGCTGTTTTCTGACACAAGAGTTAGAATGAGCTCAAGAAAGCACAAGCCAGATCACGTCTCATGTCTGTGCAAATCCTTCCTTTACTTAAAATCATGAAATCACAGAGGGGGAGATTCAGAGAGGAGTCAAAAAGGGAAGGGTCTATGTACTATGAAGCACAGAAGTGAGAATGACCACACCCATACTCGTCAGTACCAGGCCCTGGGCTCTGTGCTGGGGCACAGGCTGATGGGGGAGAAGGAGCCAGTGGGAAGGAATTTTGAAGGAGGAAAATCTCTCATTTATCATCTACTGTTGACCATGATTATATGCCAGATATGCATATATGCAAGAGGGACTGAGTAATGGATACAGATTTAAGAACCTGATAGGGGTAGGTAAACAGTATGATGAGAAGCACCACAGCAGAGGCTTCTATAGAAATACAAGGCAGAGTGGCCTTCCTCCCAAGGATGCAAAGGTTTCATTGGTACATTTCTAACTTCTGGGCATCAAAGCCTGTAAGGCCCCCATTGAGACCACTAGCCATTCTGCTTACAAATCATGATCCATGAAAGCTTGGAGGCTCTTATAGAAACACACATGGTTTGGTTAAAATGATGCAGTCTCCTGGACATGTACAGCATTTGATTCCTTATATTGTTTTTGCTTATTGGGATGCTGGCAAGAAGTTTTAGAAAATAATTTCAGATACAGACAAGAAAGATTTAAGAGAAGTCCCATGCACTTGTGTGCCATAGAGGAAGTGGTATGCTGGAGTGACTGCTGGTCTGTTCTAGCCAGCCAGGTTGATGCCCACTCATGCTCCTCAGTAAGAATCGGTGTCTTCATTTATCTTGTCCTCTTTTTGACGTGTCCGGTGCATAACAATGGCACTCAGAAGTGTGTACATGAATAAACATGAGAGAAAGCCTGGGCTCTTTCCTGGGTTTGCCTGCTGCCACTTGGTTCACCAAGATCCACAGTCCATGTATTTGATCCTCCATCAAACATCAAAGAGTAAAAGTGCTCACTTCCTGTGTAATTTTTTTCCTCATAGGAGACAAAAATTCCTATATGGAATACACTTCTTTAGCAGCAGAACCAGACACCAGGTGTTTTATATACTGGCCAATACCCAGTGGTCATTTCTTTTATCTTTGAGACAAAATGTCTTCTGTATTGCCTTATTCATCAGGAGTGAAGAGAACAGAGACAAAGCTCAGGCCTGGAGTGGGTAGGTTCCACAGAAACATTCAGGAGCAAATTACACAGGAGGGAATCTTGGCCTATATTAAATGTATTATTCACACTCCATGTATCTTAGAAGGTTTGATTTACACTAGCAATAACATCTTTGTCCGTTTTGTTTTTAGAGAGGAAATATTGAATGGAGACTACTCTTGGAATAAATATGTCTGCTAGTACCATAGGCCACCTCATACATGGCTGTGTTCCCTGGCACATTATAATTCACACTGAGTGCCCATGGGTAGTCTTTGGCAGTCATTGAGACCGGGTCACAATTTCACCAAACATAATATCAGCTTTCTCTCAAAGAGAGGGACGCAGCATGGACCAATGAATTCTTTGTGTTCTTCCCCTCCAGAGTGGAGAGTCTCCGCTTAGCCCATCTGTGGTGTCTCACAGTGACAGTGCTTCATCCACACAGTCGCTGTCTCATGGAGGGGTGCCAGAGCTGTTGGTGGGACTGTCCTACAATGCCACAACAGGGCGATTATCTGTGGAAATGATCAAAGGCAGCCATTTCCGCAACCTCGCTGCTAACCGAGCTCCTGGTAAGTATGTGTCTGCTGCTCTAGCTCTGGTATCTCTAGAGGCAAGTGAAAAGCCTTGTCTGTTTTATCTTAATTCTTCAGTTTTGTTTTTGTGGTAAAAGATAAATTTGGTATGGCTTGGACATGTTTTCATGAAACAATACCTCTGGCTTTCTTCATGGCTTTTATTTAATTAGAAGAAAGACTTCTATGGTATCTAAATATGTCTTGACATGATTTAGAATGATCTGTGTGTCTATATTATTTAAGAAAAAAGACTGAAGTCTTTCCAGAAATGTAACATGCATGGAAATTGAAATCTGCCAATATTTTACAAGCCCTCAACTGTACAGAGGCAGAACTCTGACTTTAGAGGGAGGCAGACAGAGCTGGGATTGAGTTCCAGATCTGTTATTACCCATTCAGTTTACTCTAATTTTGCACAGTTTCTTGAACCCTTCTTGACCCACTTAGAAAAAAATACCTTCTTGATGGGAGTGGTATGATATTTAAATAAATAAATTTATATGAAGGGCTTAGCATAGTGCCAAACAGACACTGAGCATACAGAAATGTTAGTAATGGTTATATGGTAAAGGGAATAGATCTGGAGCAATGCAGGACTGTCTCATTAGGAAAATGACTACTTCTGAGGTAGCTATTAGGAAGAAATGCTTAGGACAACCTTTTCCCCCCATGGAGGAGATCAAGGTTCAGGAAGAGTCAAATAACTGCTGCTACCAGTTGCCTCAATAGCCCTCCAAACTAAGAAGTTGGATAATGAACATTGAAATAATGCTGTTATAAAGTCACCACAAATTTTTACGATTTTAGTTACCTGCTAAGGAAGCTTTAGAAGATGAACTTCTGCTTTTTGGACCTCATGTAAATCTATCTAATTAGAAGAATATATTTTGTATCTGGAATGCTAGCTGCAAGAGAGTCAGAAACATGTTATAGAATTAGTTCTAGCCTCCTCTGAACAGGAAGGTAAACTTGAAGTTGGGAAAGTAGAAAGGAAGGAATATGCTTCTCAAGGGAATTAGAATCTCATTAATAGAATGATGAAATCAACACAAAGTTGACAGTTAGTGAGCCCTGGAGTCACATGGAAGAGCGAGATGAGGAGCTGGATTAGAGTCAGCTCCTATAACCAAGTCTGAGATTTTTATTGCCCACCTTTCACTCTGCTGTAGACTACCAAGCATCTGTTATAAGTGGCTATCTTTCTAGCCAAACCTTTAAAGAGAACTAGGGGCTAGGTCAGCTAGCTAAGCATATGCTTCAAAAGTATGAACACCTGAGTTCAATCCCCATAACCCATGTGAAATGGTGGTACTGTTGTAATCTCAGCACTGTGGGGGAGGATGTCTTGGGTTTGCTCGCCAGGCAGTTTAATGTAGCTTAATTGGTAAGTTCCAGGCCAATGAGAGATGTCTAAAATGAAGTAAATGATGTTCCTGAGGATGAAACCCAAGGTTGTTCTCCACCATCCACATTGATGTGAACACACAAATGCACTTGAACACATACAAATAAACATACTCCTCTCAACACACATGCATTAACAAAACTAGGTTAATGCCAGCAGAGAAGGCCCCAGAACTCTGGGTAATGGAGCAGACTGGGAGGTGCATAATCCACATTCCATGTCACCATTCAGGCAGGTGAAAGCTATGTAGAATATGCAATAGGCACTGATTATTAATTGCACAGCTAGAGGCTCTTTGATAGGCCTATCTTTTCTTTCTACAACAGCCTAGTACTTGTTAAGATCCTGATTTAAGGCTTCTCCCCCAGAGCACCTGCCAATCTCCTTTCCTCTGTTGCTGAGATCTGGTAATACCTGAACAATATTTGGGGAATGTGAATGATGGAGGTTCAAAGAGTGATGAAGCTGTGCATCATAGATATGGCCCATTCAGGTCCAAGTTAGGAAGCTCTCCTCTGTGTGCTGGATGATATAGCCAGTACAGGGGAGGAGGATAGCATGATTATTGAGAAAGAATCATCTAGAAACTAACAAACCACACTGTAAACTCAGGTTCTCCTATATATTAGATGTGAGTTACTCAGATATTCTGAATTTGTTTCCTCACCTGCAATTAATATATATTTTTAGTTATGGATAATACACATAGAGCTGTGATAGTGAAGTCATACCATTGTATCTTCATACAATTCTATTTTTAAAATGTGCCCAAAGAAGAAATCATTGTAATAATTATTTAAGCCTGAATAGAACAAAAGGGTAAGTCTTAACTTGAAAATGGATTTAATTCCATAAGTTGAAGTCCATGAACACAAGTGTAGGATTTATTATAGACATAATGTCACAATTTAACTTTAACTGTGACTGGCATACTTCTTCTCTGAAACCAAAGCATTAGAAAGCAATGCTGTTGTGAGGCTCTTAATTAAAACTGAAACCAAGCAGTGGAAACAAAAGGTTTTTTGTCTATGTAAAATGCTGGTTGTTGAGGAAAAGCCAATTAGGAGGGGATAAGAGTGTAAAACATTTCTTTGTGGAGCTCCTAAAAGGGACCTCCTGGTACTTTCAAGGACTTGGGAAGCTGACAGTGTTAGCTCTGCATTAGGGCATGAGCACTAACTACATTGGCATCTATTAGGCAAATTAAGGTATGTATTTGGTGTTATGAGGTGACTGAGAAGAGTTGGAAGAAGTGGAGATGGGAAGAGGCTAGGAGTCAGTAAATAAATGAGCTGTGAGTGAGAACAGGGCAGGAAGGATGCAGGGTGCACTGCTATCCACAGCAGAAGAGAGGACAGGCAGCCAGTGATGCCTTACCTGTGTTAGTGGATACCCAAGGGCCTGCCTACTAGGGGAGATGTGTGCCTTAGAAATGAACATGAAATCAGGGTCACAAAATACTGTCCTTGCGTCTCTCAGCTCAGGTGCCTCCACCTCTTCTGTAAAAAGGGAGTCTCAGTCCTGCCTTGCAGGTGGCCGTGATTGTGGAACAGTGGTGCTTGGGTGAATATGGAGAGGAGGCTAAGCCTGAACATTGGGAACTTTCCTTCTTTGCAGTGTTGTTCAAGTTTTACAGCTTGCCAGAAAAGAGACAAAGCGTAAGATTTAGATGTGAGTATCTCTTGCCTTGTGACTTATCCTAAAACAAAAGAGCTTGGAACTTGCCAGTTTAACCCAATCAGAAGGTTGCTGTGGGGGGGTTCTTCACTTGTTCTCCCTAAGCAAAACAGACAATGTAGAAAAATAGTAGATGGAACTCGTTTTCTTTATGAGAGCCTGAGAGGAAACAGGCAGTCCAGTTGCAATCAGTTCCCCCACATCTAAGGTAAAATCCCTGGCGAGGGGGACTCAGCAGGCTAAGGAAAAGAGTGGTAGAGACATGAGTCACAACAATTAGTAACTATGCCAAACAGAGTCTTCTTACCCTTGGTTTATCACCAAATGGCTGAAACCAGAAGGTCTCATGATGTGGAGAATGTGTTCATGGTGGTCAGGGTTCTCTAGAGTAACAGAACTTATAGAATGAATCTCTCCATATATGTGTATACATATTTATGGGATTTATTAGAATGCCTTGCAGGCTGTGGTCCAGCTAATCCAGTGATGGCTGTCTATGAACGAAAGGTCCAAGAATCCAGAAGCTGTTCAGTCTCTGAGGCTGGATGTCTTACATGGTCTTCAGTGTACATCAGAGTCCTGAAGAAGTAGGCTCTAACGCCGGTGAAGGAATGGATTTAGAAGCCTGAGAGCAAGCAGGCAAAAAGAGAGACCTTCCCTCTCCCATGTCATTTATACAGCTGGCCAGCAGATGGTATGGCCTAGATTAGAGATGAATCTTCCCACCTCAAAGATCCAGATTAAAATTGGGTCTTCCCACTTCAAATGGTTTAATTAAGAAAAATCCCAGGTGTGCCCAGCTATCTGGGTTTTAGTTAATTCCAGGTGTAGTCAAGTTGACAACTAGGGAAGAATAGCTGTCACAGTGGGAGGAAGTCTCTTGTCTAATTTGGCATGCTGTGACATTCCAGCGGTTCCTTCCTGAGTGTCAACCTTAAACCAAAAACAAACAGGCGAGTGTGTACACTCATTTTACTGTTCAGAAACACTGCGATTGCCAGTAAGGTAGTATAAGGTTCACAGCTGGAGAACAGGCGAGAGAATAAGATCTGGTATCTGGTAGCTCTCTGAAATCCTCACGTGCTTTACAAATTCCTTTGCGTAAGATATTAGGACTGTTCAGAAACATTTGATTGTCTTTTGAATTTGGTTTCCTGGAAAAGCAATTCACTTGAGTTTTAACAGATCTCCTCTGTTGTTAGCACAGGCCTGCCACCCAGTTATTGCTTGGCCTTGACATTTGATTGAACTCCTCCGAATTTAATTTCCTTCTCTATTAAATAAGATTAACAAAGGGATCCTACAGACACACAGGCACTGACATCTTTTGAAGAAGTCATCTATTCTGTTGGCAACTTCCCTTTCTCTGTCTCCACTCTGCCTTCATTGACAGTGTGTTTCTGCACTGCGTACATGTGTGTGTATAGCCACATACAATGGTGCTTGTCAAAAGCTATCATTAAGACATACCCTCCAGTTAAAACCAGCAAGTCTCCCAGCTTCTCAGCATGCCCATGATTAGTCACATGTGATAATTACAACCCAAATGATAATACTTAACAGCAGCAGTGTATTAACCTTGTTAGGCAGTCACAATAGTAGAGTAGAGGAAAGAAAAACAGAAAAGCAAACCTGAGCTGCCTCTTGTTTGCTGTGAAGAAGTGAAAGCTAAGGGTGCAGTATACAAATAGAGTGCATGGGGAAAGGGATTCAATGAAAATGGGCATGCATGGGCACAGGCCTTCTTTTAGAACTGTTTTAGTTAAACAGTGTTTTTTTAGTAGTCACCGTGTACTTATAAGAATGGTCAGTTCTCATGAAGATTGAGATATAGTGCCAACTTACCAAGTGCACATGTAATTTTTCTTTTTCTAGAAAAACTGAGTTGTCACAATAAAGTCAGAAATTATTAAAAGTGGTTTGGAGATGTGCTAAGTTGGTAGAATGTTTGCCTAGCATACACAGAGCCCTGAGTTCAGTCCTCAGGGCAGCATCCATCAGAAATGGTGGTGTGTGAACTTAGTAGAAGATGACAGATCATCATCTGTCACATGGCAAGTTCAAGCCAGCCAGAGATACATGAGCTTAGTCTAAAGAAAAAAAATCTTAAAAGCAACAGGTAAAATCACAGCATTGTATGTCAATTATATCTGAATAAAGACAGTTAAAACCATGGTTAATGACAGAGGAATGAGGGTAAACTAACTGAGGAGATGTACTTCTCAACCACAGAACTAACACTAAAGTCTCACAAGCTAAACACTCAATGTGTCAGCTTGTTCTTTGAGTGAAGGAAAAAATAGACTTAGTCTTGAAAGTTGAAAGGGATTAATCACTGAAAGAATACTAAATAATATATTGCAGGGAGGAGGAAAGAGGAATTAGAAAGAAGTAATAGATGCAGGCAGGAGTCATGAAGAAAGGAATTGACAAAGACGTAAATGAGTGTAAGCCTGGGCATGTTGTGTCAGACAAAACAGGAACCGTAGTAAACACGATCAGTGTTGGGAATTAAACAGCAGAGTGGAAGTCAAATCCTAGGCAGATGTAACATGAAGGATGGGAAGAGAGTTGGCAATCAAAGAATTCTAAGATCTTCATTTGCTTAAGAGATGATCACATATGGTCAAATGCTTCTTGACAAAGATGCTAAGATTGTTTAGCAGTATATGTGTGTGTGTGTGTGTGTGTGTGTGTGTGTGTGTGTGTGTGTGTGTGTGTGTGTGATTATATATAATGGGACTGGGAAAACTAGATGCATTCAAAAGAATGAAGTTGAAACTATACCTAACATCATAAACAAAAATCAACTTGGAAAGAATCAAAGACATCAACATAAGGCCTAAAATGTGAAATTCTTTGAAGGAAACAGCAGAATCATCATAATGTTGGACTTGGCAATGATTTCCTGTACTTGACACCAAAGGCACAGGCAGCAAAATAAACACAGACAAATGGGAATCAAACGCGACAGCAGGGGCTGGCAGGATGGCTCAGTGGGGAAATGTTCGCTATGCAAGTATGAGGACCTGAGTTTGGATCCTCAGAACCCATGTAGAGGAAAATGTGGAAGCATTGGCATGTGATCCCAGTGCTCCTGTGGTGAGGTAGAAGTGGAGACAAGGCAATCTTCAGAAGGTCATGGGCTAGCTGGCCTAGTTACACACCTGTTTCAGACAAGGTGGAAGGTGGGGACTAACACTGAACCCTGTCCTCTGACCTCCACATCTGTACTGTGGTACACATTCACACATGTGAACATGCATGCACATATACATGAATACAAAGAATAAAGAAAGATAGCAGCAGAATAATAAATTAACCAAAATATGAGAAATAATAATCATCTATTTGAAAAAGAGATTTGTGCAGAGAATATATAGATAACTCCTACAACTCAATAGCAAGAAGTATGATTTTGAAATAGCTAAAGGACTTAAGCACTCATCTTTCCAGAGAACACATACCAGTGGCCATGAGGAGTGTGAAACTATGTTCAACATCACCAGTCACCAGGAAAATGAAACAGAGACTCAAGTGGATATTAATACCTGCTGGACAGCTGTAATCAGGACTTCTCAAGTTACAAGAGTTAGACTGTAGGAAAACTGAGTCCTTCTGCCTTGTGCGTAGATCAGCTGGTATGGAAAACAGTAAAGTAACTCTTAAAAATATATTGAATTACTGTCTGATTGAGCCATTCCTCTTGTGAACATATACTAAAAAAAAAATTTGGTAGCGGGATCTTGAGGTATTTGTACCACCATGTTCACATCGACATTACTCACAATAGTTAAATATGGAAGCAAAGAAGCATCCACTTGGGGATTGAAAGACCAGTGGAGCATAACAGTACATTAACATAGGACATGTTCAGGCGTATGCAAGGTAGGGAGTCCCAACATGTGCGACACTCTACTTAAACCTTGAGGACATTACACTAGTTACATAAACCACACCGAACTTGCTGCATGATTTTGTTTACCTGAGATAAAATGTAGAGTAGTAAGGATTGTAGACACAGGCAGTAGAGTTGCACTGCCAGGGTTGGAGGGGAGAGGGACGTGAGTTCGTGTAGAATGTGCTTAGAGTTTCAGGCTTTGAGAGGTGGGAGAGTTCTGGAGATGGGTGGTGGTGATGGTTTCATGACACTTTCTATGTTCAGTCTCACAGAGCAGTGGTCAAGACGGTAGATTTTATTTTAATAGTGTATTTACTAATGGGCTTCGAAAGGACACGTTGATGTAAATCTGTTGTATACTTTGACATATTGAGCCCCACAGCCTTCTCCCACTCCTCCTCCTCACTAGATCCTTCTGCTTCTACTTTCATGGCATATATACATAGATATTTTACTATGGCTATAGAAAAACCTAATATTCATAAATTAAAAAAAAACAACAAACAAACAACAACAACAACAAAACATTGGCCAGGCAGTGGTGGCGCACACCTGTAATCCCAGCACTCGGGAGGCAGAAGCAGATGGATCTCTGTGAGTTCGAGGCCAGCCTGGGCTACTAAGTGAGTTCCAGGAAAGGCTCAAAGCTACACAGGGAAACCCTGTCTCAAAAAAAAAAAAAAACCCAAAACCTGTCATATTTGACTTTCTGGATCTGGTGTGTTTTACTTAATAGGATGTTTCCAGTTATGTCCATTTTTACTGCTAACAGCATAATTTCATTCTTATGGCTATATAAAAATCCATTATGTATACATACCACTTTTTTCTTAGCTTGGCTCTTAGGCACAGTGTTATAGCAAGCATGCCACACAAATGTTTCTGTGGCTTACAGAATCCAACCCCTTCAGCTGTATGGCTGGATCATATGGATGGTCTGTTTTTAGTATTCTAACGGACCTCCATACTCCATAATGGCTGTGCCAGTTTGCATATACAGCAACAGTATACAGGAATTTTCCTTTCCCCAGTCTCTCCAGCTTCTATTATTTGTTTTCTTGATGACAGCCATTCTGAATGAGATGACATAGAGTCTCAATGTAGTTTTAATTTGCATTTTCCTGGTGGCTAAACACGTTGAACATTTTGAATGTGCCTATTAGCCATTTGTACTTCATCTTTTGAGAACTGCCTGCTCATTTCATTAGCCCATTTCTAGACTGGGTTGTTTGGTTTCCCACTGTTCCATTGAGTTCTTTGTGTATTTTAGCCACTTCTCTGTCAGCTGTGTAGCTAGCATGGATTTCCTTCTATTCTGAGGGCCGCCTCTTCGTTTGGTTTTTTTACCTTTGCTTTACAGAAGCTCTGTGATTTTGTATAATCTCAGTTGTCAGTTCTTGGCTTTCTTTCCTGGGCTAGTAAACTCCTTTTCTGCAAGTTTTTGCCTGTACTTCTGTCTCTCCATGTTTTCCCCCAAGTACTTCCACCCACAGGTCTTACATCATGGTCTTTGAGACATCCATTTTGAATTGATTTTTGTGCAGAGTGAGAGAGAGGGACCTAGCTTCATTCTTCTGCATATGGAGAGCTCTAGTTTCTCCAGTACCATTGGTTGAAAAGGCCTGTGTCTTCTACGATTCATACTCTACCATCTTTGTGGCAAATCAGGTGGCAGTAGCTGCATGGGTTTATATCAGGGTTGTCTGTTCCACTCCATTGATCTCCAATGCATGCTGTTGTTCTTACTGCAATTATTAAAGCACAATATCAGCTATGGTGAGAATTATTCTTTTTTCCTCAGAATTGCTTGGTTAAACTTTCTAGATACTGGAAGGATATGTTACAAAGATAACAGAGGGTAGTACAAAACCAGACTAATAGGCCACACAAGAATTGATCATTTAAACTGATGTGAAAAATAATCAAAAAGAAGATATTAGGAGGCCAAGGTATGTGGAATCAGGGACTATATGGGGACTTCTCAGCCTTCTGCCAAATTTTGTTTTTAAACCTAAAAATACTCTCTAGTAACAAACTATAGAAATGATCCCTAAAAATATAGTCTTTTTATTCTTTGTGACTTTTACATCATGCAACTCGATCCTATTCATTTTCCTGTTCCTTTGTATCTACCCTCTGCCCTTGCTACCCCCTCTCAATAAAATTTAAGAGAAAAACAGAAAAAAAAAAGAGGAAAAAAAAAACCAATCTCATCATGGAAGTTGTAGTATGGCACAGTGATTCATGCAGTAAACCCTTTTATCCATATATCTTTACTTGCAAGTGTTCATTGCAAAGAGTTGTTGGTCTGGTACGAGGCCTCTGGTTTCTGCTGGGCCCTCACTGGTACTCCTCTTGGTTATCCTGTTGTTGCCCTGTGTTGTGGAGATCCTGCAGCTTTGGGTCTGCAGGACCAGCTCCTTCACATGCTCCAGCAGATCACAGATAGGGTGGGTGTTGGGGTAGGCCAACTCACAACCCTGGTTCTGGGTCTGGGTAGTTGCAGGCTTGATCAGCCTGCCAGCTATCCCTTATCCTCACCACCAGGGTGAGCCCTCCAATGTGAAGCAGTTGGTCCAGTAGACCCAAAGCTGCAGGATCTCCATGATACAGGGCAACAACAGGATAATCAGGAGGAGTCCCACTGAGGGCCCAGCATCAATAGTATAGTAGAAACCAGAGGCTTCGACCCAGACCAGTGGCTCTGCAATGAACACTTGCAAGTAAAGATATATGGACAAAAGGGTTTACTGTGTGACTCACTGTGTCACACTATAACTTCCATGATGAGATTGATTTTTTTTCCTTTTTTTTTTCTTTTTTTGTCTTAAATTTTATTTTGGGGGGAGATCACAAGGGTAGAGGATGGATACGAAGAGATGGGAAAAGAATGGGATGGAGATGCATGATGTGAAAGACATAAAGAATAAATAAAAGGAAAGTTAAAGATGCCCTCTAAAAGCTTGTTAAAAATTAGAAATTTAGGAAAATGGAAAGCAGAAATACTGATTAATTTTAGATAATAAATCATGGTGCATGGTAAAATCTTAATCTTCCAAACCAATATAGAGAACAAGAATAAAGAAAATGCAATTCAACTGATATAAAACAGACAAAACATTTTATAAGTCAAGGAAATAGAAAACAAATAGCACAAACCAAAGCAGTAAACAATAATAGAACATCAACAATCACAAAAAATACAAAGGGATAAAATCGCCACATAAAAGAGGCTGTAAGATTATACTAATATGTGCCTCTCTGTACCATCTACCACTGCTCCCTTCCTCACTCTCCTATCTAGCTTTATAACATAGAAGGGGAAAGAAATTGCTGATTGCTAACAAAATTTGACTTAACTTCACAATGCAAGAATGATGCAATATTAGGAAATCTGCTGGTATAACTGATATGTTAACTAATTCATGAGAAGACATGACTGACTTCCTCAGATGCAAATAGATTTTTGACAGTTTTCAAAAAATAAATATGATAATGTCAGTAGATTTTTAACACAGGCTTTTGATGAAATGCATAATTTCTTAATGATAAAATAACTCAGCAGATGTGTAGTATAAGATGTGTTAATATCAATTAGGCCATGATGCTGTAATCAATAGATCCTACTGGCTTAGCACCCTAACACAGCAAAACATTTTCCCCCCACAGTCCAAAGTGAGTCACATGACTTCGCTTCAAGCTCTGACTAAGGGACATAGGCTTTTTTTATTCAATGAGGATATATATATATATATATATATATATATTCCCTGAAGGGGGAAAAGACAGCAGGAGAGATTATACTTGAATGGAATTGGTTGACTGTAGAGATGACTGAAGACCACAGTGCTGTTCATGTGCCATTGTTCAGAACTCAGTCACATGGTCCAGCCAATTTATATTGTTTGGAAGGCCACAGCTTTAATTATATATTCACTGTGAATTTGTATTCACCTGGCAACCTTTAC
Source organism: Onychomys torridus (assembly GCF_903995425.1). NCBI lineage: Eukaryota > Metazoa > Chordata > Mammalia > Rodentia > Cricetidae > Onychomys > Onychomys torridus. Next base: position 42,864,241 of record NC_050456.1, read on the forward strand.
AAAAAACTTTAAAAATCTATTTCTTACTCTTTGGAGATGTAAAACAATCAGGTTTCGAAATACTGAAAGGTCTAAATTTTTATGCTATTTCCTCAAATATGGGTCAGTTCTACACGGGTCAGTTCTTTTCCAAGGCTGTCTTTTCCCTCTTATCACCTGAATTAAGCCAATCACACCAAAACACATACTTGTGAATTCCGGAGTTTGCAGAATCCCTTTCCTTAGGCTACGTGTTCATCAGGTATGTGTTTTCCCTTCTAAGTTGCAGCTTTACTCTCTTGGGGGTATGGGTTGCCACTCTCTCTTTTTTTTTTTTCTTCTGCCCTCTGATCCTACCTTCTTAATGAATTGGCCGTGACTTCTAAGTCATTTCTCATGCTTGCTTTTTATGAAGGCAGCATTCCTGTTGAGATTACCCGTTACTGTATGAGTCAGATTTTTGTCTAGAAAATAGAGAATTACCTAGTACATTGTGTCAGAGGATGTTTAACTATTAAGATCAGTCAGTGTAAGGCTGGAGGATAACCACCAGGAAAACTTTTCTTTGGGAATCTGAAACACAGATGTCACAGGATTGCTCTTCCGTGTGCTCACAGCGGAGTGTTTCTCAGGAGTTCCAAACACATTGGACAATCTCTTCCTGTGTCAGCTATTAATGCTTCCATTTTCCACTTTCTTCCTTTACTGTCTCTAGTGGGTAGCATTCATTGGTGGAATCTAATTGGGATTTGACTGGCAAGAATTGAGGGGAATTCAGTTTTCAGGATTCATCTCTCTTTGGTACAACAGAGTCTTAGAAAGATGTACACCTACTAATACGTGGTCCAGAGGGAACTTCCTTAACTTGACAGTAACATTCCAGGCAGCTTAATAGCATAAGATATAGGAATAAAGTAGGTAAAACTTGAAAGGAAGAAGTGAAACTAACATTACATATATAGAAAATTCAATTGCCTAAAACACAAGGATATCTACCAATTTGTACAAATTTAAAGTAATACTTGTACCAAATTAGTTGTATTCAAATACACCAGCAAAAGTTGAAAAATAAAGTTTAAGAATATTAGTATTATAATGGCAACATATCATCTAAGATTCCAAAGAATGACTTTAATTGAGGGCAAGTGGGAAAATTATAGAAGGAATAATAAAAACATTTTGGAAGAAAATAGCAAAAGGGACTTAAATTGTTAAGTTGATAGATATACCATGTTCATTGATGAAGAAATTCCATACATTATAACAACAGCTTTTCCTATATTAGTCTATATCTCTAGTACAATTCCAGTTCAAATTCCAACAGTTTGAAAATTTTTTTTAAATGGTATTGTGTGTGTGTGTGTGTGTGTATGTGAGAGAGAGACAGTGTGTGTGTATGTGAGAGAGAGAGAGTGTGTGTGTGTGTATGAGAGAGAGAGAGAGAGAGGGTGTGTGTGTGTGAGAGAGTGTGTGTGTGTGTAAGCGTGTGTGTGTGTGTGTGAGTGTTTGTGTGAGTGTGTGTGAGTGTGTGTGTGTTTGTGTGACTGTGTGAGTGTGTGTATGTATGTGTGTGTGTGTGAGTGTGTGTGTGTGTGTGCGCGCGCGCATGTGCACAGCGGGAGGGACATGACAACTTGAGAGAATTTGTTCTCTACTACCAAGTGGGTTTGAGGGAATTGAAGCCATATTGTCAGGCTTGGCAGCAAACACCTTTATTTACCAAGCCATCTCAATGGCCTCTGACCATGGTTTTTGAACTTGACAAGATGATTCTAAAATTCATGACCAAGAGCCAATTAAAACAAGCTGAACCTTAAAGTAACTAAAAATCACAGTCTAAAGATGACATAAGGATTAGCCTATATAAAGCTTAAAGATATAGGGTTTATCCAAAACAGCAAGATATATTTTGAGCTGATTATAATAAATCAAACCCGAACCCTGGGGACCTGCTGGACATCATGAGTTTTGGGGGGCTGAATAATTTATTGAATACCACTTCTCATATAAAAAAAAGTAGCTCCTTATCTCACACTAGAATATTAATTTTAGCCAGATTAACGATAAAGGAGAAAAATTAGGATTTATAGAAGAAAATACAAGAGACTATGGAGTTGGAGTAGGGTGTTCCAGTTGTAAAAATAAATGGATCATAAAGCATTCCCTGAAAATAAGACATTTATAAATTTCACAAATAAATTTAAAAATATTACAGAAGTTGCTGCAAACACAACCGGAAGGGAAGCCCCTGGCAGGGAGAAAATACTGTCAGTAAATACAAGTGGCAAAGATTTTGCCATCTAGAATTTCAGGGAACATAAATATCCACTGACATCTCTGGGAGAGACTGTTAACTATCAATATAATGCAGATGGAATGTGGAAGCCTTTGTGTTTCTTGGTTGTTACAAACATCTTTTCATTGAGAAAATGGGTGAGCAAGTTGGAATTCATTGATACATTGGGACAATAAATATGGAAATAAACTCATCTGTCTGTCTCAAACATGGAGATAATACTTAAAAATTTAATGTTGAGTGAAAATATATATTTAGCTGGGTGCTGGCTACATTATATGATAATTCTATTTGTGTCCTCAAAGTGCACAAAAATAATGTGTTCTATTACAACACATATTTGAAGTGTCATATGTGGAATTGCAAGCCTAAGATAGCACTTGACAAAGCTGGTGTCCTCTACTGAAATTGTTTATAATGATAGTATTTTGCAGGTTTTCATTGAAAGATGTTTGTGTACTTTTCATTGACAATGTATTTCTGTTGTATGGTAAAATATTAATATATTTTCATTATTAAACTGTTATATGGCTATCAAAAATGAAAATATTTCAGGAAGATATACACTAGAGTGTTAAATATGTTAATGTACAAAAATGCTATTAAGTATGTTTTGGATTTCTTTTGTTTATACATGGTAAAGGTCTAAAAACATACATTGGAAGTGATGAACTACAACTTTAGACGTTGAACATTCCAAAGAGGGCTGCTCAAGAGTCATCAATATGGCTACTTTTGAGAAAGTTTTACTATGTAGCTTAGAACCCACCATGTAAGCCCAGACTGGCTTCAAACTCATAATAACCCTTCTGCCTGGGCCTCTCAAGTGCTAGAATTACAGATGTGAGCATTATACCCAACTTCTTATTTCTTAAAAGACAAACAAAACTCAGAAAATATCAGTACCATAGCAAGTGTGAAAAATGTTAACCACCCCAAATAGGAACATGTGATATTAGTTTCTCTATTCTCATATGTATTTAAAATGCTTTGTAAGTACTAATATACTAAAAAAGGAACAGAGAATTAAATGGCCAACTACCTTTCACTTGCCCTGTTTCCCAGATACTTGAGTCATACAGAAAGACCTCTGCTCTGGAGGCTCACTTTGTAGTAGTTGGTAGACCATCCCTTGAAGTTTCACTCTGCATATTTGGTACAGCATCCCTGAAGGTATAGTACCCCTGGAGGAAGCTCACTCTGTAATATTTGGTAGACCATCCCTTGAAGGTTCACTCTGCAGTACTTGGTATAGCATCCCTGGAGGCTTACTCCGCAGGAGTTGGTGGTAGACCATCCCTTGAAGGCACACTTTTTGCTGTAGTTGGTACAGCATCCCTGGAGGCTCACTCTGTAGTATTTGGTAGACTATCCCTTGAAGGTTCACTCTGCAGTATATGATACACCATCCCTGGAGGCTCACTCTGCAGTGGTTGGTAGATCACCCCTGGAGGCTCACTCTGCAGTGGTTGGGTAGAGTATTGGGTTGTGAATGGGCAGGTGTTTTAGAGTGGGCTCTTTTCTGTGGCTGTTTATTTCTTTGTTGTAAATGCCTTCTGTGCCACAAATGACATACTTTTGTGCCCTGGTAAATTGGGGTTATTAGCTACTATGAATAAAATATAAATATATTATCAGAGTCAGTTCATTGATCATTTTCAGACTTTTAACCACAATTCTGTTTCTAACTTAATATGCATGCTTTTCTTTAAACATTCAAAATATTAGGGTACAAGTGGAGTTTTCCTTTATGCCATGAGACAAATAACTTGATACAAGTCACTCCTCTTTCAAGGGACTCTGACTCATTTAGCCTGTGATGATCACTATAAAGATATTATCAAGTTTTCCGAGTCTTCATAAGATGAAGTTTTGTTCAATGTTGTTTTATAGCTTCTGTGATCAATTTCCAAAGAAAGAAATAAAATCGGGCTCATTTAAGTTGGGTCTTTGGTTACCTGTTGGACTGGTGCTCACTGGAGTCAGTTGTGGGGCTCCAAAAGACTCTAGCTATGTCCCTGCCAGTTTCACCCAGGCAAGACTTCCTGAAGGGCACGTTGGTTAAAACTTCCCTCTTTGAACTGTACAGTGTCTTTTCCTTTAGTCGGGTGCCTTTATGTTGTATTGCTTATAAAATGTTCATCTCTCCATGTCATGCACCTGTGCCCCAGAGTCAGTGGTGAAGTTAGTGATAAGTAGGCCTTTCTTGTAATTAGAGATCTATCTTGGGACAAGCAGAAGCTCAGGATGTTCTCTGCAAAATGAGCAAGTCTTTGTTTGAAAGATGAACTCCATCCCCACTGCTCCAACTGGCAGAATTGCCTGAGCAGATCAACACGCCTGGAGTGAGCTTTCCTACAGGGTCCTGTTGCAATTCGGCTGCGGAAGTGCAGCCTCGTACCCATTGTCGGTTTGTTGACAGCTTTTCTGTGGAACAGTTTGAGGAGTGGAGAGCCCTGTTTCTGAGACAGAGAAGTGTTTTCACACCTGAAGTGTAATCTCACACCTTGTGTTTCTCAGCAGATAAGTGCATAAAATAACACATCAAACCGGAATAGAAAAAAGATCAACATACAAAGAAAATCATAGGTTGTAATTTGCTTCCTACCTTACAATGCTCGGAGAGGAAATTATAGAGATCTGGGTTTATGCTTTAAAAAAGTTAGACTGGTGGCTAGTTGAGAAAGCAAGCTGCAAACACTGAGCTTTCTGCCTACACTGAACAGAAAGTACAGAGTGGTGGAACTTAGGAAACACCCTAACAATTTGATTTTTTTTTTATGAATAGTAGCATGTATCTAAGTTAGAAGCAAAGTTGTAGTTAAGAAAAAACAAAGTCCAAAAATGATCAATGAAGTGATTTTGATAACATGAATTTTCGAGGATAATTTTCTTTACAATGATTCATTCAGGAATTTTAGCCAAAGTAGATGATGTTAGTAAAATTTGGATGCTTTCCTTACCTTTCTGTAACGAAAAGGAGGACGTCAGTCACAACTTCATAGTATTCTAGTATAGGGGTTTTGCTTGATTTCATTGTTTGAAAAACATGAGATTGAAAGAGGAAAGGGTTTAGCTCTCTGTCTAGTCATGAATATTCATTATAAAATTATTTGTTAGAAGTCTAGCTCCAGTTAGGAACTAAGCCAGGCAGAATAAGGCAAACCCTCTCTTTACCTTTGAGGGACTAGCAGTTTGCAGGCAGTGGGCAATGACCCTGAGTGCTGTGGCAGAGTCACAGGGATTCTGGAGACAGTGTTGTGCAAATTAAATGTTGCTGGCCAAAGTTAGGGAAGGTGGATGGCCACTGGGCTATCAGGGAATTGGGAGAATGCACAGGAAAGTGGAGGTGATGCTTGTGGGCTGCAGTTCCATCATGAGATGGTTCAGAGAATGTGTAGACTATGCGGAGAACAAGAAGAGAAGATACTCTTCAGCCCAGACAGAAAACAATACATTGACTCGGAAAGAAAATCCCCCACACAGAGAAAAAGTATGCATATTCATCTTGGCACATAAATCAAGCTCTCTCTGGATGGCCACAACCCCCATTGTACATATGCCTGTGCACCTCCATACAGACTCCGTACAAACAGAGGTTCGAATGAGCCTCCTGATGTGCCAGACTGGCTTGTATGAAACAACAGACATATAAGGCAAAATTCCTTTTCCTTTCCATAATCTATGCAAGATGTGGTGGTCCAGACCTGAAGATACCATGGCAAGGAGAAACTGGAAGTCCTTGTGAAGATTACAGCTAAGCCAGTACAGTGCAAAGCACTGATATTTTCTCATTCTTTTCTCGTTTGTTTCTGCTGCAGATACATATGGCAAACTCTTCCTCCTCAACTGTGTGGGCCAAGAGATGTCCCGATGCAAGACATCCATTCGGCGCGGCCAACCCAATCCTGTCTATAAAGAGACCTTTGTCTTCCAGGTGGCCCTCTTCCAGCTCTCTGATGTCACCTTGATGATTTCCATTTACAGTAGACGCACTATGAAGCGTAAGGAGATGATTGGCTGGATCGCACTGGGTCAGAACAGCAGTGGGGAAGAGGAGCAGGAGCATTGGGAGGAGATGAGGGAAAACAAAGGCCAGCAGATATGCAGGTGGCATACATTGCTGGAAGCCTAGGTTTACCAAGGGGCTCTATCAGCCTTGATTATCAGAAACCAAGGCCTGTGGGTGTCTTTGGGGAGGGGATTTCAAATTGAGAATTTTACTAATCTTAGGGCATTCTGTGGTTTAGAACATTGTCAAAGGTTTGGTTTTTGTTTAAATGTTGTCACGGCCAAGTGCACAGTTTGGGAAACGGTACTCTAGCTGAGACTGCTGGTGATGTCATAATTTGTGCTAATGGGTGATCGTGGTTTGGTTCACACTGTGGGATGCAGCTTCTCCTGCTTTCTCTTTTTGCTTGGAGAATAGACTGAGATTTTAAAGGAGCTGTAATGTTGCTGTTTTCCATCACCGGGGTGTATGAATCACTCTTCTCAGTGTTCAAAATTCCAAAAGAGAGAAATGAATCAGATGCCTAGGGTTACAGGAAGATGTAACCAATCCACAATCCTCTGCCACACCTACTCTTTTTATGAATAAAAAAGATCTGTTTATTTAAAAGATAATTGTTATAAATTTGTGGTGTAAAATAAATTTGTATTCATGAAATGCCTCTTTTTTTTTCTCAATTAGATATCATGATTTCTAAGAGAATTGGGTTACACAGATCATCTTACAGTTGTAAGAGTTAAAAAGTGACTGTTATCTAACCCATCTCCTTTTGAATATGTAAAATCTCAAAAATTGAGTTTTTTTGTGCCTTTAAAAAAAAAAAAAAACCAAATCAGTACCTACACAAGAGGAAAACCAAGGAGATAACAAAGTCTTGGCTTTCTTATGTTTCCAAATCTGGCATTCATTTGGATTATACCTTTTCTATAGCCAAATTATATTAACTCACATTTATGTTTTTTGTATGTCCCCCTGCATGTCAGCCATGTTCATCTTTAGGCTATGTACCTTGCCAGTAGAGCATAGTAAAATGCACACAGTGGATCTTAATAAATACTGATTTGATTGACTTGTGAGACTGAACATGTGAACTCCTGTGAGTGAAGACATAATGTCATTTTTGTATGGAATGACAGTGAATTCTTTGAGCATTTAAATCCCCAGCAGTGCTATTTCTCACATGGAACAATGTGTATTAGTGACTCCTTGTCTTCTGAGCACGTACTGTTTAAAATGCTGACCATGCATGGTTCTGGGCATAGGGTCTTACTTAAGAGCAGCTTTTACATATGTTTGCAGTGCATTTTTATTTTCTTGATTCCTAGATCTGAACTCTTAATTTCAATAACTTTCACCTGGAAGTGATAAAGAGGTGGGTGGCATGCACACTTAACCCTGTGCCCAATGTTACAGGTTCTCTGAGCAATTGCCCAGTCATTTATTTTTAGCCTTTTATGTTTTCTTGTTGACTTCTTTCCTGTCTGTGGGAAGAGTGATAGCTAGAGATGGATGTATACAGTCAAAGCCACATACCTTCCCCCTCAGCTCTTACATTTTGACAGATTGTAAGCGTAGGCTGCAATGCTGGGGGAACATATTTATTCCTTGCAATTTGTAATGGTTATCCTGACAAGACCAGGCAAGGGCATGGGATAATGCTACTGTGATCACACGGATCAGATATTTGGAAGAAATAACTTTATATTGGAAGGACAAGAATTTGCAGAATAAATTATCTTCATTTCTCTTCTGGTCCTTTGGGTTTTCCCTTATCTTCCTTGGGAAGACCTGAGAGTGCTTTCTCAGCATCGTGTCCATTAACTGCTGAGTGGTCTTTGCAGCAATGACTGTGTCACAGGGTAGAACTGAGTGCAATTGATGAAGAGCGGCGAAGAATTGGCTTTTCACATCCCTCCCTCTCTGTATGCCTTGTGTTTAAAGGGAAGTAGAGCAGCCTCGTTATGCTTTCCTTTATGCCACTGGCATAATAGCAGCATTCATTTTCAAATTTACATTTGAAAAAAAATCTGTATATATTGTACAGACAGTCCTGGATTTTCCTCGTTCATGTTTGCCTGCCTCCAGGGCTTTGTGGTCCCCAGTAATCACCTATGCTTTCTGTTCTGCTCCCTGCCTTGCCCAGTTTTAGGGTTTTCTGCTGGTGTAGTGAGCTTTACAACAGTGTGCATCCTTTCAAGAGGAAAGATGCCTGAAAAGCGTTTCCCCCACTTTTTAAATAATTTTCTTTGTTAGTACCACTCGTCATATAACACATGTGCATCTTGATTATGCAGCAGCATTCACCCTCTGTGGATGGTACAGACATCAAATTCTAAAGACAAGATGCACTGAAATGTGAAGCTGAATTTTTTTTTTTAACCTCAATTTGAAATTCTGCTTTAGGAAGATCTTTGGATTTTGTGCACTTAGACTCTCTTATTTTCTTGGCAAAGTCTAGACCCAAATGCATTTAACATGTTTTTCACTTGAGTGTTTACAGCTACATTTGCCTCTCAAAAGACTTATGAAAGATAATTAGTTGGCTCTGTGGTGGGAAAGCTGCTTTTGCCTGTTTTAGCTAGCTAATGATTAATATCTTGTGCAGAGCTTGACGTGGAAGAAATGCTGGGTTTTGTTGCTTGCTAGTTCTTTCCTGAAGAGTGAACTTTGAAAGTACAAGACGCACAGAGTTTATGGAAATGTGTTTCATCATGGGCCTTCTTTCAGGGCACAGGCTCCCACTGACGTGAGAAGAGCTGGTTTCACCAATCAGGGTGGTAACTGCTGTATTCTCAGATCCCTTCTGACTATTTTTCCTTTCCTTGTTTTTTTTTAATGGACTATTCACCAGAGCCGACAAACACCTGCTCTGGGTTCCTTCTCCCTTGCTGGCTCCCTGTGAGAGATGCACAGGTGTTTTGGACCCTGTTTTTGCTGATCAAATAACTATTGGGCAGAGGGAGTCCTGCTTTCCCTGGCATAAGAAGAATTTGTAATGCCCATGAATGTAGTATTCTCAACATTTCACCAGCATGAGTCCCCAGAAATGAACCACACCATGTTTGCAAAGAGGCATGGCATTGCATCTGTGGTGGTTCAACTTAGGTGCCATTGGCTATGACATGCTTTGCTGATAGTTCCAGCATTGATGCAAATGTTGACGTTCTCCACAGTGCTAGGTGCTATACTGAAGCATCCCTTCTTCCTTTTCAATGTGCACATTCATGGCATTATACAAATGACTGCTGCCTCTTGGTATTGTGATTTATATTGTGGCTGTACTAGAAGGTGTTATCTGAGAATCCAAATCTTTCCTTCCAAGTAAAGCATTATTTAAATCTCATAGCAAGTTCTTGGATCTATTGATCTTTCCGTGTGGACACTGAACTGTGTGTCCACCCAAACCTGGCTGTGCTTTTCATTCAGAGGACTTAAAGGGTATGGAAAGAGTCACTTGTACGTGACATAAAACCAAGTGGAAATAATTTGGGGACAGGATTTTAACTGTAGCCCACTGGAACATACTGTATAGCCCAGGCTTGCCTTAAACTCACAATCCTCCTGCTTCAGGCTCCAAAGTGTTGAGATTACAGCAGCCATGAACTATCATGCCTGGCATGAGGGCATATTATTTGCTGATAAGTGAATATACAAGAAAACACATATGATGCTTCCCCCTTAATTTCGCATGGAACTATGTGTAAAGACAACTCCATTCTAAATTCCTAGTGAGAAGCGGATGATAGATCTTGAAATGACAAAAGACCTTTTATTGTCTGAAAAACTACTTTGTTTAGATACAGCTATAAGAAAAACTAGTGTGGAAGAGATGAAGAAATTAGTATGTGGACATGTTTGGCATAATTGGTGTATATACAAGAAGAATCTATAAATAGACTGAGAAAGGCATTTAAGATCAACCAACACTGACCAATCAGTTGGGTTATGGACAATACTTAAAGGTGTGGAACCAAATAGACCCCAGACAGTGAAGTAGGCCATGTGATCATAGCTTGGGTTTAGGTGGAACTCTGCTGTGTGACCTTAGGAAAATGACCTAGCCAACCCACACCCCAGTGTTCTCAAATAGAAGGCAGAATTATTGCTTAAGTTTCCTTTAAGACATATCAGTGAAGTCACAGATGTAATGTGACCAGAACAGAAGCTGGCACAAAGCTAATACTCAGTATTTCCTCCTGATAATCATGCTTGAGAAAGACATGTTCAAGGCTGACTACTTTTTCCAGGAATTTGATTATAACACTAGGCAGTAACTCAAAACATCTTTCTCAGGAATGTGAAAAACATACCTTCATGAAGCTGGCCGAGAGTTGCACAGAAAGTAGATTTTGTCAGGAAATGAGCATGATAAATGAGTAAGTTACATCACTGTAGATATCAACTGAGGTATAACCAAATCTCTGTCTTATTCTCTTAGTTTGGAAGTAATGCAAGACTTAAATAATTTATGTTTACATCTTGATAAATGGCTCACAGGCCTTTCCTCAACCCACTCTGCTGCTTATAGGCAGATAGGCCACTTACTGTCCCCATCAAAACACTTGATGGCATTTTGCTATAGATTTTCACTTGATCTACAAAAATAAGCAGTGCAATACTACAGTTACAGTCTTTAAAAATCGATGCATCTTTAAAGCCCACATTATCTATATCTTTATAGATGAGGAATTTTTAGCAGTGAAAACTTAAGATTCATTGTCTAACTGAAGGTTCCATTCAGAACCAGTTACTTGGCATTGTTCCCATTAGATCACAGTGAAAGGAATTCCACCATCAAACAGAACTTCTTTTCAGTTTAATGGTTCCTGCTTGATACAGTGGGGTGTATGTCCAGTTGTTTTCAAGTGATGAAAAGTGATGAAGATGTCCTAAAAGTTTAGAAGAAACTTTGTTGACCTTTAACCAATAGAAGTCAGAGACAAGTTACCTCAAATGTCACTGGATGCCGTGGGCCAATCATCATCTACATGGTGGTAGTTTTGAAGATGGGATCTCCTATGAGTTTGAACTCACTAAGTAGCTGAGGGCAACCTTGAACTTCTGATCCTTCACCTTCCATATACTGAGTGCTGGGATTAAAGGTGTGTGTCACATTGCCTGGTTTCTGTGGTGCTGGGAAACACTCTGCCAACAGAGCTCTATCCCCAGGTCCGACTCTGGGATAAGAAGCTGTGAAGCTGTACTTCTACCCACTGCTAAGATGTCAACATGCTTCCCAATTCAGGAACAGAGGCATTGGGCTTATGTCATTTAGCTTAGTGTTTTCCAATGGGGATAGCTAGTTGGGATGATAAAGCTGTGGGGTGGGAGGTGGGAAGACTGGGAAGTGACTTATGGTCACAATGACCCAGAAGGTAAAACCCTACTGGAGAGGACAATGTACATTTTTCTGATCTTGACCACATGATAGAGTCAGAGCACCCACAAACACTTAATGATGAGACTTTAATTGGCATTACCAAAAATATAAGGCGGATGTTTCACATTAGCTTAAATGTATTGGTTGGATTTCCCCATGTCTAGCACTAGATTATCTGGGATGGTACAGAGCTTAAAAATCTTTCTGAAGTCATTGGCTAACATTAAAACCACAGCGCTTACCAATATGCAATTGTTAAGTGATTTTTTTTTTTTTTTAAATTTGTAGTCCAAGGTAGATTTTCTGATCGTGGGTTATGGGAAGGAAGTGAGACACATTTGGCTGAAAGAAGCAGGAGAAAACTGCTGGCAGTCTCTGAGTTGGGGGCCAGCCTTGGTTGCCCAAAAGAGCGAATTAATTGCCAAGAAGCTTCCGGAAGCATGGCTTTTAAAACAGGAAGTTGTGCTGGCAGCATTTGTTCCCGAAGGATGGGAGGGCACCCAGGAAGTGTTTCTTTAGAAGGTTTCTTCTAAATTTAGTTCTGGTGTGTATGTAATCTCTACGCTCCTGGCCTATATTCTTCCCCTTATAGTTTCCCCGCATGGATTTTTTCTCAGCTTCTTAGTTCTTCTCTGGGGAGTTGCTACTCTGGTCTTGTAACACTGGGGTGCCTGCAGGCTTTGGCTGGCTCTCTCCTTTGGTACATGGACTGTTGACTACTTTCATCCCCCTTGGGTCAGATTGCCGTATCCTAGACACGGAGGTGATAATCACCTATATTTACAACCCACATGGAACCTGTGCGCAGCTTGAGATTTTACAGTGCAGATAACGGGCGGCAGCCATGGAGGTCGATGGATGTTCTTAGAATCACTGCTGAGCTCTGTGAACGGCTCTCGAGTGCTCACTAATGCCACCTCAAGTGTCTCAGGGGAGCTTTACCTTCTTACTGCCATATGACAATATTACCAATCGACTTTGAGGTTCACGAGAAGGCAGATTTCCCCGCGGTGTCACCAGATGTATGTATAATTTTTGTTGACTTGATTTTTCCCTTAGATTATCCATTTGACTTTTTAAATAATTTTTGGATGTATTCAAAACATATTAACTAAAGTCATCGATGCTTAGAATGTTCTGGAATCTGGGCAGGGGCTAGAAGATGCACTGCTGAATAAAAGAACTCGACAATATTTTTGCTTCTAAATAGCCTCTTCTTTCATGCTGGATTCTGACAAGGGCCGCAGGCAAGCAAAAATTTACTTTTATTATCTTGTAATTTGGGACTTAATATATTTCTACCATGGTTTCTTCCCTCCTGTAAAGGGGAGAGGATTTGGAAGTTATTACTCTGTGTCTAGTTAAGAAATAAATATCTTTGGCAGCTTATGCTTCTCTTCCAAATAAATGGGTGTTTTATATCTACAGAGGGAGGAATGCAGTGTTCCAGTCCTACAAAGAACTGAGTTACAGCAGGAGACGGTGGTGACATGGGGATTTGAACTTTTGTGACTGAATACTGAATTCTCTTTATACGGTGGGGGTGGTAGGGTCCGTACAGACAAATGTGACAGTTCTTATCAGGGCTGACAGTTCTTACTGGGGCTCTGCGAATCAGAAATGGCTGCTCCTTCCTGTTTGAATGTGTGGACTGGAGACTGTAACCATCGGATATGTGGGTGAGGATGTGGATGAAGAACCCTGCGTTTTTTTATTCTTTTAAATAAATGTTAGTTATCTGAGATCATATTAAGGAAGGTAGGACAGATGTAGAAAGAGAAAGGTTACATATTTTCTCTCATTTTGGAGCCTAAACTTTTATATGTGTAGACAAAACCATTTTTATATGTGACACAGGAGAAGGGAGATGGAAGAAAGAGGAACAGCAGTGTGAGTGGGGAAAGAGAGTGACAAGGTGAGGGATGAGGCAGATATGGTCAAAGAATGTGGTAGAAACTGTATTTATGAAGCCTAGCATGATGGACAATGACCTCCACCCTGCAGACCCCAAAAGGTTCATTTTAGGGCATCCTTGTAAAATGTGTCAGATCAATATTGATTCTTTTTCATTTTTAACATGGAAGATGGGTTAACAGCTGTTTTCTAGTGTTGATTTTGCAATTGGTCTGAACATAACTTGGTTTTGAGGTCTAGGAGTCAACCCCCAGTCCTTACAGATGGCACGTTCTACTGTTGAGCTAGATTCCCCAGCCCTGGACATAATTCTTGATACGTTCAATTTCATAATAAAGGACAAAGGTTGGATTCCCTCCCACCCCCCAGGGGATTTATTACTTATTCTTAACATCATAAAAGTTCAAGCATCCACTAAGTGCTCTTCAAGCTACCTAAGTCAGAATCTTTGGTGGCCTAAAACAACTTACCGAAAAACGGCCCATCTATGGGCCACAGTAAGAAGTACACACATCTCATCTGTTAATGACCTTGGTAGTTGAGAAAAGGTGCCAGACAGTTGCCTAAGTGGTCCCTCTGACCCCCACGCCAGGGAGTCTCCCGCATGGAGCTGTGTTGGGTCGACCTTTCTTGTAGTGTTCCCTGTCTTTGTCTTGCAGTTTTCAGCTCTTGTCATTGTCCTTGTGACTTTCTGACAGTCTTCCTCTTTCTGTCCTTGAGATGGAGTCTGTTCTTTCTTACGCTGATTTCCATTCTTGTTAACCTGGTCATCCGAGGGACTTCTAGTGTGTCATCTTACCTGGAAGTGACAGCTGCCAATGACCCTCTGGCTAACTGAGGGATGTGTTCAGTTAGAGAAAGATAACAGTTCTATCTGAAGCACTTGAATTCTAGAGATACATTTCTTTCATGAGAGGATTGGTCAGGTTCCTTAGCGCGGTCATATGGGCAAAGCTCATTAACTTTGCTACATTTCCTGGCACCCTTCAGTAACCTTTACTAATGCTCAGTTCTTCCACATTATAAAGCAACATTTATTATGCTACCAACTAATGCAGCCACATGTTGAGTTTTATTATTACAAACCACAAAGTATTTTCCAGAAATTTTAAAATATAATTTTATTACAAATTTTAATTTAAACTTATGAATAGGAAGAGAAAATGTATAAACTCTACTGTGAAAAAATTATGTTTGTATGGATGACATTTGAACTGTATTTTCAGGTTAAACCATGATACTTTTGTGATATTTTTTAATAAAGATAATGAACTTTCTTTTTCAGAGTGATTTTAGGTTAACAACAAAACCCAAGAGTCTCCACCTACTCATGCTTCCACTCACACACACCTTTTGCTATCAGCATCCTTTCTGCCACAATGTTGGATCTGGTACAGCAATCTATGCCAACACATCCTTATAGGAAGTGGATAGTTCATGTCAGGGTTTTACCTGGGTTGTATGTTCTGTGGGTTTTGAAGTACATCTAATACATCTAATATGTATCTTTTTTTCTTTTTTCTTTTTCTTTTTTGGTTTTTGGAGACAGGATTTCTCTGTGTAGCTTTGCGCCTATCCTGGAACTCACTTGGTAGCCCAGGCTGGCCCCGAACTCACAGAGATATGCCTGGCTCTGCCTCCCGAGTGCTGGGATTAAAAGCGTGCACCACCACTGCCCGGCCCTAATGTGTATTTTTATTATCATAATAACATGTGAGGTATTTTTACTGTCCTAGAACTCCCGTGTTCTCACTGCTGAATCCCTCTCCTCACTAAGTCCTGGCAACCACTGATCTTTATACTGTCTTCATAGTTTTGTCTTCCAGAATGTCACATAGTTGGAATCAATCAGTGTGCAGACTTCTCAGATTGTCTTCTTTTACTTGCAATCTGCATTTACATTTTCATGTCTTTTTATGCCTTGATAGCTCATTTCTTTTAAGCATTGAATACTATTCTGTCTGCATACAGCAGTTTATGACCTATTTACTTTTGCTTCTAATTCCATTTGCTATGACACATTTGAATGTGAATCATAACAGGAAAAACAAATTGATTATTTCCTATGGATCTGATGTTAGTACTGAGTCTTGATCAGCTTCTGTTTCTAGTTTGTATGGCCCTTTATCACTTCTGCTGAGAGAAGTGTTGTGATCCTACACATTGCCCTTGTCAGCCATGCGCATTGATTAACAAAGGTTTCTGAGCACCTGGAAGCACTGCATCCTGAGGGGAAGAATGATCTACCACACGCAGGATGGGTGACCTATGACAAGCAGGTGGATATTGAAAGGAAGATCCTGGTAATCACATGAAATGAATGAGGAAAGGCCTGCAGAGTGAGCCGTATCTGAGGCCATTACCATATTCTGTGTATATGGCCTTCCCTGCTTTGTGCCAGCAGCCACTTGTGGACCATGCCCTACAGCAGAGATGAAGGTCTAACTGAGCCATGAGGGTCAGATGCAAATTAACAAGGCCTACATTCTGGTACCCTGCCTTTCATGATCTCTAAGAACAGTGGTAAACTTCAGGTCCCCTGAACCTTCCCTGTATCGATCAGCCAGGCTTCTTACTTATACTAGGGTATAGGAATACAATTCTTTAAGGTTCTCAATTAATATAACAAGCACTGTGAGCCCCTACTGTGGATGTAGGATGAGATCCTAGATGGAAAACATTTTTGCAGAATTTTTAAAGACGTGCGTGCTTTTTGGGGACTTTAAGTTATTTTATTTTTATATTAAGGTCAGTTCCACTTTTATTATGTTGCTATATCAAAGTAATTGACACTTTAAGATCTCTGCCAGTAATTTGACTAAAAGTTACAGTTGAAATGTTCTTTAGTGATTCTGCCTCTGAGAAAATAATGTGTTAGGCTCTTATTTAAAAGGTTTAAGATGTGGGCACGAGTTTGTGTGTGTGTGTGTGTGTGTGTGTGTGTGTGTGTGTGTGTGTGTGTGTGTGTGTAGAGCACATGCCATGGGCCATGGTGTGCCTGTGGAGGTCCGAAGACAATGTCATGAGGTCATTTTTCTTCTTCCATTTTTCCTTGGCTCCTAGGGCTCAAACTCAGGTCAGTGGGCTTGCATGGTAAGGATTGTGACTTGTACCGTCTCGATGGTCTGCTTTGTTTCTTTAACAAATTACAACTCCACTTTTATTCAGGGGTTTGCCATTTTTGAGTTGACTGTACACATTCCTTTATAACAGTTTGAGGAAAAGTCCTAAATTAGCTGCCCCCCCCCCCCCCCCCCCCCCATCTTCCAAAAGGGAATCTGAATGCAGTTTGTGGAAAACATTCCAACCCATCCCCTTATCGACTAAAAACAGTTCTTAAAGCCACCTTATCACTTTCTCTTAAGAACATGGCTGTCCACCTTCCACCCCCAACAGCCTTCATCACTCACATAATCACTTCCTTTGTAAATATACTTTCATTATCTCCCAGCAAAAGTAAAAATTAAAAACTCATTTTTAAGGAACATCCAAGATTTCATAGCAATATTTTGGGTTCACAGTACAAGATAAATCTGAGTATTTCTGATTTTTTTTTTTTTTTTTAGTCTTCATATGGCATCTGAAACAGTTGTTCACATTCACACATCTATGTCCCGCCATATGCATACCGTGTGCAGTTCTGTTGTTTTAAAATATTTTATTGGTTTTCTTTCATATCTCAACTTTTGATGGGTGTCCTTGAAGAACTTGCATAAAAAAATGTAAATGTGAATGATTCATTCATTCTGAGCACATGTAACTATTTTGGGAGACGTCTTCAGGAGGTTTTACCCTACGGTGGAGCATGCTGTTCTCAGTGGGAAGAGCTTCCCAGGACTGCTCTGCTCCTGGCTGGATACTGCAGATGCAGGGCCATGATCGTCTCTTCCAAGCCCGTGTTTCCTGCCAGGTGTCATCTCTGTGTGCTGCTCTGCTTTTGTTCTTTCATGGGTAGCAATAGTTTTATACATTTTACTTACATTTTTTAGCATAAAATTGGGTCTTTGCCTAGATTTCTAAGCCACTCACAGAATTTTTGAGAAGTTTATGGTTGAAGGCCAGGCCACTGTCAAGTAAGAGTTGCCCTGAGCCTTTCTTAGGACTTTAGGCATTTCAGACCTGGTCTCTATCATAGGCTTCCCTCTGAAGAAAGTTCATCGTCAGGTAATGCCTGTGTGGCGGAGGGTGTGTGTGTGTGTGTGTGTAAGAGGAGGAGGAAGAGAGATAAACAGAGAGAATGAGTCATCAGTGCATTCCATATTGGAGTCTTACATTTCTCCTTGGTGTAACATCATTGACTTTAGGGTACCCTATGAAAGCTTAGATGACAGACACATTTCTGTCTGAAGAACAGACAGAATGTAACAACCCTCCCCATTTCTAAATTTACTTCTGTTGGTGAAAAATTAGCATGGTGGAAAAGGCTTTGGTATTTTTAAATTGTGAAACTTAGCATTGGTGTATTTTTTCTAACTTTTGTACTGTTCCTGATTTTGTATTCATTGTTGTGATCCACTGCTGAGCCACTGGTATATCCTTTGTCTCTATCAGGCCATCAGAGAGGTATAGGATGTCAATCCTCTTGTGATGAATACAACCTTTGGAAATCTATTAGAATGTGTAAAATTGTTTGCCCATGATAAAGCAGAAATTCATGGCTGGGAGAGTTACAGTTTTTCTTCTACAACTTATAGAAGATACTCAGTCTTGGTGATGTGGAAAAGTACATTAGTGCAGCCTGAAATCTGTTTCTGTATTAGGTATTTAAATGCATGAGGACAAATTTGAATTGCTTTTTATTTTAAAAAGTGAAACCTAGAAGCATTAGCCTCGGTTTGTTCAAAATGTCTAATGAAACTGAATCCATGGCAGTTCAAAATTGAGAAGCAGTCCGATTTTGTAAAAGCATTGTTGTGGGTCTTGTCAATAAAGTTTTAGCAGATGGTTTGTATGTACATGTGTCAAAATTTTTAATGTTACATTTTGCACCACCAACATGTAAATTTTATGAGCCTGAATGATATTATTTCACTATACACAAAAACCTTAACTTCAAAGCTATCCCAGCTGTAGATGTGCATGTCAGAACCATAAGCATTACACTTGAGGAGCTACATGATTTACTTAGCTTCAGAATGATATGGGCTTTTATGAGCATGAATACAAGTTGACACCTGTCAAATGCTTGTTGAAGGGATTAAGTTTTAAAATACTAGGTAAGGAAGGATCTATGTAAATATCACAATACCTGGATTACTAAAATGTGTCTGAGAAACTGAGGGCCAGGGTGGGTTTTCACATGCTGAGTGGAGGCAATTCCCCTTCAGAGACACTCTTGTCCAGAAATCTCGATGCTCTGTGTTTACTTATTTCTAATTAGTTTATAATGCTCAGATGCACTGATCTCAAAGACGGAGAAGGAGTGGGGCTGTTCCAGTCCAGCACCTCCACAGCATGAAAGCAAAGCCCAAATCCTCCAAATCAAATGAAAATGCAACACTATTCTATAAATACTCCAGGGACAGTTTGTTTTCACTATTTTTATGTTAGTTGTGGCATTAATACTGCTTGCCCTAAATGTGGGCATATTTGTGTGAGAAAGGTTTTTGATGCCACAGTCTGAACCAATCCTTTAGCCATACAGCTTTCTTCTGAGTGCCTGCCTCTCCATGTGAGACTTTGCTACCTTCCTGTCATAACGTGTTCTCAAGGAACACTCGTGCCTTTCTCTCCTTCTGACAAGGCAAAGAGAGAATGAAATAATTGGATCTGGGGTGGGGGGCACACTTCTGCCCAACCTCTATTGACCAGGACCAGTCACAGAACTCTACTGTGTTTAAGGAGGTGGGGCATCAGCCCACAGAGATCGGAGTTTGATCACCTAGACCCACATTATGGATGAAAGAGACAACTCCAGCAAGCTGTCCATGGCCTCCATACATGGTATGCATGTTCATGAATGTGCACACACACACACACACACACACACACACACTAAATAAAAAAGCAATCTTTCTTTTGAAATGGTTGGCAATTTTAGTTTTATGTGCCTGGGGAAATGAACTGAAAGTAGTAACCCCCCTCTAGACAACATCTCACGTCCCAACACCCTTCTTTTGTCCATCTTCTGGAATAAGCTGCTTCCCAGTGTTGTCTCCCTGGTGGTCACAACTGAAGACCTTGTGGTGCTGAGCATGGTCCCCTCCTCCAGTTCCTTCTCACCCATGGCTGCACTAGGACATTATAGGCTGACCAGAGTGATCTGCTTGTTCAGCAACAGTCATGTTGGGTTTCAAGCATTTCAGGGCTGTGGGCACATCGCTGAAATGGAGGCTTCAAGTCCAGAGCAAACTGCTCTGAGCTGGTAGCCTGGGCAAGGCTAGATGTTCCTCCATATGGGCCACAGTGAACCACAGATGGTATAGTAAGGTACCAAAATGTACAGTTTTAGCTGTCAGTAGAGTTCAGAAGAAAGAGGTCTAACTAAGTTTAGAATATGTCATCTGGAGTCTCTGGGACTGCTGCCTCCTGACATGTCAATTAAGACTCTCCCATCCTTCAGGGCTGAAATAGTACCCCTTCCTATGACCATGGATCCGTTTTCTCTTGTGTTTCCTAGCCCATGTGATAGTTTTAAACTCCATAGCATGATTTATTTATAATATCCCTTTTCATTTTTTTCTTTATTTTTTTGATATCGCCATTTCCTTTCCATATATTGCTCCTTGTTCTCTTCCAAATTTGTGGCCTCTTCTTTCACTAATTGTTGTTATATGAATGTATGTATATACATATCTATTCCTAAATACACAAATGCAACCTGTTCAGTCTGTATGATGTCACTTGTATGTACATTTTCAGGGCTGACCATGTGGTATTGGTTAACCAATTGTTGTGCTCTTCCCTAGGGAAGACTGTTTCTCCCACTCTTGGCAGGCCTTAGCTGCCTGTAGTGCTTTGTGTAGAGTTACTTTGAAAACAGAAGATGGGATTTAGCTCAGTGGTAGAGCGCTTGCCTAGCAAGTGCAAGGCCCTGGGTTCGATCCTCAGCTCAAACAAAACAAAACAAAACAAAACAAAACAAAACAAAACAAATAAAACAAAACAACAAAACAAAACAAAACAAAAACACACACAAAAAAACCAAAACATTAACCATCTCCAATAACATTGGACCGATGAATCAAATCATATAAACACCCCAAAACTTTGTGTGAGCCTTACAGCGTCTGGGGATATTTCTCCAGGAGGATTTGGAAATGTTGCTCAAAAGGAAGCTAGCAGCAGTGAAGAGTGTGTGGAGTTCCATCTGCTGTAGTCTGGACAAGGTGGCATATGCCTATTATCCCCAGTAGTTAGAAAGCTGAGGCAGGAGGTCTAGCGTTCAAAGCTGGCCTGGGATACACAGCAAGATACGGTCACCAAAGAACAACACAAATATTTGCAGATATCAATGGGCCTGCAGGAATCAAGAGTCATACCTTTGTTCTGTCTCTAGATTTGTCACAAGGCCACTCTCATCCTGATATCACCCTGACCCTTCCCTCACATTTTCTAACATCTATTTCTTTTTAAGAGCATCCTACATGAAAGGGAGATGGGGCAATTACTTGGAAGTTAACATCACCGTGGACCAGGTTTTCTGATCGGTTCAGATACATTGTTTCCTGAGCGGTCCAGCTACATCGCATGTGTGCCCATGGTGCTCCCCTGAATGGTTGCTCTGCTTTGGCTCCATAGTGATGTAGCATGTGAATATGGGTGGGTTTTGTCTGTTTTCAGTCTGGAGACCAAATCTACAGGCTCATACATGCTGGGCAGATGCTTGGCTACCTGAGGTGTACCCCCATTCCCATGGGGCCAGCAGTGTACCTCAGTGATATGCCTGCCTCTGTCTTGGCAGCACATGCTATCATAACGCCACTTTTCAACGTGGGTCTGGGGATTGAACTCAGGTCCTCGGGCTTTCGTGGCAAGCCCTCCACTGACTGAGCTGTTGTCCCAGCCTTGGGGGTGCATTTTTAGGAAAGAGAAGACAGCTCAACTCAGAGGACTCTCACTCAGTTTAGAGGACTCAGGAGAGGAGAGCTAAGAATATACCAGAGGGACTCCAGGTTGAGAACTTTCTGCAGTTCACAGAGACCAGACACTGGTCTTGGAAAAGGAAATGGAGCCAGTGTATAAATACAGTGCTTCATTAAGTCTTCCCACACCCCTGGCTGAAAAAGATGGCAGCTCCCGGCTACCCTCACGTCCGTGTGTGGCACTAGCTAATAGCTAGCTATCCAGCTCAGGAAACCAGAGACCCAGAGAGGACACCATGGCCACAGGCTCGGCGGGGCTCCCTAATGTGCACCTGGCGCTGTGTGCCAGACACTGGGCACTCACTGTTATCCTGAGAGAACTAGCTGAGCGTGAGGCAGGAGGTGGGCTGGGGGAGTGTGACTCGGGGGTTGTTAGGAAAGCTGCTGGGAGCATGTATTTAAACAGCAACTTGCAGGCTGGGTGGGAGGGAGGAAGACACATGAAAGAGAAAGAAATACCATGTCCATAACCCCGGAGACCTTGGAACCTTCTCCGTACAAGGTAGAGAAGAGTCCAGGGTGACTGGAAGCTAAAGGTCAAAGGTAGAGTCCCAGGGGAAGAGCTAGAGGGGAAGGAAAGAGATGGCAGCCTCTTTTAGCCTCTTGCTGCCAATAGCAAAGCAGCCACCTAACATACCCTTGGATACCTGGGAGATCTGAACTGCTCTCCAGGTCCCCCTTTAGGACCCTTGCAGTACCTTTATGATGATTAGTCCTTTAGCCCACCTTGGCTACTTATTACTGCTTTGCACAGTTCCAGTTCAGCAGTTAGCTTCTCAAACCTCAGGGCAAACACACTCCCAGATCCAAGTTTGACAGAGGTATTAGGTAGATACCATACTGGAGGCCTCTGAGCTGTGGGGTCACACTGTAGCCCCACTGGCTTTGAAGATGGCTACCACCACAGTGCTATTCAGCAGACCTGTCTTGGATCTAAACACAGTATTTCTTTGTAAGTGATTCCCAGTGGTGCTAACTTCCATCCTGGCCGTGGCCTGACTCTCTAGGGAGTCAGGGAAATGCTATGATTCTTCCTTAGGGGGAATTTACCATCAAGGGGGCACATTGGGCAAAATATCTTTACTAGGTCTTTTGTCTTTCTTTTTTGCATGTGCTCATTGGCTTCTCAAATGTTCCTCTTTCCCTGATAAAAATAACACTATTTAACAACAGTGGTGATGAGAAGCAATGGTTAAGAACATAAACAATACCAAATTTTAAAAAAGCTCTATCCAGAAGTCAGAGAGCATGCAAACCATTGTGGAGATTAAAATAAAGCAAAGATGACTGAAACATATATAGTTCCTTCCAGTTTTCTTTGTGAAAAGGAAGTACCCTTTTGGGTGCCTTTAAAATATACATTTTATTTGTCACTTGAGAATTTAATATAAGGTATACAATGTATTTTTGGTCATATCCATTCCCCACTCCCTGGACCACTATCCTGGAAACCCTTATATCTTCCTTCCAACTTCATATCTTTTCTGCAATTATTTTTTTTTTTACAGAAAATTTCATATTAATCGAGGGTTTATTTTCTTCTCGGATCTAAGTTGAAGTACTTTTAGACCATGAGACCCCCCTCCCCTACTTTGTGCCCCCCCCCCCAGTCTTGACACCTTGTCAGGAGGCAGCTGTATCGGGTGCCCAAAGGAATTAAACTCAACATTGAGTTCCATGGATTAATATTTCCCTCTTCCAAATCCATCAACTGCTCAAACCTGCTTATAGGAACAGGAACACAGTTGGAGACAGTCCCAGAGCCAAAGAATCTCACACCTTTAAGCGCAATTCCACCACTGTCCCCAAATTCAATTTCCATGGGGACAACCCCCAAGGTCCTCCAGTGAGTGACTGTTTTCCTGGGAAGTGAGGCTTCTCTCAACGCTCAAGCCTGCAATGCTCCCTCGCTGCCAGCTCTTTAGGACTAGGTCAGTGTCGCGTGGCTGGACCCCTCGATCCCAGCCTTCGCTCCAGATATAAGCTCCCAGACAGGCTCTCAGCAGCCCCCTCTGGCGCTGGAAACCTTCTGGAAAGTTGCTCGGAGCGGTGGAGGGGCGTCATCGCCTCCTAGCAACGCTCCTAGCAACCGGATAACATCTGCTCCCTTTGGTCCAATGCGCGCCTAGAAAAGCCGCGCGCCCGCCTCGCGTTCTGAGCCGGAGCAAGAGGCGCTTCAGAGAAGGAGGGACCGATCTGCAGGAGCCGGCCGCCCAGCCGAGCTGCAGTCGCCGCTGCTGCTGCCGCTGCTGTCGCTGTCAGAGCCGGTCCAAAGAGTGACACCTTCGCGAAAAACAGGAGCTACGAAACAGTTGCACACGCAGTCTTCGGGTGAGTGGACCCCTGGCAAGGTATGCCAGAACCCCTCCAGCCAGGCATCTAACCCCGAGGCCCAGAAAAAGACGCGTTCCCTAGCTCAGGAGGCTAGGGACTTGGTCTCCGTCCCACCCTGCCCCCATTCATTGAAAAGTGACCAGCTACTGGTCCCGAATAACTTAATTTGATTTTTAAATCCCAGGATTGGATATCGAGACTCCCCCTCTGCTCACTACTGTTAGGTTAGTGTTCAGAAGTTTTCCACCCTCCTTGATTTTGCTTTGCCTGGCTGCCTGAGGCTGGAGAGCTGGAGGCAAGGAGCGCCCAAAGGCAGCCTGTGGTTACGGACAATTCAGTCAACACGTATGGAGAGCAGGGTTCTGTTTTAGGTCCTCATCTGGAAAGGGTCCATCTGGCCAGGAGTAGCCCTTCACGGGTCCTCAGCCTCCTGAGCAGTAACCATAGTAACTCACCTCTCTAGATGAGATCGTCCTTATTGGATGCCCGTCTTCCCTTGGAAAGCCCGTCTCTCTAAATATAGAAGATGATGAGATCCATGAGCACACAGCCATGCAGACTAGGTGTGGTTGAACGGAGCCCTTTGCTAGGAACTATCTTCAGACGTGTAGCAACGTCTGGCTACTTCAAACCTTGCCAGAAAGAGTCACTATGCCAAAGACCAAGTTACTGTGGTTTGAGTTAATTGCTTTGTGATTTTGGAGAGAACGGTACAAGAGCTGGCTGTGATTTTTAAAATTCAATCTTCCCCAAATAATCACCAGTAAATAACTGGTGAGGTAAGTTATTGGGCACTTTCCAAATCTCTTAGGGGGAGTTGACGCTGCTCTGATTTAAACTTAAGTGATTGTGTGAGTTGGAAGGTTTATCTCTCTATCTAATCCAGATTCCAGATCGACCCTATCTCAAACATCTTGGTTCTCACTCCCACCCCACCCCCAACCCCTTCACTTGATCTCCTATCCTGACAATTAATTCATGTCTCAGCATCCCTGATTCGGTGGAGGTGACTTATGCCAGTATGTCTCCTTGTTTCAAGATCCGGTCACCATTCATGAGCCCAAGGCTGTGAGACATGTTCCATGTGCCAAGGGGAGTTCTCACCAAATCTTCTGAGGCTGTCCTAGACATACACTGTTCGGACTGAGTCAGCATTACCAGGTAATCACCAGATGAAGAGAAATTAGTGTTTAAATGTGTATCCAGAGAAATAAATGCTAATGTAGTATCGTGGCAACTTATAGGATCAATAGAAGGGGCTGTATATATAGGCCATTGCTGGGCTGTGAAGTCAATAAAGGTTTTCTGTAAAAAGGACATTTGTGGGCTGCCAGACGTTCCTCTCTTAGAACCATGTGAATTGGATGGACCAAGTGAGGGAACTTGGATCCTGGAAAATGTCAAGAGGAAGCTTTCTGAGCACACTGGCTGTATGGGTCTGGGGTGAAAGAAACCAAGAGAATTCTTCAAGGTACCATAGGAGGTTGTGGGGACTTTTGGAATGCCAGTTTACAGGAAGACTTATAGTAGAGACCAAGGAGAATTAACTACTTTCTTCTCAATTATAAGACTGAATTTGATGTGTAATTGAATGTTCGGCTCCCTAGCACTGTGGAACTTGGGGTAATGAGCAATCCCTGAGCAGTACCCTGCCAGATGTGACTAGCCTAGCGAATGGCAAACTCAGAAAGATGGGCCCCCCATAGATATATGCAATTGGAGAGAGTCTATTCAGATTCCCATTCAAAAATTCTTTCTGATTCTATATGGCTTTATGAATGTCATGAGACTTTGAAATCATTCATTCTTATGGTTGCTTGTGGAAATCACTGTAGTTTAATAATATTAGGATAAGATTACCATATATAAACCCAAACTGCAGAATTCATTAGCTCTTTGTACCAGCCAGCCTTCTCTCTTCTTTCATGATAATAGCCATATTTTATTGTGAGAAACAAATCCATGGAGATGATGAGACGCACTGCAATCTTCCAGGGGATGTGTAAGTGTTTTGTGCAGGGCCTCATTCTCAGGAGTGTGTGAGAAAAGCAGCCACGATGATTGGTTCATGTGTATGCATTAGTCTTGTAATTTATGCATATATTATATATATATCATTTCTTATGAGATATACATAGAAGTTTAAAACCTCTATGTCCTTTGATGTCTGTGAATGACATTGCCATCCACTGAGACCCCTGTTACAATCAAAAAGTCAAAGTGCTTCTCACATTTTTGTATTGATTTTCATCATGAAAGTGCAATATGCAGAATACGTACTGTACAGATTTTGGTGAACATGTCTGTTGAAAAATCACTCCTTGCTGATGTTATAGCATTTAGTCCTAAATAAATAAAAAAAATAAAGTATCACCATAGCAGACACTTAATCCTAGGGATGTCGGTGGTTCCACAGTTTCATGGAATCCATGAAAGAAAACATTGGTTTTGAAGGATCTCAGTGCCCCCATCCACAGTACCACACTTTGTGTGTGCTTGGGATATGATGCTTAGATTAGATCAAGCTGAGATCAAACAGCCTAGGGCTGAAAGCGAGATCTAATTGCACCCTTCTGTTTCCAGCTGCTCACTCTGTCGGGAAGTCTTTAGGTACACATCAACATTCATGTTTGGATTCATGTCATGAAGCTCCTGTAAGATTTCGAAGATGCCTTGAGACACAATGGAGTCTTTGAAATCTCCAACAAGGTTTCTACTCCTAGGCTTTCTGCTCATGACTCAGTTTCAGCAGGGAAAACATTGAAGTCCCAAGCATTCTTGAAAGCCAATGCACAGGCAGCTTAGACTGTCTTCTAGAGCAGTGTGTGCTTCTGAAACCTACATGACAGCATACATATGAAATGAAATCTGTATATAGAAAAATAACTTTCTCAGAAATGGAGACAGGTGTGAACTGACCAAACTTTCAGAATTGAGGCAAAGGAAGAAAAACCTGCCTTTATGTTGGACCTGGGGGCCTGCGGAAGCCAGTCTTGTTAACTCTCTTATTTACATTGAATTTACATTAAAAATTACATTTTAAATTTACATTGAACATAAGCTGTTTTCATACAATTCTAGTACATTGTTTCTCCCTTTTAGTCTAACACAATTATTTTAAAAATTTTCCCCAGTCAAAAGTATACAAAGATACCAATACAGACTCTTCCAATTTCAGGAAATAATTCCCTGAGGGGACAATGAGGTATGAGTGAAAGGCAGTGAAGCTTTACTAGTGTTGCGTTCAGAACTGTCAAATATAGTCTTATATTTAGAATCAACCCAGCATTTCTTCTATATTCTCGACTGGAGAGGCAAGAGAAAGTCTTGATGGAAAGATAGGTGACTTCTAAATACTAGTGAGTGGATGGAGACGAGACACAAGTTTGAAACTGGGGACCCTGCAGGGATAGATCAGAGGGTCTGTGAGACTTCAGGAGCCTATCCCAAAGGACACGAAGAAGCTGGGGATACTTTCAAAGGCTCGATTTTGTCCCTGCACGCTGTTGTCATGTCTCGGTAAGATAGCCAGTGACTTTGCAGATGGGCTGAGCTTGAGCACAGTGCATTTCAAGGATGCCCCATGCCTGTAGAAGGAAGGCACCCCACTGCTGCAGATAATTTTCTTGCTAGAGGATCTTTAGTTGGGAACTCCAATCAGACAGCACGAGATCTGAAGGCAGACCATCTCAACACCAGAGCCAGGGCTCCTAGAGAACTGAGTGGTGGTTCTGACTTGAGTCTTACACAAACCTTCTTGGACAATAGAAGCAAACCTGGCCTTCGGGTGCTTTGTTGATACACCCAAATAAAATATGATGTCGATGGATGATATACAAACAAAAGAGTGTGTGAATGATACTGATTAGGACTCTCTAAAAGGCCTCTGTTGCCCTCAGGTCATAGATCAAAACTCTCCTCTCTAAGTACTGGCCCTAGGTACCCACAGGAGTTAAAAATCTCTCTCTAGATATTATTGGTAGGATCGTTTTTGGAAGCCACATCAGGAAATGTTGTTGCTTGTCCAATTTTTCTCTGTAAGTCCCATATTCCAAGGTGAAGGGTGCAGGGTTTGGGGGCACCATTCCCCTAGAGAGTGATAAATCACAAGGTATACTCTAAAAACTTATGCCTTTGGCCTCTGCCATTGTCATTGGCTAGCTTATTGGAGAAGTGGGCTGTGCTACAGCAGCGTAACTTCCTCATTGCCTGGCTGGTCACCTCTTATTTAATGGTGTTCTCTCTGGTTCAGTGACCAGTAGAACAAGATGGGTTTGTGGGACTTCTGATGCTCTGTTCAATAGTCCACTTCTATGCTTGGGACTCTGCCAGGGGACCAGGAATCTCAGGCCAGACAATGCCACTGCTCTCTTGAAAAAAATCACTGTTCCTAAGAAAGCCTTCCAGAACTGGCAACTTGTTGCTAATCAGAAACTGACAATAAAATCAATATTGTGCTTGGAATAGATGATAGATCTGAAGAAACAGATTGCCTCATCGATCCAGAGCTAAACACGGACACTGAGTTCTGCTACCATAGAAGCATATCATGCAGAAAGGTGCTGGGTACTTGGGGTGTTGACAGAAGGAAGATACCAGGTGGAGTATGGTCAGGTATCAACAAAACTGTATGTCCACGGAAAGCAAGCCAGTTCAGCCTTGGACTTTGTTCCTGTCTACCTTTGTGAACATACTCATGAATGTTTTATGTAACCCCATGCTTCACACCAGTGAGGGCACAAATATCCTACATAGAAGATGATGCTTCTGAGTAGGATGTATATTCATGGTTTGAAAGGGGTCATTGCAATAATGATGCATAACAGTGATTGATCTGAAATTATGAGTGCATGTGACAGACATAGAAGAAAATGCTTCTAAAGCACTATCTCAACTAAGTGACATACAAATCAGTGAATTGGAAATTGTCCCCTGCCCCCATGAAAAAAACTTAGGCTCTTTCAGGTTATGTCCTGAAGACACAAAACAAATTACAGAGCTGGGGTTTGTCAAGGTGGAATGCTTTAAGCCATGCAGCAAGATGGTGGAATATGGCTGGCAGGGTCAGATGAGATAATTCTCTTTGTGGTTGTTGTTATTATTTCTGCTTTTTTTTTCTGGCTACATTGAGGATTGAACCCAAGTCCTGTGCATGCAAGGTGAATGCTCTACCACCAAGTTACAGAGTTACATCACCAGCCCTAGATTAGATAGTTCCAAACAAATGTATTTATAGCCTTTAAGATGAAAACTGATAGTTTCCCTATCAGTTAAGCATGGTTTAGACAGACAGGATACTAATATTTCCAAAAGCCAATGCCTGGCTAACATCACAAACGGGAAACTGATAAGGCCATGCTTTGTCTATGACAGACATTGGCTGTTGGTCTGATACAGCTCTTACTTTCCCCAAAGATCAGCCTCCATATCAGTCTGTAGCTAGGATGTACACCTCTAACCAGATGGCTTCAACTTGATCTTTACCGGGTGTTGGTTAAAACGTTGGGAGAAACTAAAAATCTACTAAGATGATAATACTAAGCACAGCAGTCTTTACTCTTTCTCAGGTTTCTCCTTTGATGTAAAAAAAAAATTACTTAGGTGGGGTATTCTTTTACTGTTGTCTGCCCTTTCAAAGTGTTTATAAATTAATTTGCTGATGATGTTACCTTAATGTACTGTCCCTGGGCCTCCTACCAAATGAAATCACTTGAATGCTAACAGGATTCCAGTTGCCTAGAGGCAAATGCAGGACAATAAGGAAGCAATCGTTTGTAATTGCATTTTAAGCATTTATTTAAAGACATATGTATGAATTGCCCTGCCAGAGCTCTAATGACAGGTGGGTCACTCTGATCTGTGGTTTTGGTGTGTTACTTGCTGAGCTCTTAACACTGTGACATGCTTGGGGCCTGGCACAGACGTTTTGTGTGACCCAGAGGTTACAACATTAAAAATAATTTTAATGTTCAAACCAGTATTAGCTGTTTTACTTCAGAGATAAATTCCAGCTCAGTTCAATTCTGTTTTGTAATTTGTATACTATTCTCAGAACTCAGAATGCTGACTCTAAAGGCATATAGTCACTTTGCTCTCGTTTATTTCATTGGATTTTAGGTGAATTACAAGCTTTTTGGTGGCAGGAACAGCAGCACATTTATTCATGTCCACTCAATCATAGCAAGTGCACATCTTTGGGCATGCAGATCAGCACTGATGAATCATCCAGAAGATTAGATAAATGTTTCACAGACAGTCCGCATTTCCTTTAGCCCCAAATGCATGACCGATAGTAATACCCCAGAAACACATTCTCAGAGAGATTGTGGGATTTGTGTAATGTCTTAACCATCTGAGCTATCTTCTGGGAAGCTTTCAACCAATAACTGTCCTCTCTGTGTGGCTGGGTGGTGGGAGTGGTGGGAATGGTCTTTAGGTCTGAGCTCGTAGGGTGGGGTAGGCTTGGCTTTTGTGTGACTGGTCTCCATCTATTGGCACTCATTATTATTGTTTGGTAAGGGGCTTACCAGCTATTAGGTGTGATGCTACTTTGCATAACCACAGGATCCAGGGTATTTCTAACCCCGCTGATCAAATGAGATTTGTAATGAGTCTAGGTAATTTGTTTGAAGTCACACATCTAAGATGTAATAGGTATGGAGAGTAAACCTATGCCTCCCTCCACTTCTAGACCCCCAGCTCTTAGCCACACAACTGGATGTCAACTCTCTTCTGGGCGGTGGTTCCCTCGCCTGCACTCAGAAGAGGTAGACTTCAGGCAGGATCAATACGGAGCTGCCAGCTCTGAAGCTTTTGAGTTTCAATCCAGCAAGTAAACAGATGTAGCAACTTACGTTTGCTACATACTTTAGCCTCAAAGTGGCTAAAACCATCTTCCAAAAAGTGATGTGGAAAACATTGCAAAGAGCCAGGCAGCTAGCATGGAGGGGATTGCCAAGCCGACAGCAGCTGTGAAAGCTGCTTGAACATTCAGCAGCCAGGAGTGGGGGGGTGTTTCCTCAAGAACAATAAACTGACTAAGAGCCCTGCCCAGGAGGAGCTGGCTCAGGTCTAGACCTCTGAGTATTTGCTCTGTATTTTCATGGGCTGATGTAGTCTGTAGTTGAGGCTAACTTCTGAAATGTAGCCACCCAGAATCCTTAGCGTCCCAGGAGGATCTCTTGGGAGTGGGAGGCAGAACAGTTAAGTTTGACACATTGTCTTCCACTGCCACCAATGGCCTTTTAACTGGCTACAAATGTTCCATTAAGTTCCGTTACTTAAGACAATAAAGCAAGCCAATATTTAATAAAGGACACATACATAGATTAAAAACAATGTTGCTTATGGAAAAGTTTTGCTTCTTATTTCCCAGTCTTTCCTCACTCTACCCTTCACTAGAGTAAGTCTTGACAGGAAAGGTTGTGACCTGCCTAAGCACCAATGCTAGTAACAGGCATTGGCGCCTCTTAAGGTGATCCCATAGAATCCTGTTGAAAATGGACTTCATTCTTTACTGTGTAATTAAAATGTGAGCTGGCTTTGTTCATGATGCTTACAAAAAAGTGAACCTAAGCTGATAAAGGGGAGCAATAGCCACAATGACAAAATCAATTAACCCCATTTGTTTGACTATCAGCAGACGGGCTCATTCAACTTTTATTGCCTACTAGTTCAGGTGCCTGGTGCTGTAACACTCAAGTTCTCAAAATGTGGCCCAAGCTAGCTGGCAAGGATCTCATTTGGGAATTGGGTAAAAGTACAAATTTTCCCCACTGAAAAGGTAGAGAGGCCCAGCAGTTCGTGTCAAGGAGCCCTAAAAGGGATTCTGATACTTGTTAGCATTCGAGAACTATTACATCAATTAGTTATAGAGTTGATTAAAAGTAGAAATAGGGTCTGGGGATATGCTGGCTCAGCATGTAAATCGCTTGCTGTATAAGCATCAATACCTGAGTTTTGGATCCCAAGCACCCATGTAAATGCCAGGCTGCAGCCAGGACCTGTAACCTGAATGCTAAGAAGGTGAGGGTAAGAATCCCTAGGGCTTCCTGGCTAGCTAGTCTAGCCATTTTGTGTATCTAAGTTCAGTGAGAGACCCCTTCTCAAATAAGTAATGTGGAGATTAATTGTGGAAGAAAATCTGTGTCGACCTCCATTTGCACGTGCACCTTATGTAGATGTGTACAAACAGGAACACATATACACAGGCATATACCACACACACACATGCACATTCATGCATGTAGGAGTCATTATCACAAGGGATAAACTAAAATTTTGTTGTCTAGTTACTTGGTTAATAGCTTTCAAAGTGACCCTGACAGTTCCATTATCTTAAAAACAACAAACAAACAAACAACAACAACAACAAAAATGAACAACAACAACAAAAAGTGCCCAGAGAAAACTGGGTTTGGTGATGATTTCATTTCATCAGCATTGTTTTTTTCCCTAACCCTTGTAAACCAGTGAAAAATCTACATAAGCTGTGCTTTGTTTATTAAGTTCAGAAACTGTAAGGGTGGAGCCGCAACTACTGGTTCCTCATCACATCACTGGGCTCTTTTAGGTGGGATACACAAGTTCTTTGAATCTTGGATCCCTTAGTAAGACATACCCATGCTGACTTAAGGCTTTTTTAGATTTATAACCCACAGTAACACCAGGGAGAATTTGGGGTGCTTGAGGGAAGGCCTGTAGCTTTTACTGCTGGCTCAGGAGAACCCCTCCAGCTGCAGGAGAGCCGTGTGAAAGTTATGTACACATGCCTCCAAGACAAAGGAAACACTATAGAAAGCAGGTTATCGAAGAGCGTATTTTTAATACTTACACTCATTAAAGCTCTACATTTTAGAGGAAAAGCACCAAATTCCCAAGAATAAACTTATTTAACCCACATGTCTTTACGTACTCATTATTTTGTGAATCAAGTAGTTCTAACACAGAAATATGTGAGGGTATGGGTTAGGGTGAAGTAAATTGTTTAAATGCAAATGTGCTCTGGACTCTGGAGCTTGAATGAATATCAAACGGGACTCTGTTTTGTACATTCACTCTGCTTTGAATTGGAAGCCGCTGTATTGGAATTTTGATCTTGCTACCTTTCTGTGGTCACAGTGCCACCTAGAGTACATCCTGGGAGGAGCCCCCTTGCAAATCTCTGAGAATCCTCAGTGGCAGTAGCATTTTCAAGGAGGAAACAAAGGTTTCTACTCACACACATTACGCTGAAGTCAATTACGCTATCCATTCTCTTCCGTTTCCTCATGATTAACCTCAATTATGCCAAATGTCAGGACGGTGGTTGAAACATAATCATGTAAAATGGTTTTGTCTGAAGATATAGACTTATGTTAATTAATTAATTAATTTTGTTGTTTCTTTTTGAAATTGCATTTTAATTACAACATTGCTCCCTTCCCTTTCCTCCCTCTAACTCTTCCAAATGCAAATATCCTTCCTGCTCTCCTTCAAACTCATGGCCTCTCTTTTCCTCAGTTGTTATTGCATACATATGGGTATATTTGTGTATTCCTATCTATAACCCATTTAGTCCGTATGATGTTACTTGTATGTTTTCAGGGCTGACCATTTGGCACTGAGCAAAAGCTTGGTGTGCTCTTCCCTAGGGAGGGCCCCCTCTCCCACTCCCAGCTCTCCCCAGTTACCTGTGGTTTTTTGTTTAAAGTCAAGGCCTCTTGGGCTTTTTCCTGTCCAATTTGAAATGTCCATCCTTGTTTAGCTCTCATTTGGGTGGTCGTGTTGGTGAGTCTTTACGGGTTGTGGCTTCTGATGTTACTAGGAGACACAATCTCACAGCAACCCCCGCCTTGATCCTCTGGTTCTTACACTCTTTCTGCCCCCTTTTGGGCAATGTTCACTGAGCTTTGGGTGAGGGAGTGTTTTGTAGACATGTCTGCTGTGGGCTGGGCTCCACAACTCTGCATTTTGTTCAGTTGTGGTTTTCTGTGTGGTCTTTGCCTATTACAGAAAGAAGCTTCCTTGATGTGGGCTGAAGACTACATTTCTCTGTGGGTGTAAGGACAGTTGTTTAGATTGCTGTTAGGGATCATACCACTATTTTTAAAGGCATGATTTGGGCCACCAACTACTTTGTCATTTTGATTACCCTAGAAGTGTTAACCTCCCCAGAATATTGGGAAGACTAACAAAAAGAATGGTGGAAAATTACTTAACCCCTTCCACTATATTCTGTGTATCAATTTCACATTTGGGTATATTTTGGCATACACACACACAAACAAAGACAAAAACAAAAACAAAAACAAAAAAAACACACAAAAAGCACGAGATTAAACAGTACTTAAATTTAATTTCTGGGGCTGCAAAAGGAAATGAACATAGAACTCTAAATGCAACCATCTATTTTGGGTCTGAAATGATGGCATTTTTCTGCCAACAGGCACTTCAGTCACAAGACAATTGCCAAGCACAGTGCTGTTTGGTGAGGGGGTAGCAATCTCTGGGGTCACTAGAATGTTGCTAACAAATGGTCTCCATGTGCTAAAACTCTCTTTGCCACGATGCCACCTGATCTTTCTCCAATTGTCTTTTGTTTGTTTTAGCTTATCCAAGAGAAGTACCATCCTATTCGTTAACAACGTCGAAAGTAGCCTACTTTAAGAGGAAATATGCAGAAGAAGAAGATTTACATCAAGATTACCATGGGTGTTTTCCAAAAGTAAGGATTTACGTTTCTCCCAATCTCTCCCCACCCCAATGCCATCCATAACACAAAGCTCTAGCTTTTTTTCTCTATGTGGAGAGTAATGGCTCTATTTGCTTCCTAGCACTTGATATTACCTGAAGACAGGACCTGTATCCTCAAACTTTCCCTGGAGAAGCTCAGGTTTCTTGAAGACCCAGAAACCTACTTAAGAAGGTCTGTGTTAATTAACAATTTGCTGAGGAAGATACACCTAGAGACGGAGAAAGAGAGCTATGAATACTTTAAGGAATCTCCCTCCTATAAGACTGCTTATTCGGATACAAGAAAACGGCTGAAGTTTATGGTACAGGAGTGCTGTTCCCAGTCTCTCTACTATGAAGAGCTGCATTCCTACCACATTGTGCCTTATACTTCGGAGAACCCCATCTACGGGATGGGCTACACTGGTGACCACTTGGAGCAAAATTCTCAGTTGCTTATTTATAAAATGAATTAAAGTAACCGTTACGTTCATTGATATTTTGTTTCTACATGCCTGAACTGTTTATAGTGAAGATGTTAATATAAGACACTAATTACCAGTGCACTTGATCTCAGTGATGAGACGCATGCCGAACCGAGGGGAGAGAACCATGGGTATTACCCAGCAATCCTTAGTGCCATCACGTTGAATGGAACATATACCCACTTTATCATAAAGCAGTGCATCGATGCATTAGGAGAAAAGGTTTTTAAAACTTTTCTTTTTGAGATAGGAAGGGATTGATCTCTGGTCAATCTGATAGGTTAAAATTCTTAAGTCACCACCCCCACCTAAATTCTGCCACTCTTATTGAAATATATATAATTGATAATGCTGTGGCCCTGAGGATGAGGGGTGGAATTAATCTAATTTTATTCACACAGTGAGAGTTCTGTCCTTTCATAAATTCTTTGACTTGTCAAACACTGTGCCAAATGATTTGTCGTTAGTATCCTTTATCCGTGAGTTACAGATGGGGCCAGCATAGCATATACTGAAGCTGCCATGCTCAGTGCGGCAACTGGGTTACCCCAAGCTCACCCACTTTCTTCTTTTTGTTGATTATTCTTATAATCTGAACAGACTTTCTCTTTAAGAATGAAATGTAATAAATGAGCATCCCATATAGGATCATCTTTAAGTTCTACAGGTTGGTTAAAATTTGTGCTGGGCCTTTAAGAGTTTAAATTTTATTTATGATCTTGCTTTTTTTTAATAGGCTGTGAAGCTCAGGAAAGGGTAGGCAGGCAAAATATGTTTTTAAGAGGTTAATAATTTTTTTAAAAAACCTGCTCTGGAAAGTTGGTGAGAATAATAGAATTTAGACGTGATGTTATTTCTTCATCCCACTAAGAGCTCATGGAAGGTACAGGGATGGAACACTGCACTGATTTTTGAACAGTAGTCGATCGCTTACCATGTAACAACATGTCTGAGAATGCCTTTGGGGAGATATGTGGATAAGTTCTTATGTTTTACAGTTCTAAGGGTGAAGATGTAACAAGTTGGGTAGATTTATGAAATTGTTGGGAGTGATTCATCGTGTTCTTGAGGTTTGAGTGAGACGTCTGACCTCAGGGTCTGAAGCTTTTGTCCTATGGAGTATTTCATTTAAAGAACTTTTATTGATAAAAACAGATTGGGAAAACTAGGTGCCAAAGGTGTATTAAGAAAATACCAAAGACTCAAAGATGAGTGTTAGGGAGACTATGACAGTGAAGGCCAGCAAAGACAAGGTTTTGATTCAAGGACTGCATGGGTAATGTGGAAACATTGTTAAGGGCTTCATAACGACTCGTTTATTGGTGTGCTTCCTAGTGCTTTTTGTTCAGAATGATGGCAAACAGGAATACGATGCTAAATTCAGATATCAAGCTTTTGTAACGCAAATATGATGACTGTCAACACAGTGTCATCCCTAGCTGAAGTGCCATCTTGTAACCAGGCTAGCTGCATCTTCCTTTGCTTTTATTTTTGATACCACATTTGGTTCCTGTGATGAATCGCCAAGGTGATTTTGCACTAAGAATATGGACTCTCTAACTAGATTGCCCTGAGCAAGGCTACAAAGATACACAATAGGTCCAAGTGTTGAGTTTATATTTAATTGCTCAATCAACATTATGAAAAGTGCTTTAGAATAAAGTACAATTTATAATAAGAGGCAAAGGCGTACAGACAAGTTAGTATGAATGGCAAGATGCCTTTGAAATCCATATAGAAATATTTAAAAATTAGTTGGAGAGTAAGATTTGGCACAAAAGTTTAATAGTTTTATTTCATTGCTTATAAAAGACCACATTTCTCAGAAAACTCCTTCCAAAAATATAGATTTATTTAAAAATGAGTCTAGTCCTAAACTCCAAATTTGATAGGATAATTATGCCATCATAAGTCTAAAAATAGAATCAGTTCTCTGATGACTTTTAAATTGTTACTGAAAGAACACCTGGCATGACTTACAATAGCCCCTCTAGGAAGAGGCCACCAATGCTAACAGGTATGACATTTTTTTAAAAAACACATGTTTAAATTGGTTAAATATAGAAATACACGTATTTGGGGGTAGAAGAGAAAAAAAAAATCACCGAGAAAGTATAAATTTGTAATGTTTCCTGTATGTCAGAAACCTTAATCAAAGCCAGAACTCTGGGACAAAG
Organism: Onychomys torridus; assembly: GCF_903995425.1. Lineage (NCBI taxonomy): Eukaryota > Metazoa > Chordata > Mammalia > Rodentia > Cricetidae > Onychomys > Onychomys torridus. The sequence continues at coordinate 42,901,615 of NC_050456.1, forward strand.
AACCAGTAACAGATGTAAAAATTCATTTTATTTCAAGACATCATTACTGGAGCGCTTTGATCTACACATTCTTATATAAGCTGTCTTAGAAGCCAGTGGTATTTGTGATTCTACTTTTATTTAAATATGCATTGATTTAAAAATGAATTACTTAAAAATACTTTTTAGTGCAAATAATTTCCCCCAATAAACTGCTCATAGATAAGGATTTGACAAGTGTTATCTTGATTTTTGTTTTAAACTTGTATTTAAATTCTGCAGACTTGCCCAAGTTAGCCAGTGGATGATTGTGATTTTGCCAGGACCAGCTGGGATACAGGGAGATTCCATCCACGTTTGCTCTGCTTGTGACTTCTGCATGTTCCACTATAGATGGTGCCAACACCAGTTATAGCTCTTCTGACTTTTGGCATCCTTGCTCTGGTGACAGAAACCATCATTAAGATAGGGAAGCTGAGATAAGAAATCTGAGTGTCCGTATTATAGTACTGCTTATTCCTGCAGGCACTGTAAGATACCCTGGCCCAAAAGGACACACACACACACACACACACACACACACACACACACACACACGCATGCACACGCACACACATGAATGCATGCACACACACAGACACATACAGATATACATAGATTTACACACACACACACACACACAGATATACAGATTTACACACACACAAGAGAGGCAGAGACACAGATACACGGATATGCACACACAGACATACACACATAAATATACACAGACACACAGAGAGACATACACACATACACACACACATACACACACACACATGTGTGCACGTGCGCATGCACGCACGCACGCACACATGAGCATGCACCTGTCAAAGCAGAATACAAGGACACAAAAGGAGATGAGAAAAATGAAGACAAAATAAGAGGGCAGGGAGAGCAGTGCAGGCAAGTAAGTGAATGAGCAAACTGTTTCATGTGAGGGGTTGTTTGTTTGCTGCATTCTTTTTTTTTCTTTCCTGTGTCCACTGTACATAAAGCACCTGCTATCTGAATGGATCGATCGTCTCTTTCATTCAGCAACGATGCTTAACATTAGATTCTATTCAGCACAGATGAGAGCTGAAGCATGGGATTGCTACAACATACCACTGAAACTGGACTCTGGGCAGACTAGTGAAGGAAAAACAGCAAAGACTGCTGGAGGAGATGCGACACCCTGAGGCTGTATGCAAATGTGTCTGCTCAAATGCATGGCCTGTTTGCAATGTGCCTCTCAAGATTAAGCGGGTTGCTGGTAGGGGAGACTTGTGCGGAAGTACAGAACCACTCTTAGGGTTGAACATGGTGCCAGAGCTGGGGGTGTGACCTGGGTGATACACAGTCACTTTGCTCAGTTTCCCTGAAGAGAACCGAGATAACTTGGTACTTGTCTTTTCTTTTCCAAGCTGTAGTGGTTATCCGACATCTTTCTCCAAAAGTGTTTGCAGGTGAAAAGGTGCACTGGGAAGAGAGGAGTTTCACTAACGCAGAGCAGACATCAAAGGATGCACACTCTGTGCTCCACAGTGGTGTTTTGTGTTTGGAAGCATCGGATGCCTCCATTGCCTGGGGAAATGAGGCTGGTCTGCACTCATCTCTGGGATATCTGTTCAGGAGATGCTGGGAAGACAAATTCAAGTACATAACAATCGCTCCATCTCTCTAGTTTCTTTTACGGAGCAAACCAGATTAATATTAATGTCAAGGAAAGCCATAAAGGACAACCCTAATGGGTAGCCCAAAAGCTGGGTCTGGCATGAGTTAAAGCCAGAGAGACAGGCTTTGTTCATTTGCCATTTGTTATGAATGGAAATGGGGACTTCTCAACACCTGCTGCTGAAGCCATCTTCTGTCTGTCTCATAAGCTGCCTCTCTGAATCGCAGCTGTGTCCCTGGTCCCTAGTCTTCTTGTGTCCATCCTCCCTCACGCAGACACTGATCTGCCCAGAGATACTCATAGGAGGATAGCAGCTTAAAATTCTGGCTGAATTCCTTTGAGAAAGGGCTCCGGAGTTTATCAAACTGGAATCCATTCACAGTAATGTTATTCGTTGGACACATTTTTTTTATATTTTTTTTAATGGCCATACTTGGTCACTGAGTACTTGTGAGTTAAGGTAGTATTCTTATTTCTAGAATTCGGTGTAACAGTCATGTTTTGCTAAGAAAAATCCTGTATTGGAAATAAAGATTGTATATAATTAATTCAAGTACTTTATGTAATGTATGTCTATTTAACTTAAATATTCTGATTCTTAAACTTTATTACTATACATTAGCAACATGACAAGTGCCATTTTTTTTTATTCTTAAAGTGAGCCATGTCTAAAGATTATTACATTCCTGGTTGAAATTTTGGAGCAAAATTTCCACATGAAGATAATCCCATCTTTCCTCAAGGCTTATGTTATATAATTGACTGAGTTAAGAACACTCCTCTGCACTGGTACTTCTAAAGTCCCTTTGGACATTCTGTTTCCCAGTGGTCGTGTTAATAGTGCATATTCCTCTTTGTAGGTCTTCAGTGGGACCCCAAGTCCTCAATTTTCAATATTTTTAGTGAGTGCATTTTTGAGTAAAATGGTTATTTGTAATTTCAGGATGAAAACCACAAATGCAAGCCTACATATGAATGTCCATGCCTATTTTTCATAGCAAGTTTTTTTTCTCTTTTAAGAAATACTAAATAAAAGTAGGTGTAGTGTCACAGCAATTCCATTAGAGGCAAGAGGGTCAGGAGGCCGAGGTCTTCCTAAACTATACAGTGAGTTTGAAATCAGCCTAGGCTACATGTGATGATCCTGTCTCAAGGGGAAAAAAGAGAGAAGAAATAACAAAAGTAAACATATAGAGTTGTAAAACCATTTTTTTCAAAATAGTCACAAATATAAACCAGCATAACATGCATGGAAATTGATTTCCCGGGTTAGAAGACCAGATCCAAACCAAGTGTGTAAGAGGAGAAAAGGTAGAGTCCCATCCTCATCAGCCAGGGGCATCTCTTCCCTCAGTCACCCTGGAAATAGGGGCGCTCCACTTGATAACACAGGAGCAACTATAAACTACTCCAGAGCTAACAAAAATTAGACAATCTCTGTGGTCAAATCTACATCTAGAGTGCAAAATAGCCTATAAACCCAGGAATCTGGGGATGCTGGGATGGAGAGGTTGGCTAGAAAATGGCTTTGGGTTGCTGCTTTCATCCCTTTGTCTTAAACTCTATTGGAACTCTCCTCTATACAAGGTCCTGCCGCTGCCAGGGATTCCCCTTTCTCCTCAGGTTGGGAGGTCACAGCAAAGGGATAGAGGATCAGTAAATGAGGAATTGCATAAGTTGTCTGGTTTGAGCATGCCATGTGTTTTCATCGAGCTCTCTTCTGGTCATGCGTTTTGGTATCGCAATTGTGAAATACAGTGTCATAATAACCCATTAATAATGGGAGAGCAGCAGAAGCGTGGCTCTATGGGAACGTACCCAGATTCGAAGCAGATGGCCTTCTACAACATTTATTTGGGGGAAAATGTGTGTCTGTTACATAATCTAAAACATGTCTTTTTTTGCATTTAAAAATATTTGGGTCATGCTTTAAAGTTTTGATTGGATTGCTTTTTTAAGCTTTGAGGAAGGAGAAGGGTAACTGTATTTTACAAAGTATTTGCCATGTTACTAATAAAGTTTTATTACTGGTGAAATATGGAACGCTTTGTGAAGCAGGGGAGGTGGGATCCTGGATGTGGCAGCTGCAGAGTGTCTCTGAATCCCAGAGGTCACATTTTAAAGGCTGGTGGTCCTAGTTTTCTTCTCAATATTTTCCATGCAACATTTGCTTAATGGGTTGGAAGATGCACAATCTCATGACACATTTTTTTTTTTTTGCTAAAACTGACCCCAAATGTCACATAACAGAAGTCATTAACAATAAGACAGGACATTTATGGATTTTAGGCATCAAGGATGGTTGCCTGCTCCCCAACTAACTCAACAGGTGTGCCCATCGTTTCTTGGTGGTAGATTTACCAATAGGCTGGAGGGACACACCAGAGAGATGCATTTTCTCTCTCTAGTGTTTGTTATTGGCATTGCAAACAAATGACAGCCAAGTCCCCTGTAGGCCAGGGATGTGTGTGGTACACAAATTAACCAGGGTAAGGTGTTTGCAAACAAATCGCATTTTCCTGCACACATCCGGTTAGACAGCTTTTTTAAGTATAGAGTTATTTTAGTAACTCAAGAATAACTGACCCATACAAATGACAGGGATCTGGGAAAGTGTTCAGACAAGAGACAGTGAGGATATCTCCACTGCCATTTCTTCATCTTGGGGTAAGTCTTTCCTTGTGTCCAACGTGTCCCACACAGCGGTGACTATCTCCAACCGTTCCCTTACCTGAAAACTGCTTTGACCACCACTTCACAAATGTGATCGTTAGAAATGTTTGCACATGGTGCTATGGAAATGCAAGCATCACAGAATCATGGCACCAAATGAAGATAAAGAAGCATTATCCCTAAAGCACAGAGCCACTTGGGCCAGTTCTTGTCATAGTATTTTGATAGCTCATAAGGAAGGAAAATACAGAGGTTTAATCTGCTGCCTCCTAGTCCCCATTTCATCAATCGATCTATAAAATACATGACAACTGCTTATCAAACTGAAATGATGTCACCCTCATTTGGCCTTCTGGGAAGACTTGCTGCAGGGTGTTTCGGGGCCATGTCTGCTGGTCACTAGCCAGATGTCCATGCCAGATGGTCAGCACCACTCCTAGAGTTGGCTGTGGCTCAGCTGCCAATAGAACATGACCACAGACACCTGGGGCAAGACATTGTGACTAGGGAAACCGTATCCTGGCAGTGGACCAGTGTCCTTATTGCCCTGTTTTTATAAGACCTGCCTAGACTAACCTTCCTTTTCATGTCAAACTCTCCAAGGATACTTTCTGCATTGATAGTAAATAATTAAGGGACTTAATAAACCAACTGCTGTCTCTGTTTGGCTTTCAAGGTGAGGGACAACTAGAGAAACTCTCTGATTTGATGTCATCAATAGGCCATTAGGATCTGGAAAACATTCTGAAGCTTTAAGCAGTATGCTGTCTCTGCTCTGAATGCTGCATCCTTTCCCGGATCCCTGCATAATTGAATGGAACCGAATTGATTGCCTCAGCATAGGTGAAGAGAGCTCTTTGCCCAGGGAGAAGAAGCAATCTACTCGTGGGGAGGAAGAATCATGGGAGTGAGCCAGACAGCCAGTGCAAATGTACCAGGGACTTAAATATTTGTTCCTATATTTAGAAGAAAAGAATCCTGGGCATGATCATAGAACTTGATAGTGTTTTTTTTTTTTCCTTCTTTGAATTTGCTCTAAGGGTGTGAGTGCTTTCCGACAGATGGCTGAGATGATTGCTACTCTCACTTCATGTGTTTCCACTGGTTTTTGGTCACAATTGAAGAAAATGTTAGAGAATTTTACATACCCCTGGCCTACTGCTTTATAAACTTGTGCCTGTTATCTTGGAACAATGGCCAAAGAAAGGGTCCTGGGTACAGGGATAGATGCCACCTGAGAGAATTTAGGTGATGCCCACAGACAAATGTGTGATTATGGCATTGAACACAGGTTCCTGGAGGTAACGGAAATACCCAGTTTGCACCCTAAGTATAACATCATAGTTCCTGGGGCATCACTCTCGTTCCGTCTCTTCATAAGTAATTTCCAAGAACAATTGTTTCTCTCAAACACATCCCTTAAAAGAGAGCTTGGGGTTAGAGGAGATGGCTCAGTTGGTAAAGAGCTTGCAGCATAGGCAGGCATAAGCCAGGTTTGCAGTCCTAGCATTCATGGAAACATCTGGTGTGGCAGTGCATGAGTCTAATACCCAATGTTGGAAGGTAGGGACAGGGTGGGTTGCTGGAGACTGCTGATGGGTGAGTTCAAGTATAGTGAGAAGGCTTGTCTCAAAAACTCAAAGTAGGGAAATTGAGGAAGACACCTGGAATCCACCTCTGACCTCCATGCAGACTGCTTTCCCAAGTGTTTGTTACCCGTGAACGTCTAGCCAGAATTTCCCATCCAAATGGGTAAGAAGTACATGGCATTAAACCTCCTTGTTGTTATGGGTGTTTCTTGTTAGTTGGGTTATGAAAAGCTGTTAAAAGAATAGTTTCCTGCACTTTTGCTTATCTTGACTGGTGGCTGCCAGAGACTGGCCTCTCTTAGGTATCTGGAGACTGATGGGACCCTTGACTACAGTCTCAAACAGTGAGATCTTAAAGATACTACCCTGGCCTGAATAGGTTGAAACATCGAATAAGAAAGCAGCAAGACCATTGCCAGCAGACTACAGAGGATATATCATTGTGGATTTCTGGGGACCTCTCGAGCACTCTGCCTATTCCTATTCTCATGTGATCTTCATTTATCATGGTCTGTTATTCCTCATTCTCCCTTTCTGTTCTTGATCCAGCTGGGATCTCCTGCTCCCCTAAGCTTTCTTTCCCTCAAATCTTGCCCTTCATTACTCCCACTGTCCTCCAGGTTGTTCATGTAGATCTCATCCATTTCTCTGTCATTGGGTGATCCTTGGGTCTTTCTTAGGGTCCCGTTTTCTAGGTAGTCTCCCTGGAGTTGTGTGGCAGTCTAGTCATCTTTGTTTTACATCTAGTATCCTCCTATGAGTGAGTACATACCGTGTTTGTCTTTCTGAGTCTGAGTTACCTCACTCAGGATGATTTTTTCTAGATCCATCCATTTGCCTGCAAACCTCATGATGTCTTTGTTTTTCTCCATTGTGTATATGTACCATATTTTCTGTATCCATTCTTCAGTTGAAGGGCATCTAGGTTGTTTCCAGGTTCTGGCTAGTACAAACAAAGCTGATACGAACATAGCTGAGCAAATGTCCTTGTGGTATGATTGAGCATTCCTTGGGTATATGCCCAAGAGTGCTATAGCTGGGTCTTGGGGGAGATGGATTCCCAATTTTCTAAGGAAGCACCATATTGATTTCCAAAGTGGCTGTACAAGCTTGCATTCCCACCAGCAATGGAGGAGAGTTCTCCTTGCTCCACATCCTCTCCAGCATAAGCTGTCTTCTGTGCTTTTGATCTTAGCCAGCCTGATCTGACCTAGTCTGGTGATCAGATGACTAAACACCCTAACAGTCATCTTGGAACTCTCATCCAATAACTGATGGAAGTGGATGCAGAGATCCTCAGCCAGGCCTCAGATGGAGCTCTAGGTGTCCAACTGTCGAGAAAGAGGAGGGTCTGCAAGAGCATGAATTGTTGAATCCAAGATTGCAAAAAGCACAGTGACAAATAGCCAAACGAATGGAAGCACATGAATTATGAACCAAAGGCTGTGGAGACCCCAGCTGGATCAGACCCTCTGGGTAAGTGAGACCATTGAATAGCTTGATCTTCTTGGGAGGCACCCAGTCTGTGGGACCAGGATCTGTCCTTAGTGCATGAGCTGGCTGTTTGAAACCTTGGGCTTACACAGGGTTACTTTGCTCAGTCTGGAAGGAGGTGACAAGACCTGCCTGTACTGAATCCACCAGGTTTAAATGAATCCCCAGGGGTGCCTTGATCCTGGAGGACATGGGAATGGAGGGAAAGGTGGGGGTGGGGGCAGGAGGGGGGAGGACAGGGGAACCCATGGCTGATGTATAAAATTTAAAACACATAATAATAAAGAAAAAAATTAATGTACAGAAAAAAAAGTATACTAATGTCACTGCTGTTTGCTTAACCAATAATATTTGAGATGACCTAACCATCCCTATAAATCCCCTTAGCTATGCTTAACCTGCATGTTTCTCTCAGGTCTTCGCCATGTTGTACAGGTGAATGACCAGGTGTTTGCTGGTATAGTAATAAACGCTCTTTGTTCTTACATAACAACAACAACAACAACAACAACAACAAACAACAACAACAACAACAACAACAAAAGAAAGCAAGAGCAATCGAAGTCAAGAAGTTCACCTAAATTCCACGATACATACAGGCTGGCTCTACCATGTGTGCTGCGTTAGCCTCGTGCCAACTTTTGATACAAGCTAGGAAGAGGGAACCTCTGCTGAGAAAATGTCTCCACCAGATTGGCCTGTAGGCAATTTTTTAAAAAAAAAATAACAATTTATGTGGGAGGGCTGAGTCCACTGCACAGGTGGTTCTTGGGTTGTGTAAAAGTGCAGGATGAGCAAGCTGTGGAGGGCAAGTCAGTAAGCAGCCTTTCTCCATGCTCTTTGCTTCAGTTCCTGCCTTGACTTCCCTTAATGATGGAGGAAATGTAAACTAAATTAACCCCTTTCTTCCCAAGTTGGTTTTGGCACAGTAATAGAAAGGAAAATAAGAGGATGAAAATATATTATCTAGTTGAGGACAAAATTTAAGATTTAGTGACAGAGCAGTAATGGAAGAAATGTTGCTAGCAATCCAGAGTCTGCTTAAAGGGCAAAGGAATTTATTAGAGAAAGAAACTCACGATACAGAACAAAGGAATTATTGCAGGACTCTGGAAGGGTGAGGCATAGTCCCATGCTATTCTCCCACCTGAGATCATCCCAGCATCCAAGTCCCACGAGGAATCAAAGAGAGAGCCACATATTTAGGGGTCCCCAGTGGCTATGTCCCAGGGGCATGTACTTCAAGGTCATAGGCAGGTGTAACCATTAACTGCTCCTCAATAGGGGCGGTGCTTCTAGGTCATAGCTAGAATAGCTACCCATTACAAATCCCCATTTTGTCTAAATAAGACACCTGACACAACACTATGTATAATAGTAAAGATTCTTAAGTATTGTCAAGGAGAAATAAAGGGTAATGACCTAAACAAAATGGAACTACAACCAACAAAAACAACATCAAACAAGAGACTCATACTAAAATCCAGGGATGTTCAGAACATAGGTAAATGGCATGTTACAGAGATTATTCCAAAAGCTGTCCTATCCTGAAGAACCTGAATCTAATACTTAATATGTTCTAGTTAAGATACAAGAAGATTGTAACTGTTAGTTTTCAACCCTGTCAAAGACTGAGAAGGAATATAATAATATCTGAGAAAATGGGAAATGGGCACAAGCAATTTTCAAAAGAAATAGCTGGCAGCATGGATAGTTACCTAAAGTTTCTCAGCATCTTTGGGGCATCCAATTTGGCTACAGGCCTAGAATATCTGACAGATGATATTCAGAAGCAGGAATTTTGAAAGACCATCTTACCCTGTCTTGGCAGAGTTCAGCAATCACTTTTCCTTGTGTCCCACTCATGCAGAAAGGACAGCACTTGTCTAGAAAGGACAGCACTTGTACTGTTAGCAGTCAAGGTAAGGACAGTCCTTTGCTCAGGCCATTATGCACCAAGAGGAAGACAAACTTCCAAATGGATTGTCTTAGAAGCCCAACATTCTCTCAGGATCAGATTGGTGCTGCCAGGAACAATTTCGTCTCATGTCAACAGAATTCTAAGTTATCAAAACATTTAAATGCCATATTCTCTGGGTCTATGAAGTGTTTGAAGATTACTTATTCATCTGACCTATGTATCTGTAAATATGGACAACATAACTAACATGACTATAAAAATGGCAAGCTTTTTTCCCCTATGAATCTGTAAGTTTTATTTACCTAGATAACCTAAGCACTAAGCCTTCACAAAAAAAGGTAAATAGTCTGTAAACAAATGTACAGTAAAAGGACAATGACCTCAAAATTGTGACAATACACAAAATGTCTTAAACAGAGGTAGAAATGTATAGTGCAATATGCAGTATGACAACAATCCTAAATATGTATCAGTATAAAAAATATCTTAAACAGAGGTAGAACATGCATACAGCATGATAAATGTAGTTTTACATTCATAACAATATACAAGATATTTCAAATAGGAGTAAAAATACATGTATAATACAACAAGTATAGTTTTTGTATTTGTATCAATATACAAATTATCTTATATAGGAATATAAAGATAGTTTACATTTATATCAATATACAAGAATCTATAACTGCAAATTAGCTAAGGCTGATATTTTACTAAATTAGTTTACTAGTATATACAATAATCAACTTTAATATCCTATACTTACCCATTCTCCCTATTTTTTTTCTTAAGGAGAATATTGAGTCTAATGTTTATTATTCCACCTCAACCCTATTACCATTATCCATAACCTGGAGAAACATGAAACTTTGGGAGAGGGAGCGTCATTTTTTTTTTTTTAAAGAATTTCTTCCTGCAGTTTAGGGGGCAATGATATCTCTGTGGGGTCTGTAAGAAAGCTCAGATAGTTGGGTCTCAATATTTCTAGTGAGAGATTCTGCAGCCAGTCTCAGAGTAATGGGGTAAGATTGTCTGAGATTCTGGCTAGTAGTATGAGGGACCATCTCATCTTGGAATTGTCCTGGAGAGTTTTCAGTCTAAAGTTGATTGTTGAGTAATGTTTTACAATAGCTTTGAAAACAGGGAACATTTTAATAGGGAGAGAACAATGAGCAAAGGACAGCATTGGGAAAGCAGGCAAGGAATGGGGAACAATCTAGACTCTGGGTTAGCTGCAGAACAGACTGGAGCTGGACAGTGAAGGACAAGGTGGGATGCCTGGGGAGATGGCTCAGGCTCAGTTAAGTGCCTGCTGGACAAGGTGGAGGACCTGAGTTTGGATCCTCAGGACCCCCACAAAAATCTAGGTACAGCAGGGTACACCTGTAACCCCAGTGCTTGGTTAGGGGGCAGAGACAGGTGGATCCTTGAAGCTCATTGACCAGCCATCTTCATTCGGTCAACAAGCTTCAAGTTCACAGAGACTGCTTGAAAAAGTAACTGTGTGGAATGATTGAGGAAAGACCCTGGATGTTGACTTTGGGTCTCCATATGCAAAATGACAAAATACCACCCATCCTAATGTGTACACACACACACACACACACACACACACACACACACACACACACCAAAGGCATGCATATGACCACACCCCAATATTGGTGAGCATTTTGTAGAAGGCTTTGAACACCAGGGTGAAACAATTGAACTCCTCCTTTCTCCACCGTCCCTTCCAAACGGATGTAACTCTAAGTTGTCCACACTCATTGTCTCCTGTTGTTGTCATTAATCCCATGCAGCTCTTCAGTACTCAAACTGTGGCCAGTCTAAGTGTAGATGCAAGTGTACAGAATCTTCTCACTCGGTCCCTCCTACTCTCACATCTTTCTGGTGTGATTGTTATGGGCCAATGACTTTCCTCAGCATTGTTACATGAATATGAATGAGGGCTTATTTATAGGCACACAGCCAACTTGTCAGTACCTACGAACTGTGAAGGAAACATCTCCTCCTCCCATAGTGACCATTAACTGCTTACAGAGCTTCAAGAAAGGGTGGGGGTCTCCTGAGGGATGTTGGCCCCAATCTTGCCAGCTTTTACTTCTCTCAACCGTATGAGGAAATGGAGGTAAGAAGATTTAAGAACCTGTCCTCTGCTATCCAACTAGTAAGTGATGGAGCCAAGATTGGAAGGCCCATGTCCTGACTTAAGCTCTCAGGGTACCTGACAGTGTGCTGCAGTGTTTTTGAGAGTCTGAAGGCCCAGTTTTTCAAGGGTTGGGTCCTTAGCTACAGTTGTGCTTTTGGGAGAGTTCTTCTCTACATTTATTGAAACTTATGAAATTACTTTGTTTCCTTATCTCTCTAAAATAGTGATAACAACTTCACCAAATTCTCCCACACCCCTCCCCCCTTGTTCTAATTATTCTTTTGCTGCCCTGGGGGAGATGGAATCCAGTGCTTTCCACATGTTAGACCGGCACTTTGTCACTCAGCCACACCCCCAGCCCAATAATAAAGAGCTGCTTAAAAAACAACCTTTCGCAATACAATCATAATGCATTGGTTAATGGGTGAAAATACCCTAATGAAATTTTGAAGTGTGAGAGCAAAAAGAAAATCTCGAGCCTCTCACTGAATGATACTATATCATAGACAATAAAATCTAGGATGTTTAGCTGGGTGTGGTGGCACATGTCTTGATCTCAGCACTTGGAAAGTGGAGGCAGAGTTCAGTGCTATCCTGAGCCACACACCAATTTCTAAGCTAGCATGGGCAACATGAGACCCTGTCTCATGAAACAAAACCCAAATAAATATAGGATGTTGTAGGTGTGGTGATTGATAAGCTTTAGTAAATCAGTAATTATAAACACACACACACACACACACACACACACACACACACACACACACACACGTATATCACAGCACACAGTAAGTGGTGGCTGAAGGAAACTAAGTGGAAGGAAAAGAAACATAATGTCATGACTGGAGACATTATGAAATGTCAGGGGACAAGAAGTCTAGGATGGAAGGGAGGCGCAGAGTCTAGGCTGGTGGCGCAGACAGGAGAGTCAAGGAAGACTCTTTCTAAGCAGAATTGTAGTGCCACAGTCAGGGAAAGAAGGCAGTAGACTTTAGAACCCCAGCCAGGAGCTTGGACATATGAGTCACAGAGAAAATTGCAGAGAAGTAGGAGACAAACACACACACACACACACACACACACACACACAGAGCATCAGCACTGGGGTGAGAACCTACATTTCCTTTATTGCTTATCACCCACTGTTGTCTCCAGCACCCCTGGGTTCAGTCTCTGTTTTTCTATTCACCATCAATAAAATCTAGTTTCTTAAGCTCCCTCTGCCCGTTTCCTTGTGTATAAAATGAGAATAGAGGCGGGCAGTGGTGGCGCACGCCTTTAATCCTAGCACTTGGGAGGCAGAGGCAGGTAGGTGGCTCTCTATGAGTTCAAGGCCAGTCTGGTCTACAGAGCTAGTTCCAGGACAGCCAGGGCTACACAGAGAAACCCTGTCTCCAAAAACCAAACCGAACCAACCAACCAACCAAGGAACCAACCAAACAAACAAAAAAACGAGAACAGTATCTCTTGTTTCTGAGTTCCTTCGGGAGAGTAACATATACAGAGCCCTTGGAAAGCATGGCAAAGGGTGGGCTCTGTGGAATTGTGAGATGATGCTCTCCACCATTGCAAAGAAGAGCCTTCCACGGACAGGTACAGGCACTGTGGAGAGACATCTCACCACCTGGTGAAAGATGGATACTCACAGTTCCCCAGAGAGAACCAGCACTCTGTAACCTTGTTCACTACCAAGGTCAGAGGTGAGGTCAAAAGTCAGAGGTAAGGTTGAGCTGGGCTTTGGATTATCCCTTAGAGATAAAAAGTAGTAGTAGTTGTGGGGAGAAGATTAACAAAGAAAGCAGCTGGTTCATGGAATAGAAAAAGTGAATTGATGGAAGAAATTTAGCCCGGAAATTGCTTAAAAGGCGGGAATTTATGCTTGCAATGGCAGCGGAGAACTACTATAACCAAGCAGAATAAGAAGGATTCTAGCCCGAGAGGAGCATGGCAGTATGTATCAGGCAGACAGGAGAAGAAGCGGAAGAGCCAGAGCACTGATTGTTCAAGCCAGGGAGAGTGTAACTGGGGAAGGCAGGAAGGAACTTGCAGAGGAAGCCACAACTGGATTTATAACCATCTGATTGGTTGAGTTGAGAGAAGAGTCCAGGGTATCTCCAAGACAGGCTAGAAGCCAGAAGAATGCTGGATGTTCCTGATTGCGTTGGGCGGCTGGGGAGAGAATGCTTTCGGAATCACACAGGTGGAAAGTGGGGGAGATGTGCCTCTCAAAAAGGCATATGGGAGGGAGCAAGTATCCAATGACAGGCTGAGTTGTGAAGATCCTCCAGAGTTTGGGACCTTTCTAGAAGACAAGATTCCCTCATAATGTAAAATGGATTGTATACAAGAAGAAAAAGGCATTGCCTTTGTCAGTCAATGGCCACCAATGTCTGTACATTCCCCTGACAGCGTTGGTCCAGCTCAGGAGCTCAGATGCTCAGGGGGAGACCCAGATAGATGTAACCTGTGAGGTGCTCTTGAGGAAGGAAAGGGAATGCTATAGCAGAATGCAGTTCCTAGGTTCCAAAATGACAGTGTTTGGAGTCAGGGTCCTATGGAAGGTGTTCAGGCTCAAAGACTCCTAGAGAACTAATGTTGCTACAGGAAAAGCTTGTTGGAGTGACTGGTCTGTGCTCTTGTTATGTGGAGCTACACATTCCCCTCTCTGGAAGAGGACAGACACTGTGATAAAGGTGCCATATTGGAACCAGAGACAGCATTTACCAGTGTTTTGACCATGGATTCCATTGCCTCCATCACTGTAAGAAATAAACTTCTGTTCTGTATAAGTTACCCAGTCTCAGACATCTTGTTATGGTAGAACCAAACACTCTCAGAAGGCAGATGTGGTGACAGTGTTCCTAACAATTTTTGTCAGTCTCATAATATTGGAATAAAACCTTCCTCTAGACAGTTGTCTGGAATGAAACCCCAACCTGTTGTTGTCCTGCATGCACATGTATGGCTGCCTTCCCAGTTTTCTCATATTCCTGCCTTGGGTGTGACCTAACCCAGAATGCCTTCAGTTGGCGAGTCTGACATGGAGATATGTCAAAGAAGATATACCTTGTAGGAAAATGCTAAGACTCAAAACATCAACCCACAGGCAGGGAATGGAAGGTCAGTTCTGAAATCCCATGATCCTCATCCCATGCAGACTTGCAAAGCTGAGGAGTCTTACCCTGGAATGGGTTTAGGTTCTCTAAGGGCTCACTTGATGAGTGGACTTTACTGGCTCTGGGGTTTGTGGCAATCCATTCTGCTCAGTGTGTAAGACACATGAAAATCACTACAGCCAGTGAGGGATGAAGTGAAGTCACCCACAAAAATTCACTTATTGCCTTCCACTGAGTTTAAACGCAGACTGTTAGTCATTGTACCCTTATAGGCAGCACTGTGAAAGTCCTTTATTCCCTCTGTGATCAAGAAAAGAAAGCAGTTACAGTAGAAACGCATGTCCCCCTTCCCCCATCAGGTGAAGACTATTATCTTTGTGAAACTGACCCTCAACTTCATTATCCCCTCCTGCTTTTCAGGGCAGAGATGGGCATCCTCAGAAGTGACTTGGGGGAGCAAATGTTTCCTTAATGACTCTGTGTACCTCAGGGAACTAAGCTGACTGCAATTGATTTTGTTTTAAATTGCAAAACCATTTTATTCTTTTAATAGCAAACTGCAACATTTCAAAATTTGCACATATGGACCAGATATCCTGAACTTTTTGTTGTGTGCATTCATTTTTTTTAACACACTGGAAGACAGTGTTTTAAATTAAGGGTTTTGTAACTTTGTCTTATTTATATAAATGATGGAATTTGTTGGATGGGTATAGCTCTAACACACACTTAAAAGAAGGGAATCCGTGAGGATACAAAATTGGCAATACTGGGGCTGGAGAGACAGCTCAGCAGTTAAGAGCATTGGTTCTTCCAAAGAACCTGGGTTCTTGTCCCAGAATTTACCTAGCAGTTCACAACCATCTTTAGGTCCAATTCCAAAGGATTCACTGCCCTCTTCTGGCCACCAAAGGTGCCAGGCATGCATGTGATGCACAGGCATACATGTAGGCAAAATCACACACATAAAAAGAATGCTTAAATATTGCAGAGTGGGCAATCACACTGTTGATCTCAGCAGCTGCCCAGCCTGGCAGTGGACAGCTCAGCCCACTCTGGTGGAGCCACCTTCTTAGTTGATGAGTCTGGGCATTGGGATCCAGACACCAGCAAAACCACTCCTGGCAGCTGATCATGTTGAATATCCAGATAAGAATGGGTCAAATGTTGAGCTAACTAGGTAGATCATTCTAGAACATATAATCTCACAGGGATATGTGCCTAACACTTCTCATTATTCCTCTAAACTAAAAGATTAATAGCAAAGGGTAGAAATTGTTTCCCCAGGGTCAAGGCCATAGTATAAGGATGAGCTCAGCAGTAGAGAGCATCTGCCTACTGTAAGACCCTGTATTTGATCTATAATACTGGAAAAACTTCAGGGTTTACATGTCATTTTTCTGTTATTTTTATTTGTTTTGAAACAGCATCTATGTAGTCCAGGCTGCACTTGAATTTTTGATTCTCCTACCTCAGCTGGGTTACAGGTATGTTCCTCTATGTCCAGCCACATATGACTTATTTCTATATCTTTTTGTTTCCCATTGTTGAAATAATATATTACCATGAAATTACCTTTATTTAAGGGTTTGGTCTGTAGCTCATGGGGGCCCTGAACTCAAGAGCCTCTAGGCTCAGCCTCTTGATTTCAGGGAGTATAGGTGAAACAACCTTTGGCATAAAACATTTATTCACTTATTTACAGATGTAAAATGTTATTTTTTGGAATTATAAATTATTTTAATTTGAAAAAGATTTGAAAAAACATTGTTCTCTCTGTGTTTACATATATAATCCTGGGTGCAGGTGCCACAGTAGTCCAGAAGAGGGCACCAAATCCCTTGGAGCTGGAATTACAAGCATTATGTAGAAGCTAGGAACTGAATGTGGGTCCTCTGCTAGAGTATTATGTGTTCTTCAGAACCATCTCTCTAACCCCCTATTTTATTTTTTGACATGAGCAGCACTGTTATAAAAACATATAGTCTTCATTTTTTTTCACGATTGATTTATAGAATTGGAATTAGTAAGTCAAAAGTAATATTTGTAGAACTTTTACAAGTAGTCAAGTTATTTTTTGAAATACTTATAGTGCATTCACTGAAAATGTTTGGATTGTCACACCCTGGGACCACACATTCTCTAATTTTCTGTAAAAGACAAGATAGTAACATATCATTATTGATGTGGAACACAGCTGGATTGTGTACACATGTACATATGTGTAGGAGAGGGTCCTGCCTCCTTGTCTTTCTGCTTGCTGTTCATTCAAGCCAACCGAAGGCTAGACCCAACATTTTTTTTTTTGTATTTTTTTCCTTATTTCACAGATTTCTTCATTTTGTTTGTCAACTAAAAATCGATAATTTTTGTGCAAGTTTTTTTTTTGAAACTTTCCTTTCTTGTGGGACAGAAAGGAAATCACATACCCTAATATCAATTGATGTGTGTGTGTGTGTGTGTGTGTGTGTGTGTGTGTGTGTGTGTGTACACCATGGAGACCAGAGGGATGTCATAGTTATTCCTTTCATGTTTGTAACTGTGGACACAAGATTTGTGTGTGCCTGTGTGAGTACAGACTGTGAATCAGGTCAGAGGACAGTCCTGGCTGTTGGTCCTCACCTCCCACCTTGAGACAGGGTTCTCTCTGTGCCAGGCTAGTTGGCCCTGGAGCTTCCTGGAATTCTCCTGCTCTCCTACCCCATAGACAAACACTGTCAATCCAGGGTGTGCTTTTTTCCTTACCCCCTCCTTCCCCACCCCTTCATTTCCCCTCCCTCCCTCCTTCCCTCCCTCCCTCCTTCCTTGTGCAGATGCTGGGACTGAACTCAGGTCCTCACGCTTGTTAGCAAACCTTACTCATCGATCCCTCTCTCTAGCCCTTCCTTTGGGTTTCTTTGTGTACTCTTCCATCTCAAGGTGCATTTTTCCCCCCTTCTACCAAAGTTGCTGCTTTTCTTTTTCTGGGACTAAGCCCTTGTGGTGTGCTGAGTTTACCAGTTAATTCAGAAATTGTTGGTAGTTAGGAACAGAAATATATCTCAAACAGGAGAAAAAAAATCTATATCTGTATCTACATCTCTCTCTCTATATATATGTTTTTTTTAATTATTATTATTATTATTATTATTATTATTATTATTATTATTATTATTTTGTTTTTTTGAGACAGGGTTTCTCTGTGTAGTTTTGGTGCCTGTCCTGGATCTTACTCTATAGACCAGGCTGGTCTCAAACTCACAGAGATCCACCTGGCCCTGCCTCCTGAGTGCTGGAATTAAAGGTGGGTGCCACCACCACTGGTCAATGTATATAAAATTCTCAAGTGACACAGGAGTCTCGGAACTGCTGCTGGATTCCAGTGAGGTTGGTGAGGTTCCCACAATTTTTTTTTTCTCAGCTGCCTAGGGCTTCCTCCCTCACTGCTGCCCCTGAGTTCATGCATCTCCCCCTTGTGGCAGCGAGAGGCATCACAGTTCCAACCTTAAATGTTCTGACACTCTTTAAAATTTTTTTATTATCAATTAAATTTATTCATTTATTTTACATCCTGACTTCAGTTTGCAATTTCCCTCTTTCCTCTCCTCCCATTCCTTTCCCCCCTCCCCAACCCACTCCTCTATTTCTGTTCAGAAAGGGGCAGGCCTCCCATGGGTGCCAACAAAGCATGACATATCAAGTTGAGGTGGAACTAAGCTCCTCCCCTTGTATTAAGGCTGGTCAAGGCAATTCAGTATGAGGAATAGGTTCCCAAAAGCCAGCCAAAGAGTTAGGGACAGGCCCTGCTCCCACTACTAGCAGTTACACAGTAGACCAATCTACACAACTGCCACACATATGTAGAGGGCCTAGGTGGGTCCCATGCAGGCTCCCTAGCTGCCAGTCCAGAGTGAGTCCTATGAGCCCAGGTTAGCTGTTTCTGTGGTTTCCCTTATGATGACCTTGACCCCCCCCCCCCCCCCCCAGCTTGTACAATTCTTTCTCCCTTTCTTCAACGGGATCCCTTGAGTTTGGCCCAGTGCTTGGCTGTGGATCTCTGCATCTGTTTCCATCAGTCACTGGATGAAGACTCTGATTTCTCAGAAAATTGGAATCAATCTACCTCAAGACCCAGCTGTACCATTTTGGGGCATATACCCAAAGGATGCTCAATCATACCATAAGGACACTTGTTCAACTATGTTCATAGCAACTTTATTCATAATAGCATGAGCCTGGAAACAACCTAGATGCCCCTCAACCAAAGAATGGATAAAAAGAAAATGTGTACATTTACACAATGGAGTATTACTCAGCTGTTTAAAAATAATGACATCAGGAAACTTGAAGGCAAATGGATGGAACTAGAAAAAATCATCCTGAGTGAGGTAACTCAGACCTAGAAAGACAAACATGGTATGTGCTCACTCATGAGTGAATATTAGCTGTAAAGTAAAGGATAATCATGCTACAATCCACTGCCCCAGAGAGGGTAGGTGACAAGGAGCACCCAAAAGGGGCTGCAGATGCATGATTTCCCTGGGAATGGGAGATAGAAGTCTCCTGGGCAGACTGGGGGCTGGTGGGGATGGGAACATGAGGGATTGGGTTGGGGAGGTGGACTGAGGGGGACAGTAATGAAAGAAGCATCTTGATGGGGGCATTTTGGGGTCAGGTAGAAATCTTGTGCAAGGGAAACTTCCAGAAATCTACAAGGATGACCCCAGCTAAGACGCTTCACAGTAGTGGGTAGGTAGCCTGAACTGGCCTTTTCCTCTGATCAGATTGGTGACTACCTCAATGGTCATCAGACGCTCTGACATTCTTACCAGGCTCATCCCACAGCTGAACCGGAGTTTGGAGACTGTCTTAGGAGTTTGGGGTTGTCTTTCAGGGTCACGAACCCAACTGAGAAATTATCTCTAAACAAATGATCTCACTGGGGGCAGCTCCCTTGGTGATAGAAGTTTACGCAGTCCTGAAAAAAGCAGACAAAGGCACAGGGTTTAGGGACAGTGGGCAGGCGTGGCCACATCTCTGTCAGAAAACCCAGGGACTGTTACTAAAGTAAGTTCTCTGGGAATAGTGTCTGTTGTTCAAATTCCTATACGAGCAGGCCGTTTCTCCAATAATGACAGTCCTTATGATCATAGGGATAGTGTCTGTCTCATTCTTTAATGGAACACTGAATTCCTTCCTTATAGTAAGTGCTCAATATTTGTTAAATGAATAAATAGAATCAGTTGAGCAACTTCTTGTGACTTAACCTTTCACCATTTTTGGTGACTATTATGAAATGGTGGTGGTAGATGTTATGATATATTAAAATTATCTGTACAAACTACTGGATGAGAAAAGTTTACAGGACTCCTCTACCATCTCATGTGCCCCCATACAAACTGTGATTCTTTGAATTGTAGTTGATCCTTGTTACAGCCTGGACTTTGGATCTTCCACCCATTGGCAGTGTTTGTGGTCTGGGAACCCAGCCTCTGGGAATTTGAGCTCCTCCCAGACTCTGAAAATGCCAATACCTAATCATGGCCAATCAGCAGTGACAGCTTCTTTTGACATCCTAGTTGCTGGGAATCAAACTCAGAGCCTGGAGTAAACTTCCCAGAATACAACAGTACAAAGTAAGGTGAACATTTGATTCCTTAGAGCCTGTATTGCAGGTACGGGGAGATTAAATAATTAGAAGGTCAATAAAATATTACCATATTCCCAATACAAAAGGCAATATGAGATTTCAGTGTATGTATTACTAAATGGCACAATGACACTTAAAAAAACCATGCCAAGAAGAGGAAAGAATTAACCAATTTTAGGTGAATATGCTCCTCCCCAGGATTTGAGGCCTGTGTGACCCACCCAGCTCTTCTAGCTCACGGGGCTGTCTTGAAGGTTTCTTTGGTGTGATGCTGTAGAGTTCTCCTTGTCACCAAACCATCTTCTTCCCTGACAGAACGGCTGTCCCTGTCACATGTGAGGGTCAGGTTAGGGTCCAAGGCGTCATTTAATCTGTAGACTGACAGTATTTGAGACATTAGCATAACATAAGATGAATAGACACTGAGATACGCAATGGGTACATTCCAGATACATAACAGGATAAAATGCTAGGCAAGCAAAAACAAAACAAAACAAAAACCAAAACAACCACAACCAAAACCGAAACAACCCAAACCAAAACAACCAAAACCAAAAAACAAAACAAAGCCCCAAAAACAAAGATTAAATGAAGATGGAAGTTTATGCAGTCCAGAAAAGAGTAGGTAAGGGCACAGGGTTTAGGGATGGTGGGAAGGTATCAGTGGCCACATGAGGCCTCAGCTACTCCAGATATATACATGTCCTGAAATAGCTGGCTATGAAGAGGCCATCTACCCTAGGATAAGTCTCAGCTCTGAATCAGCCAGAGGGACCTTGCTACATTTTTGTCACTACCCAAGAGCCTGAAACTGTTTAGGTACAGCTGTGTGTATGCATGTGCATGTACCTTCATATGTTACACAGGGACATGTCTGAGTATGCACACATGAATGCATATATATATACATATGTGCCTGTGGATATGCAATTATACATGCATGCATGTGAATATGCCCGTGTATACAATTTGGTATGTGTGAATGTCTGTGGACATGTGAGTGTACAAGTGGGTTTGTGTACACATGAGCATGGGCACATACACACAAGTATGTGAATGCTGTGGACAAGTGAGTGTATCTGTGTATGTGTGCAAGACAGTGTGTTTATGTGTACATACTTGTATGTGGATTGTAATGTTCATGTATCTGCCCATGGGTACTGAGTGTTGTTCCTGTGGCTAGGTGGCGCTCTCTCTCTCCCGTGGAATAGTGTAGATACAGGTGAGGGCTTGGAGAGGCACTGAAGTCATACAACTCTGTCACGTTGTCACACAACAACATAGTGATGACATTGATGTTTATACAGGAAAAGCACCAAGATATAAGGCAAAAGAATATAATAAAACCACCATTCATTTATCCATTTCAATGTATTTCATTTTATGCATGTAAGTGTTTTTGCCTGCTTGTGTGTATGTGCACCACACATCCTGGGACTGGATTTATGGGTGCTTGTGAGCTACCCAGTAGGAGCCTAACCCAGGTCCTTTGCAAGAGCAACATGTGCCTTTACTGCTGAGTAATTTTTTTAGCCCCATGAAAGAGACCTTTAAAAAAGAATTAAAAATGCCATTGCATTTTAAATTTTATTGCAAACTGTGTAATGTGTGTGGGTCCAAGGTTATAAACACAGATCATCAGCCTTTGTAACAAGCACCTTTACCTGCTGAACCACCTTGCTGGCCCTAAAATCCATCTTTAATGCACTGCTCAGTGATAATCTCTATTGGTATTTGGAAACAGATATGTACTCTTCCCTCTTCCCCAAAAGTCTACTGGAATTGTCTGTTTCTTAAACCTCAATTTTACACATTCACACCATACTTGAGTGTACACATGTCTACTATGTATGCTGTTAAAATGTTTTAAAGTCATTAAATATCTTAAAATTTAACTTTGGTGACTGTGAAATGTTCTGCAATTTACATAACAAATGCTATATTGTGGTCTTCATTATTACTTCATTTGTCACATTTATTGAGCAATTCCTCTGATAAGTACATTAACCTTTTTGTGCATCCATTGGTCTTAAAGGTATCTTTTTGCAAATGTTAGACTTTACAAGCCTGCAAGATCTCTAGTGACTCCCGATGGTTTGTTGGCATTAGTTTGGGGAATGGATTCATTTGAATACATGTTGGCAGCTCAAAGGGGCACAAGGTGATAAGCTTTCCTCCTTTGCCACTGCTTTGCTCTTTGCTGACTTCAGGACCATTGGGGTTCTAGGTCTCTGTCTGTTAGACTCTCTTCTGGGTGACTCCCTGCAGCACAAGCCATTGAACTCTAGATGGCGACATTTCATTGCATTTAGAGCCTGCTTTGCCAAGGACACAGAATGGCTAACAGTTTTAGTGACTGGAACACACATCGATTGTGCTAAAACTTAGAGACAATGGAGAGAAGGTCACATAACTTTTGTCTATGAAGCATGTTTATTTAAGGCAGCACCTGGAGGAGTTCCACGTTGGCGTCAGTTCTCTGTGACTCATCCCTAGGACAAAGGTCAGTATTACGAGGATGCAGCTTGAAAAGAGAGAAACACATTTCCACCTTCCAAGGTCTAGTTTTAACTCTTCCCTGACACATTTGTTCTCTATTTTTGCAAGCCAATTTGATGGTGGACTGCCTTCAATTCCCCTCTTTTTTAATAACTGTGTCTCTCCAGGGGAGGATGAGATGATGATGATGATGATGATGATGATGATGATGATAAGGAGGAGGAGGAAGAGAAAGATGAGTGACAGTGATGATTAATCTTTAAATAATAACTTCCAAGTTCTTCCTGGTGTGTTAGAATGCAAAACTTCATTTGGGGACAGGATTGGTTGTATGTCTGATAGGTCACTCTATCACTGCCCCAACTACCATCAACACACACACACACACACACACACACACACACACACACACACACCACTCCCTTGTCACTCTGTGGCTAGACTCTCTCAAGCATAAACAGAACAGGATTTTAATTTGGATATGGAAATTTCTAAATAGAGCTGCTGTTCCCTGTTCAGCTCAAGGCTTCTTTAGGGTATTGAAGAATACTTTACGTGGGAGAGCTGGGTAATAATGCTGCCACTCTTTTGGAAATGGCCATTCTAAGAAAATTCTACTAAGTCTTTGTCTGCTGGCAGACTCTGCTGTGTTTTTCAAGATTAAGCTCAACTCAAATGGCTCTTGCTCTGTGCAGTTTCTCTTGGTTCTTTCAGATTCAAGGATAGTGCCATCTTCCTTGTGTCTCCAAACGGAATCAAATTATTGTTTCAAAAGTGCTTGTTGAATGCTGATTGTCTTTGAAGTACACCACAAATAAGAGAAACCTAATTTCTGCTTTTGATTATTCAGCATTAAGTGGAACATCATATAATAACAAGACTTTGGGTAAGAATCATGAAGGACAAATACAGGTGTTTCAAATTGTTGCAGAATTTGATTTTTTTTTTTTTTTTTTTTTTTTACAAATTTATAACAAACTATCTGAGAAGCAATAAAAACTAGGAGCCACATAGGTTAGTGGAGAAAGGTGAGAGACAATATAAAAACACTGTGCATGCCCCCAGGAGAGGACCAGATCTGAGGGTGTGAATGAATAACTGAGGTGGGTAGGAATGGCTGATGCTCACTAGATGGTTGCGTGAGTTGAGGCTGGAGGGATGTCCACGGCCTCTTGTTGTATGGTGGACTTGGAATTTATAAGAACATGACAGGATAGTTTTACTTAGAGAAGACCATTCTGGCAGACATGCCAAGAATCGTTTTGTGTATGACTGCTGGGAGGCTGGTTGGGAAGGCAGGCAATATCCAGATTTTGGTGTTGGTGGTGTTGGTGAGGGACATGGAAAGGTAAGAGTAGAGAGAGTCAGGTGTTAGGAACTAGTGATACAACTAGTTATATGAGGATGAGAGAGAGAGAGAGAGAGAGAGAGAGAGAGAGAGAGAGAGAGAGAGAGAGACCAAAGGAGGCTTCAAACATCTGATTTCAGCATCTAATTGACTTTGTTATCTGGAAAAGGAAAGATTTAGGTACAAGTTCATGAGGTCAGCTTCAGATAATGGAGCATTGATATACCTGGGGAATATTCAAATAGTCTTGTCAAAATTTAGATCAGGAGTCCAGAAGAGAGTTTTGGACAATGAGCTAGGACCATGGCCCTCGGCTTATGATCCTGGGGCCAACTGCTCTTTCCCCAATAACTTGTTAGAAATATAAATTCTTGGTCTTTATTCCAAGAGCTAGTGGATCAGATGGGGAAGGGAGGCACCTTTGCCTTAGTAAGTTCCTCGAGGGGGGATTCTGGTTTGTGTTTGAGTTTGATGGCTACTAGGCTATGTCTCTAACACTTTGGAGATTTGTAGAGCAGGATAAATAAATGGAAGAATGATGATGACAAATAAATGCCGTGTGTGTGTGTGTGTGTGTGTGTGTGTGTGTGTGTGTGTGTGTGTGTGACGGGAAGCCAACCAAGAGGGAGGTCCACCATGTGGAAGGAAGTCAAATAAAGCACAGACAGAAAGGTGCCCATTGGCTTTGCAGTTGACAATTGTAGGCCATGGCAGTTTGAAGGAACAGAGAGGGCAAGTGTCTCAAAGCATTTGGATTCAACAACAAGTTGAGGATGGGGGAAAATGGCTGGTGTATTTCTAATTGATAAGCTTAGAACATATAATGAAAGACAGGCAGCAGTTGACAGGGAATGCAACGCTGAATTAAAAAAAAAACATTATTAGCATGAATGTGAAAAGGTGCACATATTATACACATAGAACTAGATTGTAAGAACTCAGTGGCCACAAGAATGGAGAGCAACAGGAAGAGAACTCTGTCTTTTTCCAGTACCTCCGTCTTCTTCTGCACACAATGATACCAGTCTAAGCCTGCTTACCACAGGATATTGGAGAACAAGCCTGGCATGTGGTGACTCCTATGCCCCTGCATGTGATGACTCCTCTGCCCATGGGACTCATCAAGTCCCTGGTGACACTGCCTACTGTTCATGTGAGCTCTTCACCTAGGAAGTTGGTGAGACTCAGGCTAGGGTCGTTGTTTCTAGCTCCAGGGATACATCTAATTACCTTAAATGAATAATTGTAGCATCTTTCTTCTCAATATTGATTCAGTCAGTCCTAAGTCTTGGCCCCTTAGAGAAAATGTTATTGAACATGGATGGGGTGGGCAAATAAGCTGACCTTTACTGCTTAGGAGGAAGGAATGACTTTTATTCTGTGGGTTGGGTGAACTTTCTTCACTGCTCTACTGAATGAAAAGCAGGTATGTGTATTGTGGTCAATACTGTTCGCGGTGTTTGCTTAACATAGAAGGAAGCAAGTCACTTGCAGACAAACCTGCTAAAATGGAGCATGAAATGTTGCAAAAACAACTGCTGAGAAATGGTGGGTGCCTGAGCTTACCGAGTCTCACCAAGGTCATCATAGTCTCCACATTGCGTTGGCCCCTTTGGTTAAGATTTATTGTTCTAGAGAAGTGGGAAGCATCTGGACACAGGTGGGTACCACTGTTCTGTGTGTATCCATGAAGAAACATGCATATATGGGAAGCCACTTGCCAGGTATACATTTGAACTCTATCTGCTTAGTGTGAAGGATGATCCACCTGCAGTACATGCCCTGCTCAGTCTGAACACACCTTCTCATTCTTAAGACAAAACAAAACAAAGCTTTTCATTGTATGCATTCATTGTACATGGTACAATGTTAAATAAAGGTGCTTCCATACAAGTATGGATTGTACGTTGAAGATATTTTCCATGCTTCTCCTTCTCTTCTCCCTCCTCATCCCTGTTCATCCTTTTTCTCCTAGACAGTTTCATTTCCACTTCTATGTCATGAATACACACATGACCTTTTGGATATAAACTCTGGAACCACATATAAGAAAATAGGATATTTGTCTTTCTGAAGCTGACTTGATTCACCTAATATGAATAACTCCAGTTACATTCATTTTACTGCAAATTACACAAACTTCATTATTTTTTATAGCTGAAAAATTCTATAATGTATAAATATATTTATATCTATCATATATATTATATTTCCTATATAATGTATATTCCATGTATATGTAATGGTAATGACTTCTTGGTAAATATATATAAAATCTCCTCACTCTTTAGGGAGGCTTCTGTCTCTGGAGGCTGTCGTTTCTCTACAAACTGCTGGTCTGTTTTTATCAGAGACTCAGAAAAAAAAAAAAAAAAAAAAAAAGAAAGGAAAAAAAAAAAAAACCAAAAAACAACAACAATCCAGATAATACACTGAGGTAGGGTAACTAATAATAGTCCTTTGAAAATTGTAGGCTGCTCTAAGGGAAAACAAAGCAAATTAAGCTCCCTAGAGTTGGCCCCAGAGGAGAGTCATTTCAGCTCTTAGACCTAAAGGGAAGGTAAGAGTAGGGAGCAGGGAAGCTAAGAGACACTGGAGAGAGCTGAAGCTGCCTCCTGAGGTGTCACTCTGTAGAGACAGGTTCTTCAGAGGACGGTAGCCATGATCCAAGCCACGGCCAGCTCACAAGGGAGCCAGGGTCACAAATATTGTAATTGCCTCATTTGTTCCCACTCACTCTCTCGGTGTTGAGAAGCCAGTAGGCAAAGGGGCTAAAAGATGTAGTCCACAAGGCAGTCAGAGAGGCAGGTACGGTTCCAGGAACACCAGCGGGAGTCCTCAGCATAAGAAGCCTGTCACTTCCCACCAGTTTCCCAGTATTACAGATTGGTTAAACTGGGGAATGGGCTTTGAGGAGAATGGTGCATAGGCCATCGAGTATCAGGTAATTAGGTAATAACAATTCATAAGTGTTCATCAGTCATTCATGTAGACCGAATATTCAAACAGCATTCCAATAGTCCCTGGTGTCGCCTTGTCTCTTGTGTAGTTGCTTATGTCTCTTCAGGATGTTTATTCCTGATACAGGTACTGAATTCTCCCTCCTAAAGGCCTGGTTCCATCAGCAGGTTCTCATTCTCCAACCTGGCTCAGATCTGGAGACTGTGGAGGACAGCCCTCAGACTCCTGGTTAGCCAGCTTGGGTTTCCTCTGATAGGACAGCTGGCTCACTCTCGGGGGAACTGTTCCCTAGTGACCATCTCCACAGTCCAGGCCCTCTCTTGTCACCATTTTATTGTCACCCACTACAATAACTTACATGCCTTTTCCTTGTTAAGTGCTGAGTAACATGGCCTCCACTGTTCCAAAGGTGTAGCATGTTTTTGGTGTGGGTAAGCCTTGTGAATCAATTTATGCATCTTTTACACTTGATTGTGGCCTATATGGAGAAGTCATTACCAAGCCATTGCCCTCAAACTAGCAATTGCTTATTGCTTTGTTATCATATAACTTTCCTATGAAACAAAGTTATCTGGTAGATCTTCTGACCCTGCATAGATACTTGTTTTGATAATCTCATCTCCATGTTTCTGCATTCCTCCTGTCGTTGGCTTATGGTAATATGCTATTATTATCTCACTGTGGGCCATAACCTTATTCATGTTTCGAGAGGTCATCCTAGCCATGTTTGTACCATTTCTAAGGGGCCTTGCCAAAGTATTAAGTGCTGTGTCTTGACAAACTGCCCTCATATTAATAGATGTTTATCCAACTTTGTTTCATCCATCTTGGTCTAGAACACTCAAAACTGAGTCCCATTCCTAGCTTTCTGGATACGTCTGCATCATGCAGTTACTTCAGGATAAAACTTCCCCCTTTTCAGCATGGGATCAACTGAGTTATGTTGTGATTTAACCATATTTCTTGACCAAGTGGATTGGAAGGAAAGTGGGGGCAAGTCCTGAGAGGGCACGTGTTCATTTGTGTGGGCAGGATTGCTGCCACAATCCTTAAACAAAACTGGATGACATGTCATACCTGAGAGGGATTGGGTCACTTTCATAGGCACAGGGTTTTATCAGTCTGGAGATTCAAGATCATTTTTTTTCTTTTTTGGTTTTGTTTCGAGACAGGGTTTCTCTGTGTAGCTTTGCGCCTTTCCTGGAACTCGCTTTGGAGATCAGGCTGGCCTCAAACTCACAGAGATCTGCCTGGCTCTGCCTCCTGAGTGCTGGGATTAAAGGCATGCGCCACCACCGCCCAGCGAGATTCAAGATCTTGTAGTCCCTTAAACCTAGATTTCCCAATCTTGTGAGTCTGTATCCTGTTCTTTTCTAGTGAATACTTTGACTGAAGGATAGCTGATTCATCATCCTTGGCTTTGAGGTCCTTCTTAAGGACACTGGCTGTTCCCCTGTGGGGTTCACAGCTTTCTCTGCCCTTCCTCCAAGGCGATGAGAATCTATTTTGCCACCAAGTATTCTGCTTTTTATATTTAGCCATTGTCAATTTATTCATCTCAGCTTTCTGTGATCTCTTTTCTAGAGCATCAACAGATGGCAGTGGCAATCGAATTCTGCTGTCCTTATGGTTGCTATTTCCCCCCTCTTTCCTCAAAATCTAGACATTCCAGCCATTTCAGTTCCTGCAATTACACTGTTCCCTGGGGCACAGAGTGACAGACATTTGTTCAAATGTTTCTAAAGCCGATTCTGTATTCCAGGTACTGTTCCAAGTGTTAAGAAGGGAGTCACACACACAACATACAGAAAGTACTGCCCTCCGGAATTGTTAATGCAACACAGAGAGAGTCCTGTCCTCCCATTGTTTACATTCCTGGCTTTTTCACCCTTACAGGCAGAGAGTGAGTCAGAAATTCTTGGCATCACTCCTTATGCTGAGGAGTTGCAAAGTGACCTCCCTGGAAAGTGGATTTTAAGATGAGAGAGGA
Organism: Onychomys torridus; assembly: GCF_903995425.1. Lineage (NCBI taxonomy): Eukaryota > Metazoa > Chordata > Mammalia > Rodentia > Cricetidae > Onychomys > Onychomys torridus. Next base: position 42,930,662 of record NC_050456.1, read on the forward strand.
ATCAGGAAGTATATTAGAGAATGTTTTTTGTAATGGGTTTGAATCTTGTGGACAAAATGGAGAAAGGGAGAGAGGAAGGGAGGGAGTAGGGAAGAAAAGAAAGGAAAGGAGAGAGAGGAGAGGAGAGGAAAGGAAGGAAGAGGAGGAGGAGGAGGAGAAGGAGGAGGAGGAGAGAGAGAGAGAGAGAGAGAGAGAGAGAGAGAGAGAGAGAGAGAGAGAGAGAGAGAAGTCAACTGCTCTGATAATAGCATGGTCCTTCTGGGGACTTGTATGGACCCACATTGATCAGTCCTTGGATATGGGCTGTCCTCAAGGGTGGTCTGAATTTAGGTGACCCCCTCCCCTACAGCTTATTCAATCTCCAAAGTGGGTTGGCTGCAGTACGGGAGAATCTGAGTGGTGAGCGGTCCATAAAAACATCCTCTCCATCCACAAACATGCTGCACTCAGGGGTGGACAAGTGAGTGAGCTGGAGTGAGAAGGAGAAAGAATGAGGGATTGTAAGGGTGAGAAAGCATGGGATATGAACAACATAAAGGCAGTACTTTATGTTGTGTGTATGATTGTTCTTAGCACCTACAACAGTACTTGGCATGCAGAATAGGCTCTAGAAATATTTGAACAAATGTCTGTCACTCTTGGATCCGTAGATACTGACATAGCGTAAAGTGTGTCCATCCTTTTTAGTTAGAGACTATTTCTTCTGAACAAGAACATTTCCATTGCTGTAGCCTGGTCACCAAATTAAAACTGTTGTATTTTGATATTGTGTTAGTTAATTAGTATTTATCAAGTAGTGTTAAACTGGAAAAATAATTTCTCTTTTTTTTGAGACATATTCAATCAAACAAGACAGTTTTGTTTATAACTCATTTTTTTTCTGGACATGTACTGGGTCACAAAATTTATGTGCTTCTGTCTGTTTTATTCCCTAGATGTGGTGATAGGCCCTAGATGGAAGGCACTCTCTTTGCCTGAGGCATTAAAACATCTGACCTTTGTAGAACTGTTTTTTGGGGAAACCAAATAATAGCATCATGTAATTTAAAGAGAAGACACATACACACAACCAGCATAGAATGTATTTCCTTGTTAAATATTGTCAAACTAATAAAAGGAGTTATAGTAAAAAAGCTAAAATTACTTAGGAACCAATATTTAAAAAATTTCCTAAATATGTTACTAAAACCAAGCCATACCTCCTTATGTACATTATTTTTCATTATTACAGTGTTATAGATGAAACTATGTACATAGATAAATGTACATTATGTAAAAACACATGACATTGAGTTCTGGCAGTTCACAGATTTGTTCACTCACATTCTTGTGGAATTAAAAGTTTTCAGGGGTAGTAGAATTCATAAATGTAGTATCACTGTGGAGCACACCTGCAGGCCATCTTAGTAAGGTAGGTGGTAATCATATCTGGGGTTGGTGCTTCTGTAGCGGGCATTGTGTAAGATGTCTCATTATTGCTGTTCTGGGGGATGCTCATGATCACCTCATACCTGCCTTCCAACCCATTCCTTGTTCCCCTTCAGCAGCACATCTGCTAGACCCTCTGAAAAGTATTCTTCACTGCTTTGGCTTACTGAGTCCAGTAACATTCACCACTGATAACCATCATGAGGAGAGCTTTCCTGGTCCAGTGCCCTCACTCTATTACATTGGGTAAATGCATTTCTGTGAAATGATCTGCCTTCCACGATTCCACTAACAGAGAAATAAGAAAACGTGAGCAGCCACAGGTAGTGTGGCTTCCTGTATCACTGCTGTCTCTAGCTTTTACGATCACGTCACTCATCTGCTTTACCGTGTTCTGCCCCACCTCTGCTGTGGTTGACTTGACGGTTTCCCTAACACCTCAAATTTCTGATCAAATACTCCATCCTGTGTCTATGGCACCTTCTGAATTGCCAACAGAATTCACTGTGTGTACTCACTTCTCATCCCTCCCTGGCCACGTGTGTGTGTGTGTGTGTGTGTGTGTGTGTGTGTGTGTGTGTGTATCATATGTGTATATTTGTGTACACTTCCAGTAATTATTTTCCTTCTAGAATGGAAGCTTTAATAGAGCCTAGATACTTAAGGGAATAATCCAGGCCTTTATTTATTGAAAGTAGATTTTTCCCCCAACAATATATTCTGGTTATGATTTCCTCTCGCTCAACTCCTCTCAGATGCCCCCTAGTGCCCCACTCACACAAATTCACACCATTTCTTTCTCTCTTCCATTAGACTACAAATGAACATTTAAAAATTAAAATAAGATAAAAACACAACAGAATAGGAAAAAACAAACACTAGAGAGAGAGAGAAAAAAAAGAGCCAAAGGAAAAGCCTAAGAAACACATACAGATGCTGAGACACACACATTCCCATTAAAAACAAAAGCGGAAACCATAATATATGAGCAAAAGATCTGTAAGGCAAAACAAACAAACAAACAAACAAAAAAACCCAAAGTTCTCAGACAAAGCATTAAAACTCAGACTTTGCGGCACATTGCAGAGCCCCTTGTACACTTACTGGTTGGATAAGTAACTGCAAAAAACAGAAGCTTTGGGAAGGGACAGTTGGGTGCAAATAGCCATCGCATGTGATAAAATCTCAGGATAAGTGCCTTAGTTCACAGTGTGCATGGACTGGATCTTGCATGATGATTCTCCTCTCCTCTTCCCTGGGAGGAAGGATAGTCACTCCTGCTTGTAGCCTTGGTGCCCACTACTCTGAAACAGAATAGGAATCGCCCTTCTGTAATAGTCCATATGTAGCATGGACAATACACCAAGCAGCAGGGTTGGCTGTCATCCACGCACCACCGCTAGCTGATGGACTCAGTGAAGAATCTATATTTCACCTCCAACATTGAAACAAGAGCAAAAAAGTTCTTGCTTGTTCCCCAGGGGCCCCATCAAGTACCTTCAGTGCACCCCTCACTCTTCAGGTTCTGCTGGATGGTTACAGCTGTAGACACCTTTTTCTTCATCCTCTTGTGGAAATAATTCCACCAGGAGATGCTGCTTCCGCTTGCCTTGCAGGGCTTTGAGTGGTGTATGGATCCCAAAGGAAAAAGAAGTTCAGAGCCCTTCAGGCTCTCCTGAGGTTACAGTACCCTGACTGCCTAAGTTTACGACTAAGAGAGAGAGAGGCAAGACTTGGTACAGGAGAAAAAGCAAGGCAATGACTCTCTTTAAAAAGTAGAGTCATCTAGGACAGGAAACCTCAAAGGGGACAAAGCAGGTCACATTCTCTGCAGAGTTCACATTGGGGTCGCTGCTGGAATCTACCAGCAATGACAGAGTGGCCATGTGAGAGACAAGATGAGAAGTTCTTTTTTTCTTCCAAGGCAATGTTTCTCTCTCAGCATCTTTTCAGGGAGCAGCGCATCTCCCTGGGCTTCTCTTTGTCTTCGTTTCTAACGACCTCGTTGTGACACATGTCTTCTCAGATCTGACATGTAGGTGCCCAAGGCCTTTCCTGAGGGATTCATCTGTGGCATGCAGGACAGTTGTCCAGGTGATTTTAGCTAGATACTATGTAGGTCAGGGAAGAAATGCCAGCCTAGTATTCGCTCAGTTCTGCCTTGGGTCAAATTTAGTCACATTCCAGCCGGATGGAGCTGTTCATTAGCAGACAGTTTTTACCATCATCTCCCACCATCAGATTGGATCTTCCTGCTCAGTCTAAGATGAAAGCAGCTCTTCCCTCTTCCTGCATTATTTTAAATGAACACGAACCAGAATGACCTGGCCCCTTGGAGTAATACTAGTTTCCCTTTATGATAAAAGATGAGAACTGGAAAGCTGACATTTCTTCCTAATTCTAAGAAGCCTTTATTGATAATGTCACTGCAGCCATGGCTGAGGTGCCACTCGGTAGGACAGGGAGTGTCTTAACAGGCACAAAACCCTGGGCTTGGCCAGTGTGCCAAGCTAAAGAAAACCCAGACCAAGTAACGGGAAAAGAGGTACTACAACCATGAACTTTGTTTTGAAATTTACCCTAAAATACAGAAAATAAGACTGTATGAAGGCAGTCAGCCTCTGAAAGCTGTTAGGCATGGGATGGAAAGCTTCTAAGTAATGCTTCTCTGAGTGAGTCAGGAAGAGGCTCAGTCCTATATCTGACATAGAAACTGCATTTGACCAAATTGTTGAAACATTAATATTGAGCCTGAAGCCACACAATTGATTTTTTGACACTTTTTAATTTACTTTTTTTGTCTCTCAGTGTCAGTTTGATGACTAATTTCTATGATGCTCCCTGGATCAGAAACTCAACATTATTAACTGAGTCATTAAGATTTGCTTATCGGTTTGATCATCTAAAAATTTCGTTTAGTGCATAAACACATTGAAAGGAAGGCACATGTCATGCTCCCCACATGCAAACAGGAGTGGACTTACCTTTAGTGGTCCTTTGCAACTTACAAATGTTATTTTAATAATGGAGATCATATACAGAGCATATCAACGATGAATTGAGATTTAAAGAGATCTTGGAAGGGTCTGTGTTTAATGTCTTTAATAGGTTTAAATACACCCACAAAACACATTATAAATATCACAGAGATGCAATGGTGGTGTCTTTTCTCATTAAGGTTGAGCAATCCCTTTGCTATAGGAAAAACATCTCTGGCTTTGTGTGCACATGTTCATTGTTGTGGCCATGCTGTCCCCAGCCCATGGTCTCTTGTGTTGCCTTCACTTGTTTGGATTAGAGCATATGACACAAAGTCCATAACATTTTTATTTGACTGTCTACAGCTGTTTGATGTTTTAAGCTCTGCATTTAGTATTTTACCATCTGCTTTGCTTTGTCTATATCCTCAGTACAAAGACGAGGATTTCCAAACGTGGCCTCTTTGATTGTGTAACATGTTCATGGTAGCTACCATCTACAGAACTTACTTGGTATAGATGTGGACAAGCTTGGTAAGTCATCGCTTTTGGAGTAGTAGGTGTGTGTGTGTGTGTGTGTGTGTGTGTGTGTGTGTGTGTGTGTGTGTTACTTTTCAACAGAGTACATGTAATACGGTCTATTCCACTCATGAAAACCCGACTCTTTAGTTTAGTTTTGTTTTGCTTTCCTAGTTTACTCAACTGTCACCAGGCGGTGAAATGGCCCATTTCCTACTTTTGTGGGGTTTGCTCCTGGCTCAGCTCATGGGGCCTATGTTTGTGTTTCACAAACGAATGAATACGATCTCCTTAGAGACAAGCAAGGGACTGCCATTCTAGACAACAGGCTGTGCTCTATTGACAATTGCAGCCAAATTCCCTTGACTGTTAATTGTATAAAGTTCTTGAATATTCAGTGGAGGTTGGAATTCACTCCCTGACCATCTGATTGCAAGCAACTGGCAGAAGAGGCAGACAAAAAACACACAAGTATGCAGACACAAAGTCCAGTGAACACTTCCTGTATATCAGATGTTGTTATGTTTTACACAGTTAATTCCTCAAATTCTTGTTATTTCTACTGGAATAACAGTGGGTTGAAATAAGTTTAGAGGTCATAAGAAAAATATAAGGTAGAGATTGGAATGGATAACATTTCTTAGGATAACTTCCTGTGTGCCATTTTATGGTTTTCTTTTTTTAACTGTTGAAAATATTATTTATTTATTTTTATTTATTCTTCTCTCATATATTATATCCCAACTGCAGTTTCCCCCCTCCTGTACCACCCCTGCCACCCCAGATCCACTCCTCTTCTATTTCTCTTCAGAAAAGAGCAGGCCTCCCAGGGATATCAACCAAACATGGCATACCAAGTTGTAATAAGACTCCTCATATTAAGGCTGGATAAGGCAACCCAGTAGGAGGAAAAGAGTCCCAAAAGCAGGCAAAAGAGTCAGAGATACCCCTGCTCCCACTGTTCAGTGTCCCCCCTAACCCCACTCCCCCCCCAAAATAACATATATGCTGAGGATTTAAGTGAGATCTGTACAGGCTCCCTGGTTGTTAGCTCAGTCTCTGTGAGCCCCTATGAGCCCTGCTCAGTTAATTTTGTGGGTTGTCTTGTGGTATTTTTGACCCCTCTGGTTCTCTTCATCTTCTCCCATCAGTTGCTCGGTGAAGCCTCTCTGATGAGGATTTTGCTGGGCTCTTGTTTATAAGTATAGCAGAGTATCATTAGGAATCATTTCATTGGCTTTTTTTTTTTTTTTCTGGTCATGTTTGGTTCTATCCAGCCTCTGGTTCCTCACCCTCAAGGTAGTGTCAGATATGGACTCCCTCTCGTGGCATTGATCTCAATTTGGACCAGTCATTGGTTGGCCACTCCCACAATTTCTGCTTCACCTTTATCCCAGCACATCTTGCAGGCAAGACAAATTTCAGGTTGGAGGTTTTGTAGCTAGGTTAGTGTCCCACTTCCTCCACTGGAAGACTTGCCTGGTTATAGAAGAAGGCCATTCAGGCTCCATATCCCCTATGACTAGGAGTCTTATCTAGGTTCACCCTGTCATTTCCTGGGAGTTTCTATTGCACTAGGTTTCTATCCCACCCCTGAATTACCCCCCAATTCCAGTCATCATCTCTCCCAGTACTCTCTCTCTTCAGACACCCCCAATACCTCTTGTTTCCATCCCCACCCACCGCCAGTCCACTTGCAAAATGCATTCTATTTTCCTTTCTCAGAGAGATTCAGGTGTCTCCCCTTGAGCCCTCTTTGTTACCTAGCCTCTCTGGATCTGTGCACTGTAGCATGAAATTATTCTTCATTTTACAGCTAATATCCACTTATAATTGAGTACATACCATGTTTGTCTTTCTGGGTCTGGGTTACCTTGCTTAGGATGATTTTTTTTTTCTAGTTCCATCCATTTGTCTGCAAATTTCATGATTTTTTTTTTAAACAGCTGAGTAATACTCCATTGTGTAAATGTACCACATTTTCTCTATCTCTTCTTCAGTTGAGGGACATCTAGGTTGTTTCCAGTTTCTGGCTACTATGAATAAAGCTGCTATGAACATAGTTGAACAAGTGTTCTTGTGGTAGGATGTAGTATCCTTTGGGTATATGCCCAGGAGTGGTATTGCTGGGTCTTGAGGTAGATTGATTCTCAATTGTCTGAGAAACTGCCATATTGATTTTTAGAGAGGCTGTACAAGTTTGCACACCCACCAACATCCTGTCTAGCATGAGCTGTCATATGTGTTTTTCATCTCAGCCATTTTGATACGTGTAAGATCTCCAAGTCATTTTGATTTGTGTTTCCATAATGGCTAAGGATATTAAACATTTCTTTAGGTATTTGTAGGCTTTTGAGATTCCTCTGTTGAAAATTTTCTGTTTAGCTCTGTACCCTATTTTTTAATTGGATTATTGGTTTATTGATGGCTAGTTTCTTGATATATTTCTTGTTATATATATCATATATATATATATATATATTTCTTTACATATTTTGGATATTAGCTCTCTGTCAAATGTGTAGTTGATGAAAATATTTTCCCATTCTATAGGCTGTCATTTTGTCCTATTGATGGTGTCTTTTCCTTACAGAAGATGTCAATTTCATAAAGTCCCATTTATTAATTGTCAGTCTTAGTGCCTATACTACAGGTGCTTTGTTCAGGAAGTTGTCTCTTGTGCCAATGCATTCAAAGCTATTTCCCACTTTCTTTTCTATCAGGTTCAGTGTATGTGGTTTCATGTTGAGGTCTTTGATCCATGTAGACTTGAGTTTTGTGCACAGTGACAGATAGGGATCTATTTGCATTCTTCTGCATGCTGACATCCAGTTATGCCAGCACCATTTGTTGAAGATGCTTTCTTTTTTCCACTGTATATTTCTGGCTTCTTTATTAAAAATCAAATATCAGTTATGAAGTTAGGAAAACAGCCAATCTGTCAGCAGGAGAATGGCTAAAGAGATGATCCTATATATCACAGTGGAAATTTTTTTCACACATTAAAGAAGACTGGAGTGATACACAGGAAAATGGACATAACTGGGAGGAATTATATTGAGTGAATTAAGTCAGTCTCAGAAAGACAAATATTGAATATTATCTCTCACTTGTGCATTCCAGATTTTATATAGAGGCATAAAATCATGGAGGTAAGATGGGGAGAACTGAGAAGTGAAATGATAGCAGGTTCTAGTGGGCATATGTTCAAAGTATATTATACATGTACATGAAAGTAAGAAAGTAACTTGTGTGTATAATGAAATAAAAAATTACTTAAAAAAATCAGGTGTCCATAGGTGTGTGGATTTAATTCTGTGTCTTTGATTCCATTTCATTGATCAACCTTTCTGTTTTTATGCCAATACCATGTGGTTTTTGTTACTATAGTTCTGCAGTACAGCTTGAAATCAGGGATGATGATATCTTTGGAAGTTTCTTTATCGTACAGGATTGTTTTGGCTATCTTGAATTTTTTGTTTTTCCATATGAAGTTGAGTATTTTTCTTTCAAGATCTATAAAGAATTGTGTTGGAATTTTGATGGGGATTGTATTGTATCTGTAGATTGCTTTTTGTAAAATGGCCATTTTTACTATGTTAATCCTACTCATCCATGAACATGGGAGATCTTTCCATCTTCTGATATCTTCTTCAGTTTCTTTCTTCAAAGGCTTGAAATTCTTGTCATATAGGTCTTTCATTTGCATGTGATACTTTATATTGTTTGTGGTTATTGTAATGGATATTGTTTCTTTTCTTTCTTTCTTAGCTCTTGTATTATTTGTATATAAAAGGGCTACTGGTTGTTTTGAGTTAATCTTGTATCACTAAAGTTGTTTATCAGCTGTAGGAGTTCCTTGGTAAAGTTTGAGGGTTGCTTATGAATACTACCTTGTCATCTGCAGATAGCAATACTTTGAATTCTTCCTTTCCAATTTGTATTTCCTTGATCTCCTTTTGCTGTCTATTGCTCTAACTAGAACTTCAAATGTGGTGGTATTGTGTTCCCCAAAATGTTGTGCACCCTAATAATCTTATCTGGGGTCAGAGAACAGAACAGCCACTAGATATAGAGGCTAGAAAATGGTGGCACTCACACCTTTAATCCTAGCCTTCTGGAGACATGGATCTCTGTGAGTTCAAGGCCCCACTGGAAATAGCCAGGCATGGTGACACATGCCTTTAATCCCAGAAAGTGATGGCAGAAAGTAGAAAGGTATATAAGGTGTGAAGACCAGAAACTAGAAGCTTTAAGCTGGTTAAGCTTTTAGGCTTTTGAGCAACAGTTCTGGATGAGTACTCAGAACCTTCCAGACTGAGGAAACAGGATCAGCTGAGGAACTGGCAAGGTGAGGTGACTGTGGCTTGTTCTGCTTCTCTGATCTTCCAGCATTCACCATGATACCTGTCTTCAGGTTTGATTTCATTAATAAGATCTTGTAAGATTCATGCTATATTCAAGTACTATAGTTGAATAAACATGGAGTGAGGGGACAACCTTGTCTTGTTCCTGATTTTAGTGGAATCATTTTGAGTTGTTCTCCATTTATTTTGATGTTGGCTATAGGCTTGCTGTAAATAATCTTTACTATGTTTAGGTATGTTCCTTGTATCTCTGATCTCTCCAAGACATTTATTATGAAGGGTCTTGGATTTTATCAAAGGCTTTTCCAGCATCTAATAAGATGATCATGTGGTTTTTTTTTCCTTTCAGTTTGTTCATATGGTGGATTACATTGACAGATAATCCTATGTTCAACCATCTCTGAGATGAAATAAATCCACCTGATCATGGTGGATGATCTTTTTGATGTGTTCTTGGATTCATTTTGTTATTATTTTATTGAATATTTTTCATCAATGCTCATGAGGGAAATTGGTCTCTAATCTTCTTTCTTTGTCAAATCTTTGTGTGGTTGGGTGTCAGGGTGATTGATTCCATAAAAGGAATTTTGCAATATTTCTTATGTTTCTATTTTGTAGAATAATTGGAAGAGTATTAATATTACCTCCTCTTTGAAAGTCTGATAGAATTTTGTTCTAAAACCATGTGGCCTTTGTTTTTTTTTTTTTGGGGGGGAGACTTTTAATGACTGCTTCTATTTCCTTAGGGGTCTATTTAAATAGTTTATCTGATCTTGATTTAACTTTGGTAGTGGTATCTATCTAGAAAATTGTCAGTTTTTTTTTTTTAAGATTTTCCAATTTTGTGGAGTACAGGTTTTTGAAGTATGACTTAGTAATTCTTTGGATTTCCTTGGTATCTGTTGTTATGACCCCCCCTTTTGTTTCTGATTTCATTAATTTGGATATTCTCTCTCTCTCTCTCTCTCTTGTTAGTTTGGATAGAGGTTTGTCTATCTTGTTGATTTTCTCTAAGAACCAACACTTGGTTTCATTGATTCTTTGTATAGTTCTTTTTGTTTCTAAGTTGTTGATTTCAGCCCTAAGTTTGATGATTTCCTAATGTCTACTCCTCTTGGATGTGTTTGCTGCTTTTTGTTCTAGAGCTTTTAGGTGTGCTGTTAAGTTGCCAGTGTCAGATCTCTCCAACTTCTTTATGAAGGCATTTAGAACTATGAACTTTCCTCTTAAAACTGCTTTAATTTATGATGGTCTGATAGAATACATGGGGTTATTTCAATTTTCTTGTATCTGTTGAGACCTGCTTCATGAGTATATGGTCAGTCTAGGAGAAAGTTCTGTGAGGTGCTGAAAAGAAGGCATATTCTTTTGTGTTTGGATGGAATGTTCTGTAAATATGTTTTCTCCACCTATGGTGATTGAAAGTATTGCTGGACATAGTAGACTGGGCTGGCGTTTGTGGTCTTTTAGAGCCCACAAGACAGACGTCTGCCTAGTCCCTTCTGAGTTATAGAGTCTCCATTGAGAAGTCAGGTGTAATTCTGATGTGTCCACCTTCATATGTTACTTCATCTTTTCCCTTTGTATTTTTTAATATTCTTTCTTTTTTCTGTATATTTAGTGTTTTGATTATTTATGTGGCAAGGATACTTTCTTATCTGGCCCAATCTATTTGGTATCCTGTAAACTTCTTGTGCCTTTATAGGCATGTCCTTCTTAAGGTTAAGACAATTCTATGATTTGTTAAAAATATTTTCTGGGTCTTTGATCTGGAATTCTTCTTTTTCTATTCCTATTATTCTTAGGTTTGGTCTTTCCATATTGTCCCAGATTTCCTGGATGTTTTGTATCAGGAATTTTTTAGATTTAACATTTTCTTTTACTAATGTGTCAACTTCTTTTATTGTTAGCTTCTATGCCTGAGATTCTCTCTTCCATCTCTTGTATTCTGTTGGTGATACTTGCATCTCTAATTGCTGTTTGCTTACCTATATTTTTCATCTATAGAATTCCCTTAGTTTTCTTTATTGCTTCTACTCCCTTTTTTCAGATCTTGAAATGTCTTATTCATTTCCTTCATCTGTTTGCTTTTACCTGGCTTTATTTAAGGGATTTATTAATTTCCTCCTATTGTTTGTTTGTGTTTTCCTGGATTTCTTTAAGGGATTTAATCATTTCCTCTTTAAGAACCTCTATCATTGTCATAAAGTTGATTTTAATATCGTTTTCTTGTGCTTCAGCTGTGTTGGAATATTCAGGCCTGTTGTAGTGGGATGGCTGGACTCTGGTGATGACATGGTGCCCTGACTGTTTTTGATTATGTTCTTATACTGGCATCTAGGCATCTGGGTTTGGGATGAATATAGGTTGAGGTGTTGATTTCTGTCTTTGTTTTTGTTGGATGGATTTTTTATTTGTTTGTTTTTGTTTCTTCTTTGGTCTTCTGGTCTTTGTGGTCTGTATTTCTGGTAGCTGGCATGACCTCTGGTCCAGCTGGGAGTCTCTGTCAGAGTTGGGGACTGAACTTCTGGCAGCTAGTGTGGCCTTTGGTACAGCAGGGGATCTCCATTCTTCTGACTGGTGTGGCCTGCACCGGAGCAGAGGATGTCTCCTAGTATAGGGAGCAGGGGCATGGCAATACAGGTGAGTGATGGGCAGAAAGGGAATGTCTTTGGGGTGGTCTTTCATCTCCCAACTGAGGGCAGGTGGGACTCTTAACTGTTCTTTTTGTGGCTTTCTAACCAAACAGAGAAACTCTCAGGGTATTGCTTCCTTAGAAGGTCCCGAATCAGTCCAGCATACCGAGGGCTAAACTCTCTTTCTGGAAGATATGGAAGTGAATCAGGTGAGATCTCAGTCCCAATCTTCCCTCTCCCTCACTTTGCAGCCCTATGGCCTCTGGTGAAATAGATTTAGACTCAGGGCGCAAGGACGCTCCATCCTAACCGTCTGTCTCCGGGTGGGTTAGGACACAGAAGACTTACAGCGAATGCTCCTTGAGTTCCTTCTGGAAGTGATGCTTCTGTGGTTATCCCTGACCTGAAGTGCTTCTGAGCCTAGCTACTGTCCACGGGTTACTGCGGAAAACTGTGTACCAGCAGGGGGCAGTAAACCTTAGCATTTGCTCCTCTCCTGAAGGTGGATGAAAGAGTTGCAGTTAAGTCTTGAGGCTCATGGATGGTGCGCTTTTTCCATTTGAGTCTCTCTGGATCTAGGTCTCTAAGATAGTCACCTCCATCGATATCACCTCCAGCTAGCAGGTCGAGAAGGTACTCGATCTCAGAAATAATTCAATGTGAGTTTAAATGAATTAGTTTTCTTTACCGTTCGTTTCAAGGCTGTGATATCTGGGGGTTGAGGTCTGAGTGTGGTTGGAAAGAACACAGGGAAAGCATTGCTTTCAAAAGCACTCCCTGGCTCCATTTGTCATTGAAAACCGGGCAACAGAGAGACATGGGGTCGAATGCATGGAAGTGACCTAGGGCGCTACTCATGTGCCCCTTGCGATCCCTGAATAGAAACCTGTGAGATGTGGAGAAACCCTTTTCTTTACCTCCTAAAGTTGGTTGTTTCTGCGGTAAGACAGTGAAGGACATTTGCCCACTCTTTCAATGTGCTGCATCAGGCTTCCCTCCTTCTTCTGAAGATATCCTGATATATCTATTTCAGTTCTGATAGACTGTTTTCTCTAACGGCTGGGGGGAGAGCAGGATTTTACATTTCACTGTGAATGACCGAAGGCAACAGAGGTGGGCAGCAGTGTGTGCATTATCCACATACGGAGTACGGAAGGGCCAAGTGAGCATGACAGGCATGGGGGTGGAATGGGTTACTTGGCAGGGGCTTCACCTAGCTGCAGGTCAGTAAGGCACCGTTTCTTAGGTAAAGCATGACAGAGTTCTACGAGGTGGTGTCACGTTGTCATTAGGAGGGTCTACTTTGAATATGGAGGAGGGTGAGCTGGATTCAGACTGCTGCTTGTTCCCTGCATCAATATGGATGCATAACTTCTTGGTGTTCTCGTTTCTAAAATGGGCAAAGCCACATTCTTAGCACAGTGCCTTACACGTGGTGACTATGAAAAAAATGTACTTGTTACAGCGGATTTTATAGGGACACAAAACCCCACGGGTATTATTTTTCTATATACGGAATAAAGACATTTTGCGTATTTATAACATTTAGCTTTGTAAACGCACATGCACGCACATGCGTGTGTGTGTGTGTGTGTGTGTGTGTGTGTATGTGTGTGTGTGTGTGTTGTGCATGCATATATATATGTATACAGCATTCATAAGCATGTGCATGGGGAGGCTAGAGATCCATGTGAGGTGTCTTTCTCTGTCCCCTTCTACCTTGGGTTTTTGAGATCGTGAGATAGTGAGGCTTCTCACTATTTTGGATGAACTGGCCAGCGAATGAATCCCCAGGAGCTACTTACTTCAGCCTACTTACCACTGCTGGGTTTACAGACATGTGCTCATGCATTCAGTTTTAATGTGAGTCTGGGGATCCACACTCAAGTCTTCATGCTCTCACTCCAGCACTTGTTCCTACTGGACCATCTCCCCAGCCCAGATATTTCAGTTTTTTAAAGAAGGGATATTGTACTCCTCTATTACTTCCATTAAGCCGGAAATCAGATCTTGGCCACTGGCTTGGCTCTGCTGCTAAGTAGGTACATGCACACTGACAAGTTTTGCTCTTCCAGGCTTCAGTCCTGGCTCTCAGGGAGAGTGTGGAGTTTGATGATAGCCCCTATCTCTACCTTTTGAGAGTAACCAACCCATAGGTCCTTTTTCCAGGACCAGCATTTGCATTGTGCGGGGTGTGATTTTGCCTCAGCTGATTGATTTAGTCAGGGAACCTGGGGTGGCTGAGAGACTCGGCTCAGCAGCTCGGTTCTTCCATAGTCCGGCGAGTCTTCTTGTGTCCCTAGAGTTTTCTTTCCCATCTATGTCTGCTCTGTGTCCCATGGAAAAGAGGAAGAACTTCCACAAACAGAAGGTATTCAGCCACGCCACAGGGACTATTAGAGAGGGATGAAATGATTTTAGGAAAACCGGTCACCTGGTACTGGAGGCTAGGCAATCAAGTTGCTCAGGCGTGTAAAACAGAGTACTGTTCCCCAGGGAGCTCTTAGTACTTTTCATAGTTTTTGCTTCACAGTATTTCACTCGAGTTGGATGGAATACTTTTTTCACTGACAGTGAAGTGTTTGTTTATTAAAAGAAAGAAAACCTGTCAGAGATAAGATTTATGACCATTTAGGAAACTTACTTTATAATGGAAAAACGGCTTCAGCTTTGGTATGGTTGATCACAGCCCAGGACTGGGATCCATAAGTGTAAGGCAGGCAAGCTTTTAACCAGTGCTTGACTTCCTCATTGGGTAGCTAGGAAGTCATCTGTTCAAGGTCTTAGTGGTGGTGGTATGGTGCTGGCCAGCTGTCCTACCAAATTCTACAGAAGAGACATAAATATGGGATGAAGGCCTCAATGAAGCTGTTCTCCACGTGTAGCATGAACCTTAAATGGTCTTATTAATAAAAATAAACCAGGTATTGGGGTGAATGCTGGAAGATCAGAGAAGCAGAACAAGCCACAGCCACCTCACCTTGCCAATTCCTCAGCTGATCCTGTTTCCTTAGACTGGAAGCCTGAGTCCTCATCAAATGGGTCTCAGCTAAACTGCTGCTTAAAAGCCTAAAAGCTTAACCAGACTCTAGTTCCTAATTTTCATGCCTTATATACCTTTCTGCTTTCTGCCATCACTTCCTGGGATTAAAGGCTCTTGTTACCACGCCTGGCTGTTTCCAGTATGGCTTTGAACTCAGAGATCCAGAAGGATCTCTGCCTCTGGAATGCTAGGATTAAAGGCATGTGTGCCACCATTTTCTGGCCTCTCTATCTAGTGGCCGTTCTGTTCTCTGACCCCAGATAAGTTTATTAGGGTGCACCATATTTTGGGGAACAAAATATCACCACATTCCTGCTTCTGTCTTCCTTGGAATGTAGTTTTCCCTTTTAATGATAAAATTTGATTTGTCAATCAACAAGTAAATACATACAGAAGGTGAGGCTTTCTTCCTTCACAATTAATGAACCCCAACTTTGGAGGCTATGTGTGCAGGTCCTTCAGAACAGCATGCATTGTGGAAGAGGAAGGGGAAGACTTCACATTTGGGGGATATTTTTATTCTCACATAAGCTAGCATGGGATCTTTAGAGGTGTCAAGCTTTGAACAGATTGCTGACCTTACCTTTAGTTATGGAATTAAAAACTATAGTAAGAAAATTTCTTGGCCAAAATATAAGTAGAAAATACCTGAGTAAAACACACAGTTGTGATTCCTTAGAAGCTGATGTTGACATTTTTGGAGTCTTAAATACCAATAAGAATGCAAGTTGATATGTGAAATCAAATTCTTTCATGGCATTCCTCAGGACTCACTCTTCCCCTACTGCTCTTTCTTGGCTGGCCAGTGCTGGTGGAGGCTCTTGATCTGTCCACATGGTTCTCATCCTTAGTTACAATGGTGTTTGCTCAAGTGTGGACACTTTTTGTTTGTTCAACCACCTGCCTCAGATCTTGTGGAGAACTTGATAAGTGGATATTCCTGGCAGCCTCAGGCCCTTCTAGGTGTGACTCATCTGATTCTCAGTGGCTGGAATTTGATGTGCAATGAGCTCCCCAGACAGTGCTGTGCAAACTGAAATGAGAATGTGTGACTGCAGAAATTCTATGCCCCTTGTAATGTTTGAGGAACTTCATGGGCCCATTCACAAAGTCTCAGGAAGACCCTCAGGTATCTAGATGAGACAGAGAGCCTTTGTGATTCTATTTATAACCATACATTAGATCAATGAAATTCAACAGAAATACAGCTTCAGCTGCACTTGCATTATATTTTTCCCAATGACAATATTAAAATAGCAAAACGAAGCAGATGAAATTAATTCCCAAACAGTTTATATTTAACTCAGCATACCCCAAATAACTTTACAGTACAATGAATAAAAAAATTATTACTTTACATTCTTTGTTTCATATTAGATCTTAGAAAGCATATCTTGCTTCGCACTGGGCTGTAGCAGTTATTGCAAGCAGAGAGCAAAGAGCCTCTACTTTCCCATGCCAGCACAGCTAGTGTTGACAGACAGACACACTTCTAATAGTGGAAAGTCACTGCATCAGGATTAAGTGCATTGCTGTTGATAGCTGACAGCGAGTCCTGTGGCATTCAGAGTTCAAGCATTACAGCAGACATTCTCCACATCTGGGCACAAACTGTGTTTTCAACTGTGTCCCACTCTCTTTAATCACAGTGCATGCTGTCTACTCTGATCCATAGCCTGCCATTCCCTGGCCATTTCACACACTTTAACTGGCTTCTTGTTTTTTCTTTAGTGTGGAATTCTCCTCCTCCAGGACTAGCTGTGAACCTGTGAACCCTATCTGTCCACAGGAAAGCAGGCTGGCCCATGTTATTGGTCACATAATATCTGCTCTTGGATTCTCGCCTAGTTCTTCTAGGATTAATGATAAAAATCCAGCCTCTTCAAATCAATGTAGAAATTGACATCTTTAGTGTATCTTGATAGAAATATATATATATATATATATATATATATATATATATATATATATATATATGATATGATATACCTTCTACTCTAAACTATGTTGGAATTGCTGATCTGTGAATGAGAGCTTGTTTGTTTCCCAAAACACAAAGAGTTTGTAAGTGCTGAAGGCTTCTAAAGAGGCTGAGATCTGATGCCAATTTTGGAGATGGATAGCTACACGTAATTGACACTGTGCGTGGTGTATCCTGGGCCTCCCATCCTCAAGGTTACCTGTTGGGTAGTTGTCTCAAGGTATGCCAACCTGGACTGGTGAAATCAATATGAGGTTCAGACCCAGCTCCCCGCATCTGAAAGAACCGACAGTGCAGATGTTCAAAACAGAGCTGGCCCTGTCACTCCCGGAAAAGCGCGGAGGCAGTGAGATCAGGCATCAGCAGCTGTCTGGGTAATTGTGCTTCAACAACTGCCCGGCTGAAAACTGTGCCCTGGAAAGCACTCAAGTGTGTTTCCTTCAGAGGATGGTGGGAATCGCTGACACCGGAGTGTCAAAGGAGCAGGAAAACACCGACATTGGAGAGTCTTATTTATCAGCTCTGTAGTTTTTAAACCCCTCATGCCTTTTAATTATATTAAATTAAGATGCCTCTGTGATGGCTATGAGAGGGATTATTGGGTAGACTGATAATGAGTTTCACATATCTGCCTTCAGGGATTTCATGTAAAATTAGGAGGTGACAGCATTTTGGCAGAGGTGGATGGGATTCAGTAAGAAGGGAAGTAAAAGTTGGGAAAGGTTCAGGTTAGGTGATCAGGCCTTCATAGATTTGGAAGATGAACCATAGAAGAGAGCTTTGTGGATTGCTCATCTATCTTCCAGCTGATGTAGTTGAGTTTCAAGGGAACACCTTGGTGATGGAAAGAATGTGGTATAAACAAAGCATGCTGGTTCTGTCTTAAGACACAAGGCAAAGCAAAAATGCCTAGGCCATAAACAGCCTCTCCTTATCTAGCTTGCCTTATAAAACAATAGAAGAGGGACCATGCACTCTTCTGGGGACCTTCAGTGTGAATCATAAAGGCTAGAGTTCCAGGACAGTGAGGGAAGTTACACAGAGAAACCCTGTCTCGAAAACCAGAACAAAACAAACCAGAACAAAACCTGTAAACCTTCTGCCCCCCAAACTCAAAAATTCCAAACTGTGTAGATTTCTACCTGACAGTGATTTTGCTTCTAATTTGATAGGTTGTTGTTGGCTCTAGATAAATTCTCTGGGCTAGAAATTATTTCTTAGTCTACGTAGTCTAAACATTCTAAACTAGACACCCTCTCTAGGATCCAACCTTACCAGATTGCTAAGGTTGTTCTGAAAGAAAGTAGATTTTCTGAACTCCAGAGCACTTGCCAGAGACCCACAGAAAGTGAGAAGGCCTTTTATGCTTCAAAGGTGACATCTGTTTCTCCTCCATCTGTTCTGGTCATACCGAGAAGGCAAGTTCTTGGCTGATTGCTTTCTTGGTCTCTTGTAATGCCTTGCATGATTTGCATTCAGGGGAATCTGTAATGAAGTTAAGAGACACGGTGAGAAGTGGTCAGGAGATGCATTGCCAACTTTCCACTGGTTCTTTGAGGCATGCTCATCTCAGGTAAATATGTATTCCACATCCCTGCGCACATTTGTGTTGTCCTCAACTCTTCGCTGATAAAATGATCTGCCACTGTTAACTTCATCTGTGAAATACTGTAACTCTAGGTAGCTACATTTGCACCTGTTCAGACATGCTTTTATATACTGATTACATGGAAAGAATGGTTAAGGCCAGCAGCTGCATTAACATAGGAATGGAGGATACTTAGGCTTAGGATTTAGGAGTGTAGGTTCTTATGTCAGAGTGCCTTTGCTCAGAATCAGATATTACTGGGATATAACAGGAATTCCTAAATAGTCTTAATAAAAAAAATGCAGAGCCTGATATTGGGGTGAATGCTGAAAGATCAGAGAGACAAAGGAACAAACCACCTCTTACCTCTAGGACTCCTCAGTCTGAAAAACTATCCTCAGCTGAAAGACCTTAGTTCCTGTCTCCTCACACCTTACATACCTTTCTCTACCTAGCCATGTCATTTACTGTCTCACCCTTCCTAGGGCTGGGATTACAGGTATGTGACTCCCAAGTACTGGGATTAAGAGTGTGTGCCACCACTGCCTGGCTCTGTTTCTTTCCTAGACTGCGTCAATCTCATGTAGTCCAGGGTGCCTTTGAACTCACAGAGGTCCAGACAGATAATCTCTGCCTCCTGAGTGCTAGGATTAAAGTTGTGTGCCACCACTGCCTGGCCTGTATGTTTAATCTCGTGGCTTGTTCTGTTCTCTGACCTTCAGGTAAATTTTATTAGTGTACCCAATATATCACCACATTGGATTGCTTGGTATGTAGCATTTCCATTTCTTATCATTCAACTTCTGTTGTATAGAAAACGGGGCTCATAGAGTTGTGAGGATTAGTTTTAGGTGTAGTATTTTCAATAGTGTGGTGTATAGTGTGTTTGCCAAATATTAGCTATTAGAGTTGTGACAATGGGGGAACTCTCCAAGAACTTGGTATCTTAGTCTTTGCAAAACAAAAGGCGTAGATGCCTCTCTTGCAGAATACAGTTTCCCAGAAGCACCTGTGGGCCATTGGGCCTGGTGGTCACTCTGTGACATGGCCATTCGTTCTTTTCCAGTGTTTTGTGTGTGTCTCCTTCGATATCAAGGAGATGCTTCAAGCTTCTAGTACTCGTGTGAGAATGTGTGAATACTGGGTGGGCAATGGCTTCTTTATAAGCTTACACGCACGAGTATTCTCCCATCTCCAGATCTCTCCCCATTCTCTTTCACCCTGCATTTTGGTGACCTGTAAGGATGTGCAGATCTCGTATCTTCTATGTTCTGGTTGGTGCATCCAAATGGAGGAAGCATGGGGAGGTATAGGACACAGGAGGGATAGATTCATGCGTCTATCTGTCTCCCTCTTTCCTTCAATCCAGTGGGGGCTGCCTCCCTCCACTAAAGGCTTCAGGGACCCCCTCCTAGCTTGGTTTTTTCTACAGTTTCTTGCTAGCTTCAGACCCATGCTCATGTGAGCAGCCATAACTGAATTCAGTGGGATGCAAGTGACTGTCTCTCCTTAATACAGTATCACAGCCATTTCTCTGTCTCTGTCTTTTTTTATTGTCTTTCCATCTTCTCTCTCTCTCTCTCTCTCTCTCTCTCTCTCTCTCTCTCTTTCACACACACACACACACACACACACACACACACACACACACACACATACACACCAAGAAAAAGGAAGGTATCAAAGAAGGAAAAGTGTGTGTGTGTGAAAATGACTAAAATTTATTATACACATGCAGAACCATCCAAGAATAAAATGGACTCCTTAGTGTTTCTTGTTGGAGGCATTATCCCTTGCTTGTTCCCTTACTTCCAGCCACATCTTAGCATTGGGTGCTATTCCCATACCTTCTCTGAGTTCAGCATTTCTGACTTGGGACACACTGAGAAGGCTGATGTTGCCCCACTCACATACTAGAAGGAAGAACCTGGAACATTTTAACCTATAGTTTCAAAATACAGTTCCACAGGATATGAGAAGTATTTCTAGGGGAGTAGGCATGAATTATTAGATAGTGGAATACATTTCTCATCAGCATGAAAGTTCACAATTGAAAGAAAGCACTAAATAATTTTGAGTGTGCATAGTTTTATTATGATTCTCAGAATATTCTGGATCATAAAAACTCAACATTAATTTCACTTAAGTATATCTGTATTTATATCTACATCTATATCTATGTGTCCATCAGGTATTCACTCACACATAGATGAGAAGGTCATGTAGATGTTAAGTTGCACTAGTGGATTTTCCTGGTCTTATGATGAAGTTAAGCATGTTGTCAGAGGTCATTAGGGTGTGTGTGTGTGTGTGTGTGTGTGTGTGTGTGTGTGTGTGTGTGTGTATGTGTGTATGTGTGTGTGTGAGAGAGAGACAGAGACAGAGACAGAGACAGAGAAATGGCTGTGATACTGTATTAGGGAGAAACTGTCACTTAAGGGATCTGATCTGACCTCTTGACAGTCCTCTGGAGTCACCTCTTTGGTGACTGAAAATGTTTGAAAGACTTGAGAGCTCCAGCGTGGCAGAAGGCAATGTACCTATAACAAGTCGATGGTTTGTAAGAGCTTAAACTGTGGCTCTCATCTGAAAGACGAGAAGACATAAATCCTTCAGTCAGAAGTTTTTATGAGAAGCACTTTCCTTGATCGATTGTTTATGTAAAAACCTCCAGTGAAGGATGGCATAGAAACTTCTGCCTTTGTGGGGGTGATTTTACTGTTAGATTTTTATTACATATGGCCTGAGGGGCTGAGCTGGTCTGACACAGGACGTATTTCTGAGGTTGAAGGCCCACATGCCTTCTGTGATTTTCCAACTTGGGGTCTATATTTCAAACCCTGAGATTAAATTGCTTTTCCTCTGTGCTTGTGGGCCTCTCTGAACTCCACCCTTAGAATCAGCATCATGGTTCCCATAGCAACTAATGTACCTGGAAGAGGGAACGAAAGGAAAGGGACCAAATAAAAATGATGGTGCCACAGCTGAAAGCAGGAATTAACTGTGAGCTGGAACAGAGGGTCAGGAAGAGTGTGTGTGGGACAACGGGCACAGAGGTTATAAAATCTGTGTTTAGGGTCTCTGTGGATACCCTGCTACTCCGTCACTCTCCCAAACTCCCAAATGCTAGTTTCTTCCTGCATTCCTCTCACTTCTCAGCTGCAGTAGAGAATGCGCTAAGGTTGGCATAGTACGTAGTCTAGATTTACCTCGTCATTGTGCATTATATAAGACCCCCGCCAATGTCACAGCAAACTCCTCTGTATCCTGCAACAATAAATAGCAACCCACAGGCTTGCTCGTTTAAACAACAGGAATCCACACTTCTCACTTTCAGGAGCGGAGGTTTCCATCATCAAGGGGCTGGCTGATTTGGTTATTGGTCAAGTGTCTCATTTTGATTTGTTGATGAATATTTTCTTACTATTGTCTTCACATGATGGAGCAACAGATTTCTTGTCCTCCCCCTTTGGAAATTATGGCAATAATTCTATAGTGAGAGAATGATTCCTTTGATCTGATCTAATTCTAGCTACTTTCCAACCATCCATTTCTAAGATTAGGCCTTCAGCTAATGAGCTACAGAGGGGCACAGCATTCGGTTCACTGTAACCCGCTCTGTACCCTTGATTCAGATCACATCTCTCATAATTGAAAAATACATTTATCTTGTGTGAGTAGTCTCCAGGGAATTAACTCATTCCAAATCCACTCTAAATTCTAAAGTCAAAGTTTCATTTCAACATCATCAAAATCAGGTATAAGTGAGATTCTACGTGTGATTCCTTTTGTTACAAAATTCTATGTGAATGCACTGATGGATCAGATATTCTCATTCTGAAAGGGACAGAGGGAAGATGAGGCTGTGGGTCCCAAGCCTGTCCTAAACTTCACAAATTCCTTTTGGTCTTAGTAGGAGTAGTTGGCCAAGGAGGTAGACACTAGTAACCAAGGAAACAGAAGTTATATCTCTTAATGGTTAAAATGCCCTTTGTAGTCAAACATCCTTGAAACTGTGGTGAGGTTCTTTCCATTCAATCAGGAGCTGAGGTACCAGGCTAGGTCTTATTAATAATCATATCATAAAAGATCTGTATCCCCCAAAGACTTTGGCTTGACTATATAACTAATTTTGTAGTTTTAATCCATTTTTGTTGGATTTCCTAAAGGATGATGGTAAGAAATACCACAAAGGGAGATCTGGTTTGCCCAAAATTTGTTAAAGAAAAAGGGTCACCTTATGTCCAATGTCCATGAATATGCCACCCATCCCACAGGTGAAAATCTTTTACAAAATTACAAGCCCCAAGTCTCTTGCTATTGTCCATTGCACAGGTCAGCCCACTGTGCAGGTCAGCTTAATCCCTCCTCCATCTTTGGGCTGCACCATCACTATGTTTGTTTAATAAATCTTTTTAAAAAAATTATAAGAGGGTATTCATTTTTTAAATTTAATTTAATTTTACATATCAGCCATGGGTTCCCCTGTTCTGCCCCCTCCCACCCCTGCCCCTGCTCCCCCCCCCCCAATTCCCATCTCCTCCAGGGCAAAGACTCCCCTGGGGATTCAGCTCAACCTGGTAGATTCAGTCCAGGCAGATCCAGTCCCCTCCTACCAGGCTGAGCAAAGTGTCCCCAACTAAGCCCCAGGTTCCAAATAGCCAGCTCATGCACTAAGGTCAGGTCCGGGTCCCACTGCCTAGGTGCCTCCCAAAGAGTTCAAGATATTCAATTGTCTCACTTATCCAGAGGGCCTGATCCAGTAGGGGGCTCCTCAGCTTTTGGTTCATAATTCATGTGTTTCCATTCGTTTGGCTATATGTCCTTTGATAGTTTAAACAACAGGAATATACTTCTCACTTTCAGGAGGAGAGGTTTCCATCATCAAGGGGCTGACTGATTCGGTTATTGGTAAAGTGTCTCATTTTGATTTGTTGATGAATATTTTCTTGCTATTGTCACATGGTGGAGCAACAGATTTCTTGTCCTCCCTCTCTCGACCATTGCTAGTAGTCTACAGAGGATGTATCATTGTGGATTTCTGGGGACCTCTCTAGCACTTTGCTTCTTTCTATTCTCATGTGGTCTTCATTTATCATGGTCTGTTATTCCTTATTCTCCCTTACTGTTCTTGACCCAGCTGGGATCTCCTGCTCCCCTAAGCTCTCTTTCCCTCAAACCTTGCCCTTCATTACCCCCACTCATGTCCAGATCGTTCATGTAGATCTCATCTATTTTTCTGTTATTGGGCAATCCCTGTGTCTTTCCTAGGGTCCCATTTTCTAGGTAGCCTCCCTGGAGTTGTGAGTAGCAGTCTAGTCATATTTGTTTTACATCTAGTATCCTCCTATGAGTGAGTACATACCATGTTTGTCTTTCTGAGTCTGGGTTACCTCACTCAGGATGATTTTTTCTAGATCCATCCATTTGCCTGCAAACCTCATGATGTCATTGTTTTTCTCTGCTGAGTAGCACTCCATTGTGTATATGTACCACATTTTCTTTATCCATTCTTCAGTTGAAGGGCATCTAGGTTGTTTCCAGGTTCTGGCTATTACAAACAATGCTGAGCAAATGCCCTTGTGGTATGATTGAGCATTCCTTGGGTATATGCCCAAGAGTGCTACAGCTGGGTCTTGGGGGAGATGGATTCCCAATTTTCTAAGGAAGCGCCATATTGATTTCCAAAGTGGCTGTACAAGCTTGCATTCCCACCAGCAGTGGAGGAGAGTTCCCCTTGCTCCACATCCTCTCCAGCATAAGCTGTCTTTAGTGTTTTTTGATCTTAGCCATTGTGACAGGTGTAAGGTGGTATCTCAGAGTTATTTTGATTTGCATTTCCCGGATAATTAGGGATGTTGAGCAGTTTCTAAAATGTCTTTCAGCCATTTGAGCTTTCTCTGTTGAGAATTCTCTCTTTAGTTCTATAGCCCATTTCTTAATTGGACTGTTGGGCGTTTTGGTTCTAATTTTTTGAGTTCTTTATATATTCTGGATATCAGCCCTCTGTCAGATGTGAGGTTGGTGAAGAACTTTTCCTATTCTGTAGGCTGTTGCTTTGACGTGTTGACTGTGTCCTTTGCTCTACAAAAGCTTCTCAGTTTCAAGAGGTCCCATTGATTGATTGTTTCTCTCAGTGTCTGTGCTACTGGTGTTATATTTAGGAAGTGATATCCTGTGCCAATGCGTTCAACACTACTTCCTACTTTCTCTTCTATCAGGTTCAGAGTAACTGGATTTATGTTGAGGTCTTTGATTCACTTGGATTTAAGTTTTGTGCATGGTGACAGATATGGATCTATTTGCAGCCTTCTACACATTGACATCCAGTTATGCCAGCACCATTTGTTGAAGATGCTTTCTTTTTTCCATTGTATGTTTTTGGCTTCTTTGCCAAAAATTATATGTTCATAGATGTGCTGATTAATGTCAGGGTCTTCAATTCGATTCCATTGGTCCACATGTTGGGTTTTATGCCAGTATCAAGCTGTTTTTATTACTGTAGCTTGAGGTTGGGGATCATGATGCCTCCAGAGGTTGTTTTATTGTACAGGATTCTTTTGGCTATCCTGGGTTTTTGTTTTTCCATATGAAGTTGAGTATTATTCTTTCCAGGTCTGTGAAGAATTGTGTTGGTAATTTGATGGGGATTGCATTGAATCTGTAGATTGCTTTTGGTAAGATCGCCATTTTTACTATGTTAATCCTGCCTATCCAAGGGCATGGGAGATCTTTCCATTTTCTGACATCTTCTTCAATTTCTTTTTTCAGGGACTTAAAGTTCTTGTCATAAAGGTCCTTCACTTGCTTAGTTAGAGTAACCCCAAGATATTTTATATCATTTGTGGCTATTGTAAAGGGTGATGTATCTCTGATTTCCTTCTTAGCCTGTTTGTTTATTGTATATAGGAGGGCTACTAATTTTTTTGAGTTGATCTTGTATCCTATGTTGCTGAAGGTGTTTATAAGCTGTATCAGTTCCTTGGTTGAATTTTTGGGGTCACTCATGTATACTATCATGTCATCTGCAAATAGAGAGAACTTGACTTCTTCCTTTCCTTTTGTATCCCCTAATCTCCTTTTGTTGTCTTATTGCTCTGGCTAGAACTTCAAGTACTATATTGAATAAATATGGGGAGAGCAGACAGCCTTGCCTTGTTCCTGATTTTAGTGGTATTGCTTTGGGTTTCTCTTCATTTAATTTGATGTTGGCTGTTGGCTTGCTCTAGATTGCCTTTATTATGTTTAGGTATGTTCCCTGTATTTCTGATCGCTCCAAGACCTTTACCATGAAGAGGCGTTGGATTTTGTCAAATGCCTTTTCTGCGTCTAGTGAGATTATTATGTGGTTTGTTTCTTTGAGTTTGTTTATATGGTGTATTACATTGATGGACTTTTGTATGTTGAACCACCCTTGCATCCCTGGGATGAAGCCTACTTGACCATGGTGGATAATTGTTTTGATGTGTTCTTGGAGTCTGTTTGCCAGTATTTTATTGAGTATTTTTTTTTTTTCTGTAAATGTAATTCAACCTTAATTCACTCACAACTCCTTTTCCTTCTAAGTTTTATTTTATAATTTAATTTAATTTTACATATTTATTGAGTATTTTTGCATCAATGTTCATGAGGGACATTGGTCTGTAGTTCTCTTTCTTTGTTGCATCTTTGTTTGGCTTGGGAATCAGAGTAATTGTAGCCTCATAGAAGGAGTTTGGTACCATTCTTTCTGTTTGTATTGTGTGGAACAATTTAAAGAATATTGGTATTAACTCTTCTTGGAAGATCTGGTAGAATTCTGCACTGAAACCCTAACGTCCAGGGCTTTTTTTGGTTGAGAGACTTTTAATGCCTGATTCTGTTTCCTTAGGGGTTACTGGTCTATTTAAATAGTTTATCTCATCTTGATTTAACTTAGGTATATGGTACCTATCCAGGAAATTATCCATTTCTTTTAGATTTTTCAGTTTTACGGAGTAGAGGTTTTTGAAGTATTACCTGATGATTCTCTAGATTTCCTCAGTGTTAGTTGTTAGGTTTCCCTTTTCATTTCTGATTTTGCTAATTTGGATTCTCTCTCTCTCTCTTTCTCTCTCTCTGCCTTTTGGTTAGTTTGGATAAGGGCTTGTCTATCTTGTTGATTTTCTCAAAGAACCAACTCTTTGTTTCATTAATTCTTTGTATTGTTCTCTTTGTTTCTATTTTATTGATTTCAGCTCTCAATTTGATAATTTCCTGGCATCTGTTCCTCCTGGGAGACTTTGCTTCTTCTTGTTGTAGATCTTTCAGGTGTGGTGTTAAGTCACTAGTGTGAGATTTCTCCAACTTCTTTGTTTGGGCATTTAGTGCTATGAATTTCCCTCTTAGCATTGTTTTCATAGTGTCACATAAGTTTGGGTATGTGGTGTATTCATTTTCATTGATCTCTAGGAAGTCTTTAATTTCTTTCTTTATTTCTTCCTTAAGCCATTGGTGATTCAGTTGAGCATTAGTTTCCATGAGATTGTAGGATTTCTGTAGTTTTTTTTGTTGTTGAAATCTAACTTTAAAACATGGTGGTCAGATAAAACACAGGAGGTTATTCCAATTGTTTTGGATCTGTTTAAATTTGCTTTGTGGCCAAGTATGTGGTCGATTTTAGAGAAGGTTCCATAGGGTGCTGAGAAGAAGATATATTCTTTTTTGTTCATATGGAATGTTCTGTAGATATAGATTAAATCCATTTGAGTCATAACATCAGTTAAGTCCTTCATTTCTCTGTTAAGTTTCAATTTGGTAGATCTGTGAGAGGTGAAAATGGGGTATTGAAGTCTCCCACTATTAATGTGTGGGGTTTTATATGTGATTTAAGCTTTAGTAATGTTTCTTTTACATATCTTGGTGCCCTTGTGTTTGGGGCATAAATGTTCAGAATTGAAACTTCATCTTGGTGGATCTTTCCTGCGATGAGTATGTAATTTCCTTCATCATCTCTTGTGATTGATTTTAGTTTGAAGTCTATTTTGCTGGATATTAGGATGGCTACACCAGCTTGCTTCTTAAGACTATTTGATTGGAAAGTTTTTTCCCAGCCCTTTATTCTTAGGTAGTGTCTATCTTTGAATTTGAGGTGTATTTCTTATATGCAGCAGAAAGATGGGTCCTGTTTTCATATCCATTCTGTTAGTCTGTGTCTTTTTATAGGTGAATTAAGCCCATTGATATTAAGGGATATTATTGACCAGTGATTGTTCGTTCCTGTTATTATTTTTATTTTTTGGTGGTAGTGTGTGTGTACTTCTCTTCTTTGGGGTTTACTGCTGTGGTGTTATCTATTGCCTGTGTTTTCATGGGTGTATCTGCCTTCCTTAGGTTGGAATTTTCCTTCTAGTGCTTTCTGTAGGGCTGGCTTTGTGGATAAGTATTGTTTAAATCTGGTTTTGTCTTGGAAGGTCTTGTTCACTCCATCTATGATGATTGAAAGTTTTGCTGGGTATATTAGTGTAGGCTGGCATCCATGGTCTCTTAGTGTCTGCATTATATCTGTCCAGGTCCTTCTGGCTTTCAAAGTCTCCATTGAGAAATTGGGTGTTATTCTGATGGGTTTGCCTTTATAAGTCACTTGGCCTTTTTCCTTTGCTGCTCTTAATAGTCTTTCTTTATTCTGTACATTTAGTTGTTTAATTATTATGTGGTGAGGGGACTTTTTGGGGGGGTCTAGTCTGTTTGATGTTCTACAGGCTTCTTGTATCTTCATAGGCATTTTTTTCTTTAAGTTTGGAAAGTTTTCTTTTATGATCTTGTTAAATATATTTTCTGTGCCTTTGAGTTGGTATTCTCCTTCCTCTATCCTTGTTATTTGTTGGTTTGGTCTTCTCATGGTGTCCCAAATTTCTTGGACATTTTGGGTCATGACTTTGTTGGCTTTAGTGTTTTCTTTGATTGATGAATCTATTTCTTCTACCATATCTTCAACACCAGAGATCCTCTCTTCCATCTCTTGCATTCTGTTGGTTATACTTACATCTGAAGTTCCCGTTCATTTACTCAGATTTTCTATTTCCAACATTCCCTCTGCTTGTGTCTTCTTCATTTTTTTTCTATTTCCCTTTTCAGGTCTTGGATTGTTTCCCTCATCTGTTTCATTGCTTTTTCATGATTTTCTTTCAGGGGCTTATTGTTTTCTTCTGCTTTATTTGTCCTTTCCTCTAGTTTTTTTTTTATAGCGTTCTTCCCATTTTTTGTTTGTCTGTTCCCCCACTTCATTTTGATTTCTTCTATATAAGGCTCTAGCCTCTTCATTCTGTTATTCATAAGGTTGTTTTCTTCTGCTTCTTCCATTCTGTGATGTTCAGGTCTAGCTGTTGGAGTTGGGCTAGGTTCTGGTGATGCTGTATTGCTCTTTATTTTGTTGTATGTACTTCCTCCTTGATGTCTGCCCATCTCCTCATGGATTCGTTCTTGGTCTTATCAGCACACTTGGTGCAGCCAGAACTGACCTATTTAGGGAGCCTCTCTTTGGTCCAGATGGAAGCTCTGGGCTGGATGAGAGCTCTGGCCAGATGGGAGCTGGGGGCTGGTCTCTGAGTCTCAGGAAGTGGCTGGGGTCTCGGGCAGATGGGTGTGGGGACAGGTATGGAGATTACAGAGTCTGCCTGCAGTCTTGGAAAAGGGGAACCTTCATGCAGGGCCTGCCAGATGGCCAGAAACTGTGGCCAAATTGGGCAGGTCTTCCCAGGGATGTCTTGTGCCCAAGGGTGGGACCTAGGGGCAGGCCTCTCTGGCTATGACCCCAGGCACTCACCTCTGGTCCAGATGGGAGTTCCAGGGCAGGATGGAAGCTGGGGGCTGGTCTCTGAGTCTCAGGAAGTAGCTAGGGTCTTGGGCAGATGGGTGTGGGGGCAGAGCATGGAGATTGTAGGATCCTCAGGGGGTCTTGGAGAAGGGGAACCTTCCCGGTGGTGGTGGGGGTCTTGCCTGATGGCCAGAACCTGGGGCCGAGTTGGGCAGGTCTTTCCCTGAATGGCTGGTGCCCAGGGCTGGGACCTAGGGGCGGGCTTCTCTGGGTGTGACCTCAGGCACTCACCTCTAGTCCAGATGGGAGTTCCGGGGCAGATAGGAGCTGAGAGCTGGTCTTTGAGTCTCAGGAAGTGGCTGGGATCTCCATATCTTGTCCACATGGGAGCTGGGGGCTGGTCTCTAAGTCTCAGGAAGTCTGTTTAATAAATCTTAAACTTGGCTCCCTCTTGACTTTTGGGATCCCCTCTGCTCCTGATCTTGGGTTATTTCCTCAGTGGGCCAAGAACTGCTGCCTCCTTCATTTTCCTGTTCACACATGCCAGACCATTCTCTTCCTGCTCCTCAGTCCTCAAGAATCCCTACCCCATCAGGGCTCACAAAGTGACTTCAAGAAAAATCACCTTGAGTCTCATTGGAAACAGACAGAGCATTTTGTCTACTCAGACAAGGATTGAGTACACACACAGATGGTTAATGACCTCTTGGTATCTTGTTAAAATGTAATCCATAGCCTTTGTAAGATTGGATGTCAGGCTAAATGAAAATCTCATGTCTCCTCCACCAATGTCAGTAAAATGTATTAAGCCTCATATTGAGTAGAAACACAATTTCCATGAAAGTGGGAAGTGGAAGGCAACTAAGAGCCAACTCTTCTGCATCTGAGTTCTCTTAATGAGTTTTGTGCTATTATTTTTATGTTGACCAATATGTAAGGATTAGAAAATAATAGGTTCATTTGCATCTTCTTGTATATCATTGTGTGTGTGTGTGTGTGTGTGCGCACACACACACACACACTGTATTTCCCTATTTCTAGATGGATATTACCAAATTCATTGGTAAGATCCTATAGAGTTTAAGTAAATTCTCATATAAAACACATCTTCCCTTGCTGCCAGAACTACAAAAACTAACTCAAATGTTTTTCAAATCCACATGGGTTGAATGAATCTTGATTATTGTGACTAGTTTAATATTACCAGTTTAATAAAGTTAGTTATAGTTATATATTTTGAATTTTCAACATAAATATCAAGAAGCATACATTCTTGGTCTACTTGCATTATCAGATTGATTTATTTATTTATATTATTTATTTATTTATTTATTTTTTGCATATCTTTTTTGGCAAGGTATCTTTTAAGGCCCCGGTTCAGTTTTCAATTGGGTTATTTGTTTTCTTATTGTGAGTTTTAGATTTTGTTTTTATTATTTTGGGTAAAAGTGATCAGATACACTTTGTAAATATTTTCCTCCAATATGTATCTTATTTTTTCATTTTCTTGACATTATACTTAACAGAGCAAAAAATTTTAATTTTTTTTAAAGCCTGGAATGGCCTTAAACTTGTGACAATCCTCCTGCCCTCTGTCTTCTGAGTGCTGGGGTTATAGATACACACCACCATGCCTAGTTTAAAGTTTTTAATTTTAATAAAATTCAGATTTTCAAGTATTTTTGACACACCTAGACCCTATGTTTTGTGTTATATTTACCTTCAAAGTCTTTATTGCATCCAAGATCACACAGGTTTGCTTTGATTTGTATCTTTAACAAATTGAAACAATAAATTTTATTTGTTATTTTGTGAGGTTGCATGTATGATGTGTGCATGAGAGTGTGGGTGTGTGCATACCATGTCTAACTGTGGAGGTCAGAGGACTTTCACTCTGGTGAGGCAGGGCCTTTCTTGTGTTTTCTACTGAGCTATGTCCTTCAGGCTAGCTGGCCAGGGACTTCCTGGCAATTCTTCTGTCTCTTTTTCCTGTCTCCTTCCTGGCAATTCGTCTGTCTCTACTTCCTGTTTCATTTCAGGTAAGTGCCACCTCATCTCCCTGTTTATATTGGGTTCCAGGATGTTGCCAGCCTCTCTTCTAGAAATTTTATAGTTTTACCTTTTATAGGTCCATGATATATTTTCAGTTAATTTTTGTGAAGAGTATCAAATGGTTTTTTGGTTGGTGTTTTTGTTTTGTTTTGTTTTTGTTTTTTGCATGCCGATATGTAATTGTTGAAGCACCATTTGAGGACGTTGGATCCTTGAAACTGGACTTACAAGTTCTGAGTTTCCATGTGAATGCTGGGAACTGAGTCTGGGTCCTTGTAAGAACAAGTGCTCCTAACCATTGAGCCATCTCTCTATAGCCACAAAAAACTCCCTCTTTTCTTATGAAAATATTCCTGTGGGCTAGGACTTCCAGTATGATGTTAAAAAAAAAATAGTAGTGAGAACCTCTCACCAAGGAAACTTCTCTTTGTGACAGAAGATCATTATAGAAAACTACAACCAATCAAAATGGAGAGTTGTGGAGCCCAGTCCTAACAGATACATCTAAAATAAAACTCCTGCACCCAAGGCTCAGGAGGGACCATTGCAGAAGAGAGGTTGAAAAGGCTGAAAGAGCCAGAGGAACAGCAAGTTTGGGTGAGACCGTGTCTCTTATGAATGTCAAATGCTACACCTATACAACTAGTATGATTGTCTAAACCTGAGCTACAATAGACATGCTAAAGTGGGTAGGGGAAAGACCAGGAGGGTCGACTGTACACAAAGAACTACAGGCAAGTAAAGGATGCTGAGAGTGGGAGAAACAGTCTTCTCCAGGGAAGAACATACCAGTTGGTTATCTAATAACAAATGGTCAACCCTAAAAGCATACACACAAGTAACATTATACAGATCAAGCAGGTTGTATTTATTTATTTAGGAATATATACATATATATACATATATATAGTTACACATATGTATATGTATGTAAATATATAGAATAAATAAAATTTACTTATTTCATAAAAGATATAATTTGTCAAAAGTAACATGAAAAGAAACCAAAAATATTAAGACTATAAGTGTTTAAGAAGTTAATTAGTAATCTTCTCAAACATAAACTACTGTGTGTGTGTGTGTGCTCATGTGTAACAACAATTAACGAAAATGAGACTGAATTTGAAAGAGAATAAGGAGGGGTATATTGGAGGGCTTGGAGGGAGGAAAGAGAAGAAGGAAAGAATATATTATAATTCAAAAGAAATAATTGAAAAGTAATGGTGAGAACAGATGTTTTTCTATATTTCTGATCTTAAAGGACCTTTTCCATTTCTTAAGCTTCTATTTGGTATGGTGCTACCTGAAGGAGTTTTGGAAGTACTTTTATCCAGCTGTGAGTTTCTCTCCTATTTTAATTTATTGACTGTTTTTATTTGGTGTTAAGCCATTTTTACCTGTCTGGGATAAATTCTACATTGTGATGGTGCCCAGCTAATTTTACCCTTTGTTCAATCCACTGTGCTAACATGTTGTTGAGATTTTGCATACATATATATGGAAGGAACTGGTCTATAGTTTTCTCTTATAATGTCTTTTCCAGGTTTTTGGTGTCTGCTGATCCTGTGGAATGAGTTAAAAAGCATTTGCTTTGGTTCTATCTTCTAAAAGAGATATATAATTTCTTCCTCAAATATACGGTTAAGTTTACCAGTGAACCCAATAGACGTGCATGGTAGTTTATGTTTAGAAAAATACTGAGAAATTTGTTTTCTGAGGTGGTATTTAGAATTGTATGTTTCAGTCTCCATGTGTTTTGTGATTTTTCTCAGTTACCCTTTTATTGATTTCTAGTGGGTGGACATCTGCATTTCTGTCCTTGTAAACTTGCTAAGGTCTGCTTCATGGTTCTGCATGGGGCCTTTCTTTGGGAATGTCCCATGTGAGGTGACAATGTGCGTTCTGCTGTAGTTGTTCAGAGCAGCCCATTGACCATGTCACATCAGATGGCTCTTGGCTGTGTGAAGCTCACCTCTATGGTTACTGGGCTTTGCCTGCTTGACCTATCCACTGTGGAGAGAGGGATGTTGACTACTGTCATTGCCGTCGAGGCTTCTGCCAGTTCTCCTTCCAGTCACGTCATGCTTTGCTTTTACTTCATTTTCGTCTTGTGCTTTTTCCTGCTTTTTGGGGTTTCAATAGAACATTTTTATAATTCCACATTCTCTTCTTTCTCTTTCGCACATATCAGTTATATTTCTGGATGTGGTTTTTTTGGTAGTTGCTCTACAGCTTGATATATACATTTGTATGGTAGTATAAAGCTACTTTCAAATAACACTTCATGCTAATAGCTTGGAGCAAATATTTTTCCATCGTGTATTTTATCATGGTTGTTATTCACCTCTCTCATGTATAAGCACACATAAGCATACACATACATACAAACAAGCTATATGATGACATACATAGTCAGATGCATTGCAGCTTTTATTGTTTTGAAAAAAAACCCTTCATTGTTAAGTCAATTAGGGATAAAGAAATACATTTTAACTCTGTGTTCTTCACCCCATTTGTTTTTGTTTTGTGGTTATGGTGTGGTGCCTGTGTGTGTGTGTGTGTGTGTGCAGTTGTGCTCACCCATATTCCTGCATGTGGAGGCCAGAGGAGGACACCTGACATTTTGTCTTATCACTTTTTGTCTTATTCCCTTAAGACAGAAAGCGTCTCTGTGGAATCTAGAGTTTGTTGTTTTTCTGCTAGGCTGGCTGGCCAGCAAACAGCAGTGATTTACCAGGCTCTGCCTGCACAGCGCTGAAGTCACAGGCATAGACTGCCACATCTGCTTCCTTTACATGGGCATCAGGGCTCCAAGCACAAGCTCTCATTCTCCTGTAGCAAGCACTCTTGGCTGCTGAGCTATGGCCCCAGCCCTGCTCTTCACATCTTCCCCTAAGTCTGGATTTCTGACTCATACTGCCATCCTTTGGTCTGAAGAACGTGAAGCCTTCTGCACAGTGAGAATCCTGGGAAGGCACTTCCAGAGAGTCTTCAATTGTCTTTCACTTTCAGAGGACTCACGGGAGCACATGGGTATCTTTCTCTCTCTTCCCCTCTCTCTCTTCCTCTGAATGTCTCTGTCTCATCTTTCTCTCTCTCTCTCTCATCTCCCCTCCCTCCCTCCCGCTCTTTAAATTGCTTTCTCCTTGATTATATACACAGCACATAATCTGAAACACTGCTAATATCCCCCCAGCTCTGGCTGACTTGTCACATTTGAGGATGAAGTGCATAAAATCAGCCAGTGTCAGCCCACGTTGAGGAACTAAAGTTGACTTATTAAAGCAGTGCTTACAAAGCCCTCCTATACAAATGGGACTGTTAGCTGATTTATAGCGCTGCTAGCCTTACCCGGCTGAGGAAAAAAGATCAGCTCTTGGCTGGACTAAAACTCTCAGAAAGAAAGAAGTATACTCAACTCATAGATAGGGAGATGAAATAGGAAATGAGCTCATGACTTTGCTTTCCAGAGTTAAGATTTTAACAATACAGTCTTGGATTTATTATTAACAGTTTCAGTATAACAGGCATTAAAAAGTGTGGTTAATTACTATTCTCAATATATTTATATAAATAATTAGGCCAGGTTTAACAAGACCATTTATTTTACCAAGGAAATACTTATTTTTTGTCTTTGCTATGAATAAGGGGTAACCTAGAGATATTTTGTTTTTAATGGAAAACTATAATTTATGCTCTGGAAGCCCCTCCCATCATCTTGGAGCTGTTTTTTACCTCATGGTAAATATGATTTTATTTTTCACTTTATTTTCCATCTTTAAAGTAAACTAGGTCGATTCTTTACTTTCTTTCAATATTTGGTTACAACTCCACAAACTAACATTTCAGATTTTGCTATTGAATGAAAACCTGATTGCTTAGTTTTTTTTTTTTTTTTTTTTTTCTGGGCTGTCTGAAGAAGGTGCATTTGCAGCTGGAGGTATCTCTGTTTTGTTTTATAAAATCCCAGGCAATTGGCAGCTTTTCCCCATCTCCTGGCTTTCAGTGCACGCAGGCAGCTTTCCTGTCATGCAGTCGATTAGGTTCAGGACTCACATCCACATTGACATCCTTATTAAAGGGCCATTTGGCTACACCACTGGTAGTGCTCCCCTCTGAACTCACTTCCTCATTTAAGATTGGAAGATTCCACGTTTCTGAATTCTTGTTTTCTTTTGCCCAATCATCCCATCTTCCTTTAGTTCCCTTTCTTCTTAGTTTTTGGAGTAAGCTATCAGTGTGTGTGTGTGTGTGTGTGTGTGTGTGTGTGTGTGTGTGTGTGTTGCGCGGGGGGGGGGGCATGACACCAAGCTGCTTTTTTGACCCATCACTTAGAGAAGTCTCCTTAGCTGAACATACAATGTTGTTTACATGTCTTCACTCATGTTGCAATCACCTAAACATGCCGCTTAACTCCTCAAAGAAAACCTCAATAGAGTGGTCCTTCCTACTCATTGCCACCAATAGTCACATTGATGATTTTTGTCTTCTGTAAGAAGACAGCTCTATTATAACTCTTTTTATTAGCCCTCACCAGAACCACCATTAATGTAGTTCTTTTGGTGGGACCAACTGTTTCCCGCACTCACCTCCATGCTCACCTTCCCTTGGCCGTTAGCCAGTCAAGGCTATGTTCACATTACACGTATCTGGTACACCAGCACCCTACCTCTCAGTATTGAATCCTGCCTCATTTCGGCGTGCTGTGACAAATTGTTGTCTCATTTCTCATGCTTCTAGAGCTGGATGTCTGAGGCGGGGTCTTGGTTGCATCATGACACAAACTTTGCTTGGTGGATATATGAAGAGCATGCTCATATTTCATTATTTTCTTAGAATGGCACTCACTATCACAGGGCTCCACATTGTGACCTATGTTAACCCTGGCCACTTCCCAGTAGTCTCACAGTAACACAGTATCCCGCTGGGACTGGGACTTGAACACCTGAATTTTAGGGATATGTGAACAGCCTGTTGGTGGCATCTGCTCCTCAAACAGGACTCCAGACTTTTGAGGTTCCCTTTTCTCACTCTCATGTTATCGTTTATTTCATTTACCACCAAAAAGTTAGTGTTGGTAGAAATGAGTAGGAGAGAG